>NW_022170510.1:10026919-10027473 GCF_008802855.1 Photinus pyralis
AAGTGTGATTTTTAATTGTTTGCGAACAACTTTTGCAAGATCCTATTTTTGTCAGTATTAAACAGTGTAGTTTTGATCATCTATACTGTGTTCAGTATTATGTACTTGTTAAATAAATTTTAATAAACAAATATGGTATTAATGTAGACATGTATTATTTGACCGACTTGTTTTTTTTAATCGTCTATCACTGTCTTTCTGACTTAGGAATTGTAAGATACTTTTCAGAGGTAATGTCACAAATTACGGAATTGTTGTAAGTATGGGATTTACGTCAATACTAAATGGAGGGCTTGATTCTATGCACTGAATGGGGGTTTATTCAAAACGATATGATTGTGGCGGGCTCTGTGACGTAATAAGCCCGACCAATCGGCATAGAACTTAGACCATATAGTACATGGACTGCTATTCGCTTTCAATACAAACTGGGTGGTCACGGATAGAGGGCACTCTAGTCGTGGGTATGTTAAAGTCACTAAATATAGAAAGTACCGCAATCCATTGGGCTCGTGTGTTAGAGAGAGAGAACGCATGATTTTTGCCCAAAAATG
>NW_022170510.1:10027573-10069933 GCF_008802855.1 Photinus pyralis
ATCTCTCTGTTCTTCCACTTAACCCTTGCTTATTTAAACGAAGTTCCTAGTCAGCCAATGATCGATATCACTTATGTGTATGAAATTAAAACTAAAAAAAGAAAAGGGCTTAGACAGACCTATGTTGTTTTTCTAGCAGTGATTTCCGCATATATTTTTTAAAATTTTTCATTTCAATCTCCAGTTCCAATTTATTTCATAAGTTTAATTAAACATTTTTGTCATTTGTAACTTGTTAGGGGACTTTTAAAACTTAAAATGTTACCTAAAATAAATATACTGCAAAAAATGCCGCCCCTAAAGCTGCCGCTCCTAGGCACGTGCCTAGTGTGTCTATATGTAAATCCGTCACTGGACCTCTGGCTAGTTAGCTAGTTTTCTTTTTATAGTAGGTTAAATGGCTTCGTGTCCTCAAGACATATTCGCTTCCGCTGTAGTACCCTTATGACAGGAACTTGTTTCAAAGAAAATGTACGTTTCGAAAAGATCAATTCAAAGAAAACGCACCTCTCCCCGCCCCTGGAATATTCTTAAAGGAAATCCGCCTTGGCTAAGAACATCCCTGAAATAAGTGCAGAGTAATCAATTAAAGTTCTTTTTATATCCGTGAACGAGACTCCGGGAGAGAATCTTGCAGGGTGAATCTCTGGGGCGACTTTTCTGGGGACAAGAATTTTCGTGGACGATTTTACTTGTGGCTGAGATAGGATTTATCGACTCAAGAGGAAACTATCCTCCAACAAATTTTATACGACATCGTACTATTTTTGGTTGTTTATAAGAGTGACTAGTCAGCCTACGCATGTGACGAAAGATGCGAAAAAAGATTCTGGCAACGCAACGTTACCCCTTTTACCACCCGCATGTTACATTGGGGTAAAAAATCCCTCCCCCCTCCCATTATTTGACGGAAGTACATGTTTTGAAGCACCAGGAATCCGAATCAAACAAAATCTCGATGATGTCGGTCTGTCTCTTGAAGTTCCTCCAGAGGCAAAATCCTGGTTTCAGGACGAGCCTATGAAGGACGTTCTTCCGCAAGGAGGGGGCTGATAGGGTTAGTCCTCCTAGCATTTGGTGTCGATGAGGGGTCACGCACGTAACATTTGTGACGAAAGCGAGTGCTCCGGCTGCGCCAGGTAAGAAGAGGGCTCTCATCTTGCTGTAAAGGCGTATGCCTAGTACCAGAACCATGAATTTACAGGGGACGCCTAAGAGGTCCAGGCAGGGGCCCAGATCATGTGGAGGAGTCTCTTTATTATAAGAGAGACGGCCAACTGAACCCTATGACTTGAATTTATGTCGATAGACGAACCGAGTCTTATGTAATGGCTGATTTCTGTTTCAGCTGGAAGATGCAGAGAACGGAGCAGGTCTGCCGTACGAATCATAAGAGGCTCCACCTAACAGGAAGCTGGCTGAGTACTATCGAAATAGCGGCCTCGCTTCTGTGGTCGGCTGCGATGCACGGAAAGGAACTCGAGGGGCAACCACCCCCTGGAGTACTTGCAAACAACTGATTTAAATGTTTTAAATCAGGGAGCAGCTCTCGCCCACATGATCACGAGTTGGAGGGTGTCTGATGAGCCGTCTCCTTCGGATCACAGGAATATTATTTTCCAACTAAACCTGGCATTTCACTGTAGGCACTGTAGGTTTCGGAAACCCCGATCTACTGACTGAGACTGCAATGTGGTGATACTGTCAGAGCGGTTGTATGTACCACCTGTGCCCTGTCGAAAAGCAGGGGAGGTGCAAGAGGCTGTCGCATTAGTAAGTGACGCCATAACAGCATCATATGAGGACAGCTGCAAACTGCGAATCTTTCGAGGAACGAAGAGAACACCTTGATGGAACTCAGACCTTGAAAAGGTTCGTAAGGAAGTTCGCAAGTTCTTTAATAGGGTCATGCGAACTGCGCAGCTTGCGAACTGGGATGATCTCGAGATCGCTCAGCACAGGTAGAAGGGCCATATGCGAAAGTCTGAACGAGGATCATATGGAGGACCTTCTGTGGTAATCCTTTTGGAAGACCTTGGGACTTCCATGCGGCAGATATTCGTCTACTGCGGGTGAGGCTCTCACATGTCTCCTTGAAAAACTTTCCAGGCTCTGGAGACTACGTAACTTCGGATCCACTACAAGGATCGATGCAAGGCCGATCGACTGCGCGGGTGGTTACCGAGGGATCTCTGAGAACGTTCGGCCCATTTAAAAGTGCAGAACCAGACGGGATATTTCCGGTTCTTCTGCAGAAGGGCCTGGAACCGCTGCTCTTGCATTTATTGTACCTGTATAGAGCCTCCCTGGCTCTAGGGTATGACATGGCGAAGGAGTACTGGCCCATCAGCCTATGGTTGTAAATATTTAATTTTGAAGTTATGTTATGGGTGGAGAAGCTGGTGGATGCATATGTAAGGAATGGGGTACTGGTCTTGAGACAGGGTGGTATGTTCACGGAGACGGATCTTCAGAGCCTTGTGTGCAGGATGGAGAGGGGAATGCTGTGGATGCTTTTCTAGATATTTCGGGTCCGTTTAACACCACCACGTTCAATTCCATTAGTGTTGCTGCTGAAGACCTTGGCATTGATGGCTCAATCGTAAGATGGATCCGTGCCATGCCTTCTGGGCTCTTAAATTGCAGTAACCATCGCAATGCTGCATGGTCGGACCTTCTGTCCATATAAATACTTATGAAAATATTCATTCGATTTGATGATGGCGCCAACAATTTAAGCGTCGAAAGTCTATATCCAAGCAGTAGTGGGATTGTAACATAGAAGAACCTTGACTAGCGGTAACGTTAACTAAACTATTTACGACAAATAATTTAATTAGATTGCGTTGCTTTGTATTATGGAAGTGTGAACCTGAACATTTTTTTATAAAATTAAATCCTCTCCATTCAAAGAAATACCCAGCAGCCCAAATTTGGGCTTTTATCAAATCGTGACCGTAGCAAAATGCGCCTCCCAATAAATTAGAATTGAAAATGTAGGTGAACACATAAATTCCCTTCCCGAACAGTCGGTCAGAACTTTTATTTTACTTCATAGTTTTCTTCGAGAGCTACAATATAAAAGCAACGATTGTTTAGTTTTATAATTAAATAAAAATCGCGATTCTCTTCTGCAAAGGGAACATTTCATAATTTAACCTAAAAAACTCAATTAACGTTATCTCAAATAGAAAGAAGGAAACAGTTTTTTTAATAAAAAATAACTCAATTATCTATCTTTTAGTAGAGTTGCAAGAGAATTTATGTGTCTCCGTGAGAATTTGAAATTTTTTGCTTCGGGGGATTTTTTTGTTTGTACATATTTACTCTGGATTGCTAAATAACTCCGTGCGACCCTTATTCAACATTTCTAGCCAACTGTAAGATTTTAAGTGAGTTCAGTTGATGTTTTTCAATAAATTATGCTCATGTAGGTAAAGAGAACTTTCCTCACAGGTCTCATTTAGAAGCTTTGATGATGTCTGTAGTGTAGGTTTGATTACGTCATGAGAGCTTATTGCATCGTTCGATTACTGGGCAACGACCACATCAAGTGGAGTTCGACTATAATTATTTCTGGTGTTCAATTTCAAACTTCCATCGACTAATTCAAGGATCCTGCAAGGTGTTCTTATTACGTTATTGGAAAAAAATGCGCTATGTTAGAGGGTTTAAATGCGCTGATAATATTCCAACTAGTAAAGGCGTAATCTTTGACAAGGGTTTTTACAAACTTGAATAAAACCATCTCTTCTCACAGATGATCTACTTTAACCTATGAACAAATACCAATATTGAGCGGTCTAACGATAAGCAGGCAAAATATTACATAAGTTGTCGTCTCGCATTTATCTACACCATAGTGGGGGTAAAATCTGAGAAAAGCTTTCCGTTTCAATGCAAGAAGCATTTCATGTATGAGTTAAAACCGTTTCCCAACCGTTTGCCAACTCAAAATTCCAACCGGAAGTGAGTTATTCGAAATGGCATCCAAATAAATTTAAGAGTTTTTCTGCTTTTGGTCAGATGTATGCGATCCAGGTGTCTTTTCCTGTTTTCGGGGGCGTAGAACGCGATTAAATACTTAAAAACAAATTTGGTGCATTAAAACACAAATAAAATGACATATTTTAAGGAAAATTCAACAAAACTCAATTGTAAAGGTTTGATAGATATACATTCCGAACGCTTTCCCTTCTATTTTTGTGGTAGGTACTGCACACATTCAAATATATCATACTAAAACACAAATGCATAGCACTCACCTCATTTGTAAAAATTCACTAAAAAATGTTTACTTAGTGGTCAGAAAGTCATAACTGAGGTCATACCTAATTAGATAGATAGATAGATAGATACTTTTGTTTCCACGTTCATCATAATTGGATATACACAAAAACAGACAAAAAATAACAATATGTTCTAAAAAATAATAAACTAAAACAAATAAATAATACTAGATGAATCGCAGATAGGTACCTCATTAAACAAGTACTGTTGTGTTGAGGTTACCATCACTTAAAAAAACCAAGCTTTCGCAATTTCGAATCTGCGAAATTTGACATGAAGTCCTGAACACTCTGTATAAACTTTCTGAACTGTTAATATACATATTAAGTAAGTCCCATTCCTTATTTAAGCAAATCCAGAAAATAATGGGTCTGCTTTATATTTGCTTTATAAAAAGGCAATTTATTTACCGAAGGAGTATCATTTCCAAAAATTTCGAAAAAATGTATCAAATGTAGTCCACACTTCGCGTAGATTTAAAAAATGAAGTCAGAATATACCATTTAAAATACTTCCGGTAAAAGCAAAAGTCGTATAAAATTGAAAATGTGTTAGCTGAAAATTTCCCAGGAAGTAATCGACTCAGTTTGCCGTTGGACCTCCTGTCCGCTCCCTATGTATACCTAAAAACAACATCCGAAGCAACTAGTGACCCTAGGTGGACACCAAAATTCAGTAACGAGCATCCTGAAAATTTTATATTTTGTGAATAGCGAAAAAATTATTTGAAAATTACAGTTCGGAAGGATCAGACGTGCTCGCGTTTAAATTTATTTAAACAAATTTTTACCCTGATATTTCACCTCAAATAGTGAGGTTGAACATTCACGTATAGTAGGGTTGTCGCGACAAAGTCACTTCCGGTTGACGAATATTGATCAAAATTTAATCAATTAGTCCATTAACAATTGTCTACCTACTGCAAAAAACGAACGGACGGACAGAAAGTCCAAAATCATAAACCCGCTTCTTGTCGCTCGTTAATAAACTTGTAACAAACATAGCAAACGAGCTCCTGGGTCACTGAACATTTAATCAGTTGTTCCTTGGGTGATGATAAACAAAACAGTGAAAACAGAATTGGAAAATTCGAAACCGTTTGGAAATTAACTTGTCCACAGACGGACCGATGGACCGACGGACAGAAAGTCCAAAGTCATGAACTCGCTAGGAGCTCGTTAATGAAGAAAAACGGAATGCTATGGTAGAAGAGGAAAATAAATATCATTTAATAAAGACGTAATTAGTGTTTTATTAGATATCACAAAACCTTTAGGAAAACAGACGTTGGCGTTTAAAGGAAATGGGGGTGACGAAGATGGCAACTTTCGACAGATGGTAAATTTAATATTATAAACGTAATTTAAAAGAAGTATCAATCAAAAATTTTTCAAATTCCCCCCTTTAAGAAACCGCTTCGTCCTTCCCTGGCAGTGTGGGTGCAAGAAAAGTCACGAAAAGCCACAAAGTTGTACAAATGTAAAACGAAGTGCATGATTGGGACAGGTGAGGATGATAAATAAATTAAACAAATATAGCAAACGAGCTCCTGGGTATGGCTCGGCTTGGTATTACTTATTATATGGCTAAAGCTACGCTCATTTTGAATTTCAAGCAATACAATTCATAACTAACGGAGATATCAAAAGAGCCTTCCTTATTTTTTGGCCTACATTGTCAATTCACGAACTCCGATGTACAAATTTGATAAATAATCCACCTGCAAGATTGAATCGTAATCGGACCACTAGTTTTTGAGATATTGTGCTAACGGACGGAGAGACGGACAAACACTGCAAAATTATAAACTCGCTAGGGGCTCGTTAATATAGAAAGTATTAATGTCAATTTAATTTACTAAATTAATATCCTAAGTACCGTTTTTGAGCATTTAAACGTGGTCTGAATCCCCTCAACATAGCACAGCATTTATAGGTAATACACATTTCCAGCTAACTTTTCGATTTTTCGTCAAAATGTGACCGTTTAACGGTGTTTTAATGTACAAAATTTATGTTTAAGTGCTTAATCGTGCCCCCCAAACCATAGGAATAGACACCTGGATCGCGTACACGTGACCAAAAGCAGAAAATTTGGCGCTATTTTTGGACGCCATCTTGCAGTTGGAATTTCGAGTTGGCAAACGGCATTTTCGGATTCAGTGGGGTCCAGGTAACTGTTTTAACATAATTGTTACATAAAATGCCTCTTGCATTTGGATTTTCGCAAACCAAGACCCGAGTACCTACTCCAAATTGTGATTCTTGTAAAGGACAACTTAAAATGCACAGGGCTCTCGCCCATTTTAAATTGGTGTTGTGAAGATGGTGTCAAATAAAAATAAATACGCACGAGCATTGTGAATTAAGACAAATTGATATTTAAACAAGTCTGTCGCCTTTAGACCTACGTTGAAACGACGCCTATTGTCGATTATTCACAAGGGACTTAGTTTAGAATTATTTGCAGTTGACACGACGCGATTGTAATTTTAGAAAGCTTTAGGGGGTTATAAGTTATCCATTTAACTGTCAATAACATTACACTTTACAGGCTTCATTTCATTTAGCATGCAAAAATTGAAAGAGCGTAGCGCATTTCTTTCGTAACTACACATTGCGTTTCACCATTGAATAATTATTCAATGGTTTCACGTTAAATTTCCTTGTTTGAATGGAAGCGTAGATTTTGCTGCTTCAGTTTGCCGCTAACTATAATTAGAAATAGAACAACTCTTGTCAGTTCTCGAGAGAAACCGAGCTTACATATCAATTGAAACTGTACTTGTAGCAAAGTTGTGGCGTAGCTTTAAGGGGAGATACACAAAAACAGTTTTACTGCTATAATTGGCCTTTTTTCTTGTAAACTCCAATTACACAGTCATTTACTATTATCCGCAAGAATAATTTATAATTTATTGCAAACTCTTACATTGTTTTAAGCAAAATTTTGGCTTGGGCGATCATAGAGGAAGAATGGGCCCGTGTACGTTGGGATGGTTTCTACTAGTAACCCTTTGCATGTACAAGTACAAGTCAACGGGCATTTTGGCCGTTCTTTTACTGGATGAACTAATCGAATAATAGGACTCTATCGGAAAGATCTAGCTGAAAATGAAAATGTGAAGTGCTGTCCTCGGGGATATTCTTTGAAATCCATATAGATATTCGAGAACCTTTTATTTAAATCTACTGATAATATGAGGATAAGCAATAAAAATATTGGCTGATTTTGACGAATGGCGTAACATAATAATTTTGAATGGTTCTGCAAACGCATCAACTCACCAACCCAGCAAAATTTGCATTTCATTCCCTTGAAATCCATTATACAGGGTCGTTAATAAGTCGATTATCGGTGAAAATATACAAGATATCTATATTTATACAAAAGTTTTGGAGTTCTTAAATGCCTACTAGGCAGTAATAATTTTAATTATACAGGGTTGCTCATAAGGGTGTGGCACACTAAAATTAAATTTTTGTTAATGGAATAACAATATATTCAATATTTCAATTCTTCTCTCAAAGCATAATGTACCTAAATTCCATCGTTTCCGGGTTATCGAATTTTGAAAATAAACGCTAATATTTTAAAATTCATTAACAAAAATCAATAATTGATTCCAAACAATCATAACAAACTTCACAATGGTTCTTTTCAGAATCACCATCTTTATTTTGAAAACTCGGTAACGAAAACGATTGCATTTGCTTACAAAATATGCTCAAAATTGAGAGACGAATTGAAATATCGAATAATATACAGGGCGTTCCATAAAAAAAGCAATATTGATGTGCCACGCCTGTAGAATTAAAATTACTACTGCCTAGTAGACATTAAAGACCCTCAAATCTTTTGTATATTGTATTGTATATTTTAAAACCAAGAAATCATCCTATGTTATTGAACTAAAACTATGGCAAGCAAAACCACAGTGAGACCTAGTTAGAGAATCGAATAAACCGTTAAAGTATTGTAGGGAACATTCCAAAAACCTCGATAGACATCGAGGCGCCATTAAGGATTAGTCACCGGCGATAAAGAACGAATGCGGATGTGACGTAATCTTTTCTATAAATATGACGTGTTGTTCGAGAACCTTCTAAAATAGTCGGTTGTGGTCGGAAGCCCTCGAAATCTTTCGAGAAAGAGAGGGCATTTGCAATATAAGCAAGTCTAATTGCGTTTTAGTTCAGTTCTAATTTATTACGGAAGTAATAAATAGTTCGCACTGTTATATGTGTGTGATAAACAATATTTAAACTGTCATAAATCAATTCGTTTAAAAATTGTTATAAATTTATTGATGATTAATTAAATTTACGTTACACTGGTGTCAGTTGTGGGGTAGTGTGTAAGTGGGCAATTAGTGAAAGTTTATGCCAGTAGAGACGGAGGCTGCCGCCGATACAAATAAGTGGACAGTGGAAGAGAATGGAAGAGTAGGCAACTTTGCTGATAGTTGCGTTACGTGGAGATGAATTCGGTGTGTTGCGTACGATTGCAGAACTACAGCAAAAGGATGTTCAGCAAAAATCAGGCGATTTTTTTTTAAATACACAACAGTACTTAAAACGGCAACCATGGCGTTACAAAGTTGGCAAATTCCGAAGTTTGGATGTGACCTTGACAAGTTGGATTAGCGCACTATGCGCAAGATGTTGGAGGTGGTATTCCAGGGTACTGAGGTGGAAATATTAGTCTGTTGCTTTAACCCCAGAGGGACCCGGCAATCGATTTGGTGTATCACAAATTACAACCCCGTTAATCGAGGGTTGCTAAGCAGGTAGTGTGCATTTTCTTTAAAAAAAACTAGTAACTACGACATTAAGACAGTTCCACAAATTACTTTTCATTGCAGGATTCAGCGATGGAGTTATCAAGTTTTAAGTTTGCATTTAAAATTAGGCGGGCTACAAGAGCTCTTTATATTCCGCGGTAGGGAATTATATATATTATGCGGAGCCAGAGACGCAGGAGAGTGTTGAATACTTAGATTTCGAGAGATGTAAGTTATCTTTTGTGCTGTTGTTGTGGTTGTGAATATCCGAGTGAGATTATTTTTATTTGCGAAGACTGAGATGCTAAGTTCACATATTAGCATACACGCTTTTAATTAGAAATATTGTAAAATTTTCGTACTAATTCAGTACAGTGTTGTTTGGTGGAAGTACAAGAAGTATTACGTTAGAATATCGCAATAAAAGTTAATCGTTTGTACAGTTTGGTTAAATTCTTGTCCTACTTAGGAAGTTGTCGGGGATCAAAGAAGAAATCCGAGCTTCGAGTAGTGCGATCAAATTAAAAAACTTAATCTGATGACGGTCGATTACTTGAAAAAAACTCGCTTTAAAAGGATAAACTTAGCTCGTAACGTATCAGTTAACAAGTTTCCTGGCGACAGACCAAGTGAAGGAACAATTTGCGTTACTTAAAATTTAAATGTATGAAGTGGTAAGAAAATAATTAAAAAGATACCCAAATTCATGAATTTTCCGAGTCTAGTAACAACATTAAAATGTTATCTTCAAAATTGTCCCCGGAGTCTCCAATTGCAAAGGCGGTAATCGTCTACCCACCCTTGATACAGCCGGAATCTTACAATCGTAAGCAGTTTTCCATTGTATAGCAAAACCATCCATCCAGCATCTAACGGCAAACATCCATTTCAAGAAACGTTAACAAATAAGGTATTGCGACCTTTGTTTTATATAGCCATTGTAAATTCAAATTGTTTTTTTTTGTTGGGTCCGTAGGTAAATTACGAGACACAAAAAATATTTCTTTAATTGTTGCAATTTTAGTAAATGGGAATTCTAAATGTTGTTACTGAACGACGTCAATTCATGTAGATTGTTTATATGATTATGTACATGTGTTTTTATAGGGACCTTTTGGAAATTTAATTTATCTTCATTTCCTCGTGGAAAGGTCATCGATGGTAATGGTAAATAGGTATTTTAGTAGTGGAAATTAACGGTATCGCTAGAAAGTACAAAGATTTAGGAGTCAAAAAACTGCCAGCTATAGTTGTTACTGCATTCGTTGCGGTTCTATCATACATATTAAATAGCTTTCTTAAAAATAAGTTTGAGTACTTATTATTTTTCTCTTCTCTCTTGTAATTTTTTGAGTCTTTTTTCCCATATTACTGATCCATGCATATAGTAGTTCCGGTTCTAATGCTACTTCACGTGTAACTTTAGATTTAATTTTTCATGAATTATCATGCCTAACTATTTTATGTTATTTACCATCTTGATGTGTTGATTGTAAATTTTTATTGTAGGCGGTCGTTTAATACCCAAATTTCCTTTTAGAAGAATCATTTCAGTTTTTTATGTGATATTATAAGTTTATTTTCTGTGCACCATTTTTCAAAATTTTCTATAATTCTATTTCCAGTTATCTCTAAATTATTTCTTGAATTTTGTCATCCGCATATGCAATTTCTTTTACGTTTTCTTGAAAGTTATTATTGAATATTTTATTCCAGAGGGTTAGTCCTAATACCGATCCTTGTGGGCATCCTTTACGTATTTCTTTTGTAATTTTTCAAATTCATTGCTATATATTGTTATCCTATCAGTTAAATAGCTTTTAATAATATTTTGTATTGAAATTTCACATTTAATTTTTTCTAATTCATAGATAATTGCCGGCCACCATACATTATCAAAAGCACCCGCTATGTGTACAGAAATTCCTAACACATACTTCTTTTGTGAATTTACAACTTTCTTAAATAAATCTATAATAGCATCCTCCCTTGATTTTCCCTCCTAAACCCACATTGTTTGTTTGAAAGAATTTTGTTTTTTTTCCAAAACGTAGTTGATTCGATCATTTAACAATTTTTCCAATATCTTACCTAAACCACATAATAACATAATTATTAGCCTATAACTTTTAATATTTAACGGATCTTTCCTATCCCCCTGGTTTTTGAATTATTATAAGATTAGGTACTTTGCTTCCAATCTTTCGGGTAATAATTTTTAATTTTGTTCTGATGAAAGGATACCCTTTTTTATAATTTCATTGTTTATTAAATCAGGACCAGGAGCTTTTTTATCATTTGCACAAGTACTGCATTTGAAATTTCACTATGTGTAAATTTTTAGAAATTTTCGTAATTTTGAATTTGTGTTTCCAAAGATCTTCTTTTAATTTTTTATAATTCCTTTTTCTCAATATAATCATCATCTGGTATTAGTTGTGTAACTAATTTTTAAGCTGTTTCTATCCACGAAGTTCCTTATCTTTAATTGTAGTAGGGATCGATTCCTTTTTATTTTTTGTTAACTTGTAATCGCTCCCCATGGTTCTTCATTTCCATAATTACTAACAAATTCTCTTAAATGTTTATTTTTAGCTTTCCTAATTAATGCAGTATAAATTTTTGTATTGTGATTTTAATTTTAATTTTTCTTCCTCATCGTTGTTTGTCTGATATAATTTTCTCATTTTCTTTATATTTCCTTTCTCTTACTTATCAGTTGATCATTCCACCAAGTGTTGTATTTTCTTTTACTAAATTTTATTTTTGGGATTGATTCATTGCAAATATTTTGTATATTATTTGTTAATTTTTTAATATTACCTTCAATGTCATTTATATTGTCCAATTTTATTGTTTCATAAAGAGTAAGTATTTTCATTTGACAATTTTTCAAATAATTCCCAGTTACCTTTTATTTGTTGAATATCTGTCCACCACCATTATTTTCTATTATAATTTTGTCTTGTTTTCCAAAATCTATGTTTAATGTAATAGTGTTGTGATCGCTAACTGTTAAATTTTCATTCACTTCAAATTATACTGTGGCTTATCAAAGTTAAGTCAATAATTGTTCTATTTTCTTTCCTCTTTTGTCTGTTATATTATTGTACTACATTGATTTTGCATTCTTACTCCTTACTTAATATTAATCTATTTTTATCTAAATATTTTAAAATTACTTTAATTTCTTCTATGTAAGTCGACTGTAGTTACATTCTTTCTTGTATAGCACGTTATTTTTCCGCCTTCGCCGATCATAGCGCCTCGATGTCTGTCGAGATTTCTAGACAATATAAAAGAGTGAAGCTGCAAGGATTTACAATTAGGGGATATTTGGTCCCAATGGATGCAAGTAAGTAATTCAGTAGAATGGTGATGGACATTGCAATTGGTAAACACTTGGCAAAGATAAATCTCTGAACTCGTATTTTTTAACCACCGAAAAGAACGCCATTTTTGGAACTTAAAACTCTTTCTCCAGTTACCAAGAAGGATCGTAACGTTTAAGGGCTTACACTCCCTCTAATATTAAGCGCCACTTTACTTACTGTTAATACGATGTATGCTATACGTGCAAATACCTTTGCCGCCATTACTTGTAAGTGCCTCGTTTACGAAACATCTGTTGTTAATCACGTGATGTGCCTATTGTACAATTTCTTACAATCAGTACTACGTTAGAATGCATAATGAATTTGTAACTTCAATAGAAAGGTTCGTAGTAAAATCCGATTGGAATCCGAGTCACTCTATTAATAAAGAGGCGATTGCACTATTTACATTTACAGAAAGGCAAAATCCTATCAATGTGGATAGAACCCAAATCACAACGAGATTAAGATCAATTAAATCAGTACCTAAGAATTGTACATTTAGTTACCCCTTCTAATTGCACGGCCTGTCAAACTAACTAATTTAACCCTTCTGGACTTCTTCCTATGAGAATACAGCTGCGTACAAAAGGAGATATAGGACATATACCTAGATTTTAGAATGTACGGAGGATACTACATTAAAAGTTTGTTGTTATTAGCTGTGTACCTACAAAAACGTCAGATACATTTCTTGTTTAGCGTGAACAAAACTTTCTCAATATTGGACGAGGATATTGAGTTTTCATCATACTCTTCTTATTGCCTTATCGTTTTTCGTATAGCACACGTAGTTGGGGGTTGTACGCACACTGACAATAGAATTGGAAAAGTAGATTTAAATAGAACAGTCACACATTATTCGGTCGTATTTTAGATGATGGGGATTATGCCTGATTAGTATGTCCCAAAGGGGATAGGGTTGTATGGGTAACTTTTTTATTTTTTTTATTTTTTTTTTTTTTTTTTTTTGGTAGGTGGGGAAATGCTCCTTATGCACACTCCAGGTTGAAAGGTCTGGAGTAGTGTGGGGCTCTCCCTTACTCGGGTATACCCACTAAAACCCCACCTAAGGCTTCGGCTTCTATGGCCATTTGCCTATTTTCTCAAAATATCACAGACTTCGTTCTAATGGAATATTACATACAGGTAGGTCGACTCACATACAATACAATATTTTCGATATGACAAAGTTGGTAACTGACAGACAACAATAAATAACAATTAAATAGACAGCCATTATATCACAGTTTGTGCAACATTTCCACACTTTGGAAAAATCCTATCCCCCTTCGACACCGTTCATCGCTGTTAAAGTTACCTTCCCATATCGGGCATATCCCGAAGTTGTCCCGTATATCTTTGTATCGTGGACAGTTACAAAGTATGTGCTCTAGTATTAAATTAACCTCACAGTTCGCACATAGGGGTCTAGGTTTACCTTCCAGCAAGGCGCTATGGGTTAATGCGGTGTGCCCAAGTCTAATTCGAAACATCTTCACGAATACAAACCGACCCTCGCCAAGAAGAAATAGCGGCCCCAAATCGGGTTTGACCCTTTTCAAAAATGAATCGGACCTCGCCCATAGGTCGCTCCAACGCTCATACACCCGAGCCCTGACGAGTGTACGTCGGGTTACTGTTGTCTCATTTGCAACATCAAGGTCATTTAGTTGTAGATACGTTAGATCCTCTCTAGCCCTTTGGCTCAGCGTTCTGCACCTATTCAGTCGTCGACGTGGAACTGCGCCTGCCATCGATACGTGATTCGGATGTCGTTCATCCGAAATTACTTTAAGATAATAGTTTACAGCAGCCTGTTTACGACGGAGGGCTAGAGGAAGGATGTTCGCCTCGACGTGAAGCGCAGCGACCGGACTCGTTGGAAAAGCTCCGAGGGAATACCGTATGGCGAGGTTTTGGATTTTATCGAGATTCCCAAGCATCGCACTGTTGTCACATGTCAGATAAGCACAGCACCCATAATCAATTCTCGATAAAATTAAGGCCTTGTAGATGTCGAGTAACGTCTTTGGGTGAGCTCCCCACTTATGGTGGGCCAGGACCCTAATGACATTTAATGATTTCCTACACTTTGTGACAACATTCTGTAGATGCTTGGACCACCGCAGTTCTCTGTCAAAGGTAAGTCCCAAAAATTTCATATCTTGGGACACAGCTATTATACGGTCTTTCATAAATAGAACGGGGTCATAGTGTGGTCTTCGGAGTCGACAAAAATGAACCACCTTCGTCTTTTCCTCAGACAAAACGTACCCCACTGCATCCGCATTATCAGAAATTTTATTGATAGCCATTTGTAGTATACGCACAGCGGAACCAACGGTTTTTCCGGCACAATGAATCATTAAGTCATCGACGTATAGGGATTTATCGACTGTGTCGGCAACACCCAGGGCTATTCCGTTTATGGCAATTGCAAACAGTGAACAGCTTAAAGTCGAGCCCTGCGGGACCCCGTTTTCTAATACGCGCTCATTTGAATACGCCTCTCCAATTCTAACAATAAACTTTCTGTCTCTTAAAAAAGATCTAATAAATTTGGGCATGTTTCCGCGTAAATTGTATTCAAGCATTTTTTAAGTATACCATACCGCCATGTCATGTCATATGCGCTCTTGATATCAAAGAAGACCCCAATCAAATGTTCGCCACCATCAAACGACTTTAGGATGTTATCAGTTAATTTAACCAAATGAACAACCGTCGACCGACCTCTCCGAAAACCGGCCTGATAGGGGACGATGATCTCGTTTTCTTCCAGAAAGACCCGCAATCTCCCATCAACAATTTTTTCCAATAGCTTGCCTAGGCATGAAGTCAAACTAATTGGACGGTAGTGCTGCGCCAACAGCGGATCTTTCCCCGTTTTAAGTATGGGAACGACTATGGCCCGTTTCCACTCATCAGGGTAGATACTATTTTCCCAACAAAAATTAAAGAAATCTAAAATCACTTGTTTCATCGGGTTGCTACAATGACGAAGCATCTGATTGTGGATACTATCGTGACTGGGAGCGCAGGATTTCGTGTTTTTAAGTGCAGATTCTAATTCATCCATACTAAAAGGTAAGTTATAGTAACGAACTACTGACCTGATAGAAATGGTCTGCCAAGAGGTACGAAATTTCTTGTAAATCTTTCGTAACCACCCCATCGTTTTTCCGAAGGAATGCCGGGTAGTTTAGTTTAGATTTGCCAGATATCGAACCCACTTTTTTCCATATTTCACTCATAGTCACGTCCGTCGTTATGGTGGATACATAGTGTTGCCACGACCTTCTTTGTGCCTGGAGAATTTCCCGACGACATTCAGCTCTGCGTTTTTTAAAGACTATCAGGTTATCCAGGGAAGGATTACGTCGGAACTTGTTTAATGCTCTTTTTTTAATTGCTATTTTTTCTTTTATTACAGATGACCACCATGGGACAGATCTAGTGATCTGTCTAGCCTTTGACATAGGTATACTTTTCTTTGCAGCTTCCAAAATGGAGGATGTGATATTCACCAGGTTTAGCTTGTCATCATTTGGAGGAGGACATAGTTGGTGAGTAAAATATTCCCAATCTGCTTGTTGGATTTTGAATTTTGCTGTAGATCTTATTGCAGGAATGTTGACACCTCGAAAAGTCAAGATTATGGGAAAGTGGTCACTATTAAATAGATCATTTTCCACTTCCCATTTCAATTCAGTGTATAGAGACGGAGAACATATAGACAAATCAATGGTGTCAAAAGTGCCTGATCTTATGTTAAAGTAAGTAGAGGAGTCGTCATTTAAAATACAAAGAGCTTTAGTCTCGATGAGATCTAATAGCTCTTTACCTCGTGCATCATTTGAGGTAGAGCCCCACACAGTGTTATGACAATTAAAATCTCCAATAAGGATGAACGGTTTTGGGAGTTGATTGATGATTCTTTCAATTTCTCCTACATCATAATTTGTATTGGGAAGATAAATATTACACAGCGCAAAGCTTCGGTTGATTTCAAGTTGTATTGCTACAACTTGATATTGTGTGAGTATCTGTAGCCTTTTATGCGGTATTCCTTTACGGATTGCAAGTCCTACTCCGCCACATGCCCTTTCAGGGGAATAAAAATCCTTCCATGTTAAAATTGTGCCTTACTTTCAGGTGCGTTTCCTGAAGGGCTATACAAACTGGATTGTGCTTTTTAATGACCAGTTTTAGTTCATTTAGATTATGAGCTAGTCCTCGACAATTCCACTGGATGATATTTGTGTTATCCATTGTTAGTTTCAGGATAAAGACAATCACAGTTGAGTACATAACATAAAATAAATAACAGATGACAGTGTATATCGGACTATTACAAATAAATAATAATTATCAATTATCACAGTTTTGATCACGTTCACCACAACTACACCTATTAAACTATTAAACATAAAAATATATCACAGATAGTGTCACAGTTAAGCCGTACCAGACCCTCTCGGCGTTGCCTCTGACTTACGGGGAAGTCTGGGTTTGCCTTTCGGCCACCCCTTCTTCTTCCTTTCTTGCTTTGCCTCGGTTACTTTATATTCATCGACCGATGTTATGCTCGATTCCCTAGACCGGGTTTTAGTAGGAGACGTCTTTCGTTTAGCTCCTCGTGTTTCTGAGTCCATATACTCTACCTCCGAAGCTGTAGTATGTTCGGAGAAGAGATTAACAGTGTTTGCAGTAGGAAACGACATGGGTGGATCTAAGACAGATCGATGGGGTGGTTCAAGTAGCCTTTTTGATGTAAGTATTTTCATAAATGCCTCCATTTCCTCTTTTATAATTTTCCTAATTTCAGGGCCATCAGGTTTCGCAGATGTTGGTGTCGAGGCAACCTGTACGAAGGACGTACATGGCGTCACCCTTGTGTCCACTTTCTTTTTCGCCTCACTATAAGTAAGTTTGTGAAACCAGCGAATCGTTCACATTTAAGCAGCTGTTTAGTCTGCTTACTAGACACTGTTTCTATAAATAATTCTCCCTTCACCTTTTTTACGTCTTTAGTATTTCCAACAATTCCATATATCGTTTTACTTATTAGGAAGGGACTTGCATTCGTAAAATCTCCTTCCTTCCTTTTAAGGACCAGGAACCGGGGCACAGAGTCCTCCTTGTCGCTGGTACCTCTACTATGGAGGGAGGGAAAACCCTCTCTTTCTCCATCAGCACTTTTAGTACGCTGGTTGCCAACAGCGCCCATTTTCAAGGATGGGTCCTTTACAGTTTGTGTGTCGCCATAATCAAGAGATTGCCGATGTCATTGCCAAGGTCAGTAATCGATATTCCCCCCCCCCAGAATCTGTGGGACTGACTGCCGCTGCAGTGAGGATTGTGAGCTACTCGCTCTACCCTCCTGGGGTAATTTGGTTGTTAAGATCGACTGTTCCATATTGTTCCATTGTTTGCATTTTATAGCTACTGCCAGCGAGTAAGTACGGCCGCCCCTAACGCGGGAAACAGACGCCGTCCCAGCAGCCGCCCACTATGGATGCGACGCTACTGGGATTTTGAGAACATGAAACAAAGACATAGGACTCAAACCACCAATAACAGACATACAAACGATCTGGGATAGCTTAGCTTCACCACTGCTGGCAACAGTGGCTACTGAGCCCCCCCCCCACCACGTCAACGTGCTTCCCTTGGGGGGGGGGGGTAAAATTATTGTTATCAATGAGGAAAATGATGTTGCAATTCGAAAATCTACAAAAGAAACGAATATTATTGCAGAAACCTACAGCAACACTAATTAATTATTAACGCAATACGAATAAAATGCATGGCTCCCAAACGGCACACTTTGGACCTTCAATTTATTTGGAAAAAAAAAGTGTTTTGGTCCAAGGTTGTTTTATTAGGGTCCGGGTAGTATTTCGGCAGTTGGTCCGGGGTGCGGGATTTCGGTAGTTGGTCCGGGGTAATTTCGGTAGTTGATCCAGGGGTGTCTGGTAGTTGGCCCAGGGTATTTCGGAAGTTGGCACGGGGGTTTTTTGGTAGTTGTCTCGGGTGTACAAGTCATCTTGGATGTTAGACCCACCATATTGGATGTTGAATCCAACATCTTGAATACTGGATCCGGCACTTTGATCCAATAACCTTTTGCAAGAGTGCTGGAAGGATACCGTCTCCATCAGGCGCCTTAAAGGGTTTGCAGACCATTAGGATGCATTCTACCCTCTCCTGTGTAAAGATTTTGAAGCTTCGCTTTTAACTTCTGTCTCTGTCTCTGAAGAGAAGCCTTTACTTCTTGTGACCCTGGAAAGTGAGTGCTTATGAGGAGCCCTAATGTTTCCCTGGCGCCAACTATGTATTTCCCATCGGGTTTATTAAAATTCCCAATGCCATTGGAGTGATCTCCTTGTCATCCGCCCCGTTGGCGTAAGCTGTTCCACCTTGGGCTTAGGTTCTTACCTAAAAAATGACCCCCTACTTTTACAATGAATTTCACTTTAGTTCTACAATTTGTTTTAATTTTCTTATGTTTTTTGGTTTGATAGTTACAATGGAAATTGTTTATTTGTACCCATCGTTTTTAGATTGAATATAATTAGTAAGTTATTGGCAATTGACAAATCAGCTCAAGATTAATAGGTATATTGTTCTAATGAATTAAATACTGATTACAATAATTGGTGTAGAATAATTAATTACTGTCCAACCCTGTATAAGGTCAAAATGGTAACGAATGTTCATTGCATAAAACTTCATTTTATCCAATTCCAATTCTTGGTAGCAATAATCCAACTTTTCCGTTAGTATTTTTTAATCCTCAAGAGAGTTAATTTGATGTCAAGTGGTGAGAAACTGAGGTTTTGGGAGAGGGGACGTTTCCGTGCCCTAGAATATCAAAAGGGAAAGGATGAATATGGCGAATAGAGTAAACATTCACGAAAAGTGAAGATAAAGTTACTCCAAATTCGGCTCTTATGGGAAGAGCAACATTTTCTCGAAAGTTTCCCCAAACCCACAAGAGCTTATTCGATTTTCCACACCAAAGATTAGAAATTTCTTAATAAAATGTGCGATATTGGAACGAAAGTGAGAAAGGTTTTGAATAGCGTAGTATAGTAAACTGACTGGAAAGACATTTTTTCGATAAATATCCGCACAAATGTTACAGAATTTCCGTTTTGAAAATTTGCGTCCCCAAACCGGATGATACACGGACAATTTCCTCACCAAAAAAATCCCAGCGCAGATTCGCGAAGGTCTCCGCTATTACCAAATCGCGAACCATCTAGTTTGGTAACGTTTCACTGCAGGCATCAGGGAATCCTAATCCAAGACAGAAAATTAATTGCCTTACTCAAACTTAAAACGAAAATTTGTCAGTATAATTCTTAATTACGCCATGATATATAATTATTAAACGGACGTTTATAAATAGCATGCATAAAGGTCACTCGTACTATACTACTCCTTTAACTATTTTAAGTCGTGATATACACAGTTTTGAAAGTCTCATCCGAGTCATTGGTTTAATTCATAATAGTTTAAATATTAGTTGTAACATTCGTGTTGAAAAGGAACGTTAATTTAGTTAACAAATTTAATAATACAGCACGAGGCTATCATTAGATTGATTAAGATTGAAATAGTGCCATACGTACCAAAAGTGTACGCCTTGATTTAATAATGCCATTTATTTCAAATTATGGGAAATAAATGGGGCAATTAAACGTGTTTCTGGGGGGCAATTTCAAAATTACCTTTCAGGATGAGACTCGCTTAATTAAACGTCGGTAATTAACTGTTTACGGAAAGGCTATACACATTCCTGCCTTTCGCTTCGCAATGCATGCACAAAACTTGAAAATTGTATGCAAGGGTGGTTTTCGGTTTCTTTATTATTTTCTGCAGATTCAAGTGATTTGATCAAATATGAAATACCCGAATGTAAATTGTTACACTGGCAGTAAAGTCTGATAAGAGTACAAGTCCCGTTCGAGCACTCCGAGGGAAACACTTTCAAGTGCACGCGGCAAAACGGGTGTTGTGCCAAGTAATGAAGAGGGCAGCAACTGAGCAGCGGTTCTGCTGTTGTGACAGAGGAGGATCAATCCTGGTCCTCGTTACCGACCTTCGAGATTACTACCAGCGCCCTCAGAGCTCAAGAAAAATGACGACGAGCTTTTGGGTCGTGTGGCGGTTCTTGGCTCCAACCAGGATCCCCGTTAACCCGGCCAATTGCTCTCAAATTTTGGATAACAGGATTCCAAATCACCATTCAAAGGAGACAGGCGGTGGATACCACTGAAAAGGCTTGGAGAGAAATTCTACAAAATCCGTAGAGCTATACTCTGTTATAATTCCTTCCAAATTAAAATAATATTATTAAGTTCATATCTGATGACACGCAAAGCATCCGACGTGTTAAAAGTGAAAGCGTAAAATTTATAATACTCGCATGATATAACCGGTATAAAGAAAAATGACTTGCTAAAAACACGATACAAGTAGACGAAAAGAACAAAATAATCAATAGAGCCATTGTACGTCGTCTTCATTAAGGTTGTGCCATTAACATATCCGTTTAATTGAAGAACCAATTACCTAAAGTAACATTTACCGTTTGTACGGTTGTATTACTGTAATGATCGGTCTAGGTCAATATTGTATAAGTAACAATTAAATGTACTTATAATAATAATAAGAAAAGGGGTTCGCTCAAGTATCTCGAGTTATATAAATAATTTGAGCAATTGATGTTTGCGTGAGAGTCTGTCAGGTAGACCGACTACGTTCAAGGATCTCGTCAACATAAAGGGCTGTAATTTTAAACTTTTTGCAATGGGATTGTGGCAGGAGAGGTTGCACCTTTAAATACTCTACTGTCATGAAAGGCAAGGACGGTTTTGTCGTAATAAAATAAATAATATTAATATTACACCCTTATTCAGTAGGTAGGTGTTTGTAAAGATCGCAGAATGAACTCGTGCATAGGTTTTATAGTCTATTTTCAAAGCGGTTCTCGCCACGCTCTGTTTCACTTTATTGATGTGGACCTTCCGCAAGATTTACAGTTGGGTGAAAACATGGGCGTTGGATACCCACAAGGTGAGCTTATTATAATGCCAAGGGATGATATTGTTAAGTCGGGCGACTACCCTTCACCAAATCTTATTAATTTCCACTCACTATCTTCCTTCCCATAGTAAACCTAAAAGGAAACGTAAAACTGGACCGTATTGTATTTCTACTATTCGCATTCTACACATGCTTCGAATAAAAGTTGCGTATTTTAGGTTTTCAAGGCGTTCCTACTTTTGTAGTTCGTTGAAAATTCAACTGAAAAATTAGCAATCGGTTCATACGGTGAATTTTTCAACCAAGTTGTTTGAAATTGTTGAGCTCCTATCGTCAGTTTTAGTGTTAATGAAATGCGAGAGATGGAATTTTTGTGGAAAGTTCATAATTAAAGCTGGGAAAGTGTTTTCTACAAAATGTTTGTTTCCTACACCCTTTCGTTTTCGTTTTTGCGTAATTGACTAGTAGATTAAATATTAAACCCAAAGTTAAATGTTACTTCTTTTATGTTGAGATTTGCACCTTCTTATGGACACTGGTTCCTGAAGATTATGTTACGTTTCATATATTTTGTAGCTTTTCGACAACATATTACTACGCCTACTGTTCAGTTTCCAACATAAAACCTGTTTTCCACCCCTAAGTACGCGGTTATCACGAATTTCACCCCTTAAGAGGCGTATTTCTGAAACCGATAAAGTTAGGATCCGCATCCTTCAGGCAGTACACAAAAAATCGCCAAGCGGAATAGAAAAGTAATACGCAAATTTTCGTTACGTTACATTTATAGGGGTTCAAGACTCGGCTTGAATAAAATAAAATTGAATCTCCACGGCACTGGGAGAAATACCAAATGAACAACTAATTTTCAACATGCCCACGGCTAGCCCAGTAATGAAATTGTTTTTTATACCTCTCACCTAGCGGAAGTTTTGCCTCTTAATTCCTTCTGAAATTCAAGGGTAGACGGAGCTCTAATGAATACGCAGAAGACTTTGAATATATTCATAAACACAAAGCGATCGAATGCCTTTGCACTGTAACTGTAACTGGTGCGGATGTGATTTCTTCCAAGTTACAGTTGCTTATCTTTCACCCCCTCCGGAAAATTGCTGCTCCCTTTACGAATACGGAAAGAGACCGCTACAATGAACCAGTTGACTTTATGTACCACGCTGGTGACGTTAACTCCAACAAACCAGCCACAAATTTCCGAAAGCAATACGTGATATTATAATAATAATAATAATAATGACATTTATTGAGTTTTAAGTAAGACAGTATTTTAACCCATTTAAAAAAAAGAACAACTCAATAGGGCGGAGTTCAGACTGGAGCTACCAAGATAACCCCGCCTGCTCTACCACTCAACCCTTCAACAATATGTATTAATTACAGTGACAAGAACAGCTGTTATTAAACACCCGGTAATGAGAGAGAGAAAGAGATAACTATAACTAAGAGTGAAAAGCAAAAGCGCAGATCTATAGCTAAAGTACAAAAATTTATAAAAAAGTAAACAAAGAATGGTGTTGCTAAGCATGTTTCTGTCTTTCAAGGAGTATGAGGTACAATTTCTTTTTGAATGCATAAGAAGATAATTGTTTTAAATCAGTTGGCAATTCATTGTAGAGGTTGGCTATATTATAACTGAAGGAACGTTTAAAAAGTGTCGTTTTGTGGTGGGGTATCGTTATTGAAAGCTTATCTCTAATATTTAAATCGTGAACGGAGCTCCTAAAGATTACTTTTTCAAATAAATATGTAGGTGTTCTGGTTTGCAGTATGGTATGGAACAAACAAGCGGAATGCAACAATCTCCTATTACTCATGTTTAGCTAATTCAAGTTCGTTAGCTTATGTGTCACTCGGTTGTATTTACGTATTCCAAATATTAGGCGAAGGCAAGAGTTCTGCATCTTTTGAATTCTCAACGAATCTCTTTGGTCAATACATGGACCATACACACAGGCACAGTAGTTAAATTGCGATAGTACCAATGCTTCACATAACATTATCTTAATGTTACGATTGATAATGAACCTACTATTAAATATGATCTTAAGATTAATAAAAGCTTTGTTAACAACTAGATCAATGTGTCTTTTGAAGCGTAGCTTAGAGTCTAACATTAAACCAAGGTTTTTATACTCATCAACGATTGGTAATACCGTATCTTTTAACCTAACCATTAATGCATGCTTGTACTTGTCAACAATTAACGATCTACCGAATAACATAATAGCTGATTTTTTACAATTGAGCTGTAGTCCATACTTTTCAGAGGTTTGCAGAATGTTAGATAAATCAGCGCTGAGATGCATATTCACGGTGTCCATATCTAGGCATGCATCAGATGTTTTATATAAGAGTTGCGTATCATCAGCATACATGTGGTATGTACAGTGCTTTAGACATTTATGAAAATTTGAAGTGTATAAAATATATAATAGGGGTCCTAACACTGATCCTTGAGGGACACCTGTACGTACTGCTATAGATTTGGACACGCATTTATTAAAAACTACACGTTGAGATCTATTGCTAATGTAACTTAAGATAAATTTAGCTGCTGACCTACCAAAACCACTATAATTTAGAATTGCGAAAAGTATATCGTGATTAATTCTGTCAAAGGCTCTGGAGTAATCCAACAAAACGAGAACTAAGATATTTTTACTATCAATAGCGGAAAAAATTGAATCTGTAACTTGTAAAAGAGCTGTCGTGCAACTATGATTTGCCCTAAATCCCGACTGTAAAGATGGTAAAATGCTTTCGCTATTCAAATAATTTTTATTTGCCCAGCCATGATCCTTTCCAGAACCTTCGACAAACAGGGCAATATACTTATGGGTCGCAGATCAGAATATTCTTTCGGGTGTTTAATTTTTGGTAGAGGTATGATTTTGGCTTTTTTCCAGGCATCAGGAAAAGTACAAGTACTAATACATCGATTAATAATATGCGTTATTACGTCAGATAGATATGGAAGGCACAAATGTAGCATGTTGAGACTAATCAGATCTTCCCCCACAGATTTCGATTTTAATTTATATAAACAATTAAGTACTTCTGATTCCGTGGCAGCCACAAAGTTAAATCTATGTTTCAGATCCCTACAATTATTATTATAAAAGTGCAATAAGCTATGATAATTTGTGTTACTATTTGTAAGTGTACAAAATGATTCATTAATTTTATCAACATCACATAGTTCAGTTGGTATTTCGTGGCGAGTTTTCGTGCTATATATGTCTGCTTTCCGCAACTCTGACCATACTAACTTTGGATTGTCTTTAGAGAACTGTAATTTAGCCTCCAAGAAAGATTTCTTTTCTGACCTGATAGCAAACGTGGTATAATTTCGTAAACTTTTATAATACTCCCAATGGCTGACTTTGCGTGTCCTTTTGTACCTCGTCAAAGCTTTATTGCGAAGTGACATCATTAAACGTACGTTGTCAGTTAACCACGGGGCATAAGGTTTAGAGATTTTTATTTCTTTGATTGGAGCATGCTTATTAAATAAGCTAACAAGGCAGTGATCAAAGAACGCTACTTTGTCATTGACATCGGTCATTACGTGCATTGTACGCCATGGTATGGACTGCAGCTCCGCATTAAAAATCGCCATATTTATATTACGGTAATCCCTATAAGAGTATGATAGTGGATTTTGACAAAGCGGACGTCGAATGGGGTATTCACAATGAACTATGTTATGATCAGATAAGTTATGGACGCTAGTGACACCAGAATTAGTTACCTCAATATCATTCGAAACAACTATGTAGTCAATCAGAGATATGCACGTTTTAGAAACTCTAGTAGGTTGATCTATAATTTGTTTGTGACCTAAAGATTGAAACATCTGCAATATGTCGACAGTGGGCTTACTATTTATTCGCAATAAGTTGATATTGAAATCTCCCATATAAATGGTTTCATCGCTAGAACATGCATTAATGGTTATGGTCTCCTCAAGTGCACTAATGAATTCCAGATGGGAAATTTATTATTATGCACTGGAATAGAACGCCATTGTTCCGCTGTGTTGATATTAAAATTGTACCCAATTAGTAGCAATAGCCATGACTTTTGCTGTTTTATGAATTGCTACTAATAACAGAAATGTTGAAATTTAATTTTAAATTTGTAGGTATACCAAAAGCTTAATAAAACATGTGAAAACAGTTTTGTATGCACCTTTTAATTCTGAACAACTTTAAACTCTACAGTTTTTTTCTGTAAAATGTACAGGAGGGCAGGATATTGCGTAAAACTAATTTCCCATGTTAAATCCCTATGTTCCTACTTATCGTGCACCACCCGGTATATTACAACTAACGACATCTGTTCCACTTAAAACCGTAAGTAGATAGTATGTTGGTGGCCTATGTAACAGGTATGATGTATTCGTGGGACATTAAATAAGTCAGTGACTGTGCCACAATTTAATACGCCAGGTTAGCAATATTTCAAAGGCCTACTTTTTTCATTTTTTAATTGGATTTTTTTAGAAAAGCCTATCCTGTCGCCTTCAAATTTGCTACACGATCCTTACATTCTATTTTGAACAGTTTTTGTCAGTAAATTTTTTGATTTCCTTAAAAAATTTAGTTCAAAAATAAAAACGTAGGAGCATCAAAGTAAGGATAGGTCGCCTAGCACTTTACTAGTATGCAAAAAGTTTCTTGAAGGCACTAAACTAAAATTATGTCACAAATTAGTTTCCAACGAAGCATGTCTGATCCCCAGAAGCTCAAAATTCAATGCAAGCATTTTTTGTCTGTTACGAAACGACCAAAAAATTGAGGGACACACTGTATGTTCTGTTATCCGACATGTGAACAAATGCAGCGAATGTATTAATAAGAAAAATGGGTCGCAAGGAATTTTTTGGTCTCATTTCAAACATTCAATGGCAAATTTCATCCCTAAATGATTCTATACATAACTTCTGTGTATTTCTGGGGTTTGGCGGGGCATAAGGCATAAGCAAAACAAATTGTGTCATTAAAAAATCATTATTTTTTTGTTGCGACATTTTCAATGAACTACATGCGAAATTAGATCACTCACTAGTAGGCGGGGGACACTGTAATCCGAAGGCCCAATCTTCAAATGGGGTATAACTTTTGTTTGAAAGGTGATTTTTAAAAACTGTTCATCAAGTATGTAGACAACAAATTTCGTGGAATTTTCTCCATTTTCATTGTCCGGCCAAGAATTGCAGTGGAACTTTTTTTCGAATTTTCAAAAAACTAATTCCAGATTCGTGATTTTCATGTTCAAAACCCCCATATACCAAATTTCGTCGAAATCAGAATTTTTTGCATCCCCACGGAGGGGTGCGCTCTTTCGTGGTAGGAATTTTGAAAATTTTTTTCCAAAATCGTATAAGGCATACCCGAAAACCTATTCAAAGACGTGCCAGTCATCTTTGTAACTCTTATGGTTGCTAAGGAAAAAATTCAAGAAGAAATCCAAATTTCACCACTTCTTTGGGGTTGGCTGCTCCCAAACGCAACACGTTGGATCCTCAATTTATTTGGAAAAAGTGCTTGTACTCCGGAGTCAAATCTCCGGGAGTTGGCGTTTTTCCCTTTTGAGGTGGGCTCAGCTTCTTTAGAAATGCTTGCCACACTAGTTTCCTGGAAATGTTTCAAATTGGGACCAGGCTAAACTAAGTGCAGGATTCTACACACTAATTCATACTGCGATTATGTATATTAATCATTTTTTGAGCTTTGGCCACCCCAATTTAAAAAAATGCACTTATCTCACTGGCCACCACTATCTACTATTAAGTGAAACGATCACGTTACGTTACCAGTTAAAAATTTTCACACAGCTTTAAACGGAAATAATTGAATTAATAACAGCAATAATGAAATCGTGTTTAAATTAAGCAATTAGTGCCCCAAACTGAAGTAGATACTGGTCGCCGATAATTAAGTTCCAAATTAAACATTTTTGTTTATATTAACTTTCAAGTACATCAAACTCATTTTTACGATAATAATTATAATAATGATTTATAACCGCGCATGAAAAAATACTTCACGCATGAAAATGCCGTTTACCTGCTCGTTAATTGAATGATGTCAACTAATTAAATTAGGAAATGGGATGCTAGAGATAATGTCAAGATCACGAGCAAACCTTTGGATAACGTGCCATTAAAAGAATTAATAATAATTATTAATCAACCTGGCGCATTGCGAATGTGTTTTATATGCATGAAATCGTGCATCGTTTAATGCAAAAATGTAATTTGCCATTCGACTCTTTTGTTTGAGTTAAAAAACTGTATTCATTCCCATTTCGCTATAGAAATTCGGTTCTTTTTACCATTGTCTTTCATAAAGGAACATGCGCATCTGGGTGTTTTTAGACCGCAATTACAGTGTCCACCGTATTTTAGGGGGTAAGGTCTTGACATATTGCTAAAGCGCATTAAGAAAATGAGGAACTTTTACAATGACACTAAATTACGATGTTCATCACGTTACAAAATTCTCCTCGTAAAATGCTCTCAAATAAACACTTAGGTAACCACCTATATATATACCTACACTGTTCATGCCTACTTTTATAATTTCATATCGATCGACGAGAATTTCGAAATTAATACGGCATAATTTGAATTAATCATTATCTACAAAAGTCTTCTGATTAGTCAAGGAATTTAATCACGATTTATAGTAAATTACACAATTACTTGTTGGAAATGTAATTGCGAGTACCCCGCTTAACGCATTTCGAAGGTTTGATTCAGACCGAACAGTTTACAGTATTGCACCCATTAGGTATTATGGTTATTCACGGCTGTGAGAAGAGACAATTTACCAATAGCAATGGTAAATTGCGAAATTCGATTGTCAAAATGAGGGTTATAACTCCAAGACTGAAAAGGATCCTCGCCTGTAATATAATTAGCATGAAACAAATCACTTTGTTGTTGCGTCGTTTATCTTAAACATTCCGTTACATAAGAAATTAATTTTTGTCTTGTCACGTTCCACAATAGAAATCATTCAATTATGACAAGGTTCTAACAACCCTGGTTTTGTGTAGGTATATGGTTTGTTTCGCACCATATGTAAGAGACGTGTATCCAAGAAATTATTCCAAAGCTCTAGAGAGCTGGATACTTTTAAAGAAATTAAAACCGGGAGACGATGCGCAGTGGAGCTTCAATTAAATAACGCGAAGGGAAGGATTTAGTGCCGCATGGTTATTACATTGTCAGCAACTCCTACATTTTTAACTAAAATAATAGGTGCTTAAACAAAGTTTAGGAGCTTCTTACTTTAAAGCTTGCAAACGTAATTATTTGTGTAACAATACATTTTCATTTTAGTAGTTATTTATAGAACTGATCTATTCAAGTGAATTCACCAAAATCTGACCAACAGACTTGTTATTCCCATATCCTATAGGTAACCTTTCAACAATCCTTCACGTTTGAGTGTATTTCAGTTTTTACGGGAGCTAATTATGAATATTTCAAGATAATTGTACTCAATAAGATGATAGATCATAATATCGTGACTGATGATCGGTCTGTAATAAGCATTAGCAATAGCTAATATTTCATTTTTAACGTTCACCAGAGTTCTTTCTTTCAATGCAACTACTATACAGGGTGGAAATTTTGCATCCCGCAATCTGGAGCATTTAGCTTACTTTTTTAAGGTTTTTAAAACATCTGCTTACAGCATAATTTGATAAGAATTTTGAAAAGAAAGACGAGGATAAGGAAAAGTTATTAAGGGGTACACTTTTTGGATACAACAGCATAAAAGGGGTCACCTTAAGAATATGTAATAAAAAATAGTGGTTGCTATTAAAATATATACCACTCTTGATCATGGACGCACGAAACTGAGCACATAAGTCCACACGTTTTATAATTTTAAATACGATAAAAAAAATTTTTTATGTTCAGTGTTCCAGACAACATTTCCACCCTGTATACGTACATTCAGTGCATGTATGGTGTAACTGAATATCATTTCTTTAACATGTTTCTCTCTGTAAAAGGGTAAGAAACTCGATAAATATTACATTTATAGATTTATCCATATGACAAGTGGTATAAGAAAGAGAGCTTATTGTTGAGTGAGCAATTTAAGATAAAAAAGATGAGGTTTTGCAAAATACGAGATATGGATGTTTTAAGTTCCTGGTTTTGTGTACAGTGTTGCAAACCCTATACAATGTTGCCAAATTTTTGAAGAAGGTTAAAGTGTGCACTATAATCACCTAAAACAAATAACAACAGCATCTTAAGTTAAGGAAATATGTTTGTTCTTGTCGCCACATGCAACAACAGTGATTTTTTGGCAAAAATAATAAGTTTTTATGTTATTTGTACAACAAATGTTGCGAATTTAAAATGGAGAACTTTGTAAATACAAAAATAGCAAAATATTTTGTATTTTATCTTTTTTGGTAGCATCTCTTTGTTAAGAGATATCGCCCGATACATTTCTAAAATTTGATTCAGTTTTCAAAATATCTTCAATTTCTAGATTACTTAACCATTATCTTTAGGCACTCTACCATCCAACAATTGTATTGCGTCTCGGTGTTTTTTGATCGTTTCCAGTTATTTTTTGAATCATGTTTGTACTCAGAGCTCCTGTTATCTTTAGGCACTCTACCATCCAACAATTGTATTGCGTCTCGGTGTTTTTTGATCGTTTCCAGTTATTTTTTGAATCATGTTTGTACTCAGAGCTCCTGGTGCAAGTTATTTTAATATCGATATCCTCATAAAAAGTCTAGGATTAGAATTAAAGGAACTGGCCGATTTGCTAATCATTAAATAAAACAAATTTTCCAAAAACTGTCACAGCTGCTTTTTATCCGCGCTCGTCTATACATCCCCAACCCTGTAAGGTATTTTAAGTGTAATCGTCATTGCCATACCTCTGTTAACTGCCCCAATTCCCCTCAATGGGGGAACCGTTTAAATGTCCGAATGACGAATTGCCAAGGGAACCGCAATTCATTGTCGAGATCTTGCCCTGTCTTAAAAAAAATCCAGGAAATCAGAGACTACCTGCCTCAAATTACTCGTAGTAGTAGGGGTGAATTTTCTAAATTCATGTCTTTAGTCGTTCAAAAAATGGCAAACACTACTCAAACCTTTGCCGTGCCTAAGACTCCCTCCTCAACGCAATTAGTAAAAGACCGCACAAGACAACCACTGTAACAAGAAAGTATGTAATCTGAATCTCCTGAAAATGGGAAGAAGAAATGAACAACGTCCGACAGAAAACAAGATATAAGTACCTACAACAAAGAATGCACCATAAAATTCGAAGAGCTGGCCAAAAGGAAACCAAGGAAGACGCTTAGAAGAAGATATCGATGCAAACCAAAAAGTTAATTTTGGAGATACTGCTCAGAAGGTATCTTCAAGTGATGCTAAACAAAAAGCAAATACAAGCGCTATTAACCAGTGATATTAGGTCAATCTGTGTATATGTTTGTCATTATTTATGTATGCATTGTTTGTATTACTCCTTTTATATCTTTTTTTAAACATTTATTTATTTATATTTATTCTAGACTATAGCAATCGATAAATCAATAAAACATAATTAGGTATATAATTATATATTAAATTCATAGGTTGTTTGACCACATCCACAGACTAATAACTGAAATAGCCCCTGAAGAGCCATTTTGAGTACATTTAAGTAAAAAAGAAATGATCATCAAGAAAAAGTACAAAATTTGAATTAAAAAAATCGAAAATGCAATTAAAAAAACTATGAAAATCTCTTGTTGAACAAACTAAAATTTATACAGAAAAATTAAAAGAAATCGAAGATTTTATGATATAACAATCGTTGAGTGATATAAGAAGTTGATTACTTGCGAAATTACAAAAAAGATCACAGAGGTTACCTTGTACTAGAGTTCTCGATGTTATTAAAAATGTGGATAAGGATTTTTAAATAGGTAGTCAATTCAATTTGAATATAAAGAGAAAAAAATCGTGTCCGAGCTCAATTGAAAACCGAGAACTGCTCCAACAGAAAATTATTTATATGCTATACTGCTGAAAGTGAAAAATTATTAAATTTTCAAATTCTGGATATACAAAAAGTTTTTTAAAGAGACTTCCTTTCCAAAATTATATGTGAATGCATATTGTCAAGCCATATCGAATTGGTACCCTTCAATTATTTAATCAGCTATTTTATAGAATCTAAAATTGTGTAGGTCCTAATAAATGGATATCTCTTGCTAGAGATACACCGCAGTTTTTAGTAGTAGGTACCACCCGCACGCGATGTGTAAGTAACGTCGTGATGTAGTAATATTTCTAGGACAAAAATAAAGAACTTGTGATACAATCGCAGATGGACACTACGCAAGATTTATCTAATATGTTGTTGAAAGTAGTTCAAGTACCTTTAATCAACTGCACCACAATGCATATAAAAAGCATAATCATCTCGTATCTAAATTTTTTTTACTGTAGTTAACACTGAAATTTCGCACTGTAATGGTTATGTAAAACGCGTAGGTATTGTTATTGCTGCGGACAAGTTACCTATGAAGAACTGCACGTCATTACTAAAATCCTATTACATACTTATATTTTCAATGTAAAATAAATAAAATAAATTATGCCCTTACAGTACATAATTTTAGTTCAAAACATTTTAACAATATCGTTATTTACTGACAATATACAAAAGGCATTTAATTACATACAATGGTGGATAGAAAAATAGCATAATATTACCTATCAAATACTAACTGATGAGTAGCTTTCAAGATGTAATAATTAAAATAGGATTTAATGATTTATAAAGTTAAAATCTGTTGAAACTACAAACATGAACGTTACACTAAATTCTCGTGGGGAGGCATTAAAAACATTAAGATTGATGTAAGGCTCTATGTTGAGATTTGGTCAGCTCATATAACTTCGTAATGTGTAAGTCTTATGGCTATGTGTTTCTCCTAATGGCGGATGTAATTTTCAGTACGTTATTGGGTAACGTCGTGTATTTCACAGGAAAATACTAAAAAAAGTAATCTTCAGGTTTTAAAGTTAAAAATCCAATAATATGTATATAAATGACAAGAATTGCGCTTAATTAATTTGTGGTTAGCTCTGCCTCTGCATCCATAGAAGTGGGATATAATAAAAACTGCAGATTATTTTTTACTATTTTTTTCTGGAATACACTAACGATACCCAATAAGTACATCCGCCATTTTTGACATTTTACTTACCTACCTACTTCATTCCGCGAGTATATAATCTTTACGTCATGTATTGTAAAAAAGAGTGTTTTTAAAGAGGTGAAAAAATTCCACAGTTATAGTATCAAATATTTATTAAACACATTTTTATTTATTTAAAACATAACTGTATACCTAACATACCCTTCAGGCTTCAAGATTATCAAATCTAAAAAAAGATACTTAGCAATCTTTCAAGCTCCCAGAACTAGATTTTCTTCTATACAAGTATGAGGAGCTAAATTTTCTTTTTTCCTGGAATTAGTAGGTTTTCTCCCAGATTGAAACCACCTTCTGCCGGTGAACTTAGTTCGTCTTCTGGCCACAAAATAAAAATGATTTTGCAAAATTTCGCTATTTTTCTCCGAAATTTTTTCAGTTTCAAAAAAAAGGTGGCCCCCTAATTTGAATCAGCCTGTATAACATTTTTATTCGATTTTTACTGAGTACCAGAAAAATAGAGACAGGCGCGTAACTAGCAAATGGTTATCATCTAACCCCTTCTTAAGTACAAGAATAACCAAAGCGTTTTGACTTGCCTTATTAGGTTTCAATTTGCATGATCGGTAAATTTGCTAGATTATTTTCAACTAATATATAGGATTAAAATAAAATTAAAACCATAATAAGATAATGATGCATGTTATATACCTAATATTGCAATTTTTGTGTGCATTGATTATTATCTGTTTGTTTAATAACAGACGGTTTTTCAAGGAGCCGGTTAGAAAATTTAACATAGAAGAAATGCAAATTGTAGAGCTTTGCCAACGCCCCTTAATTTGGCTACGAACTGTGGCAAAATGGACTTTTCCAACATTTTTTTTATGTTTAGGACATTTGAACATTATCATTTATTCGTCATTTTTAGCATACTGTCAAGTGTCTTTCTTGATAATAGCAGGAAATTCTACTACATATTTTATTAATGCTACTCTGCTTGGGGATTAGCATTATTAAAAACTTGAGGGAAGGGCTTATGGGACGCAAAGGGTAAGAATATTGAGGTTTGTTCCACCGTTCCTCTGCGAAACGGTTTTGGATATTTTTTTATTTATTCCCCACGTGCGACTTTTAAAATTGATAGAAACACTGTATTATGACAATGATTACAGATAATATGTAGGAAATAATTTATCGATTCGGATACCTTAATAATTATGAAATTTAGTGGGTGCAAAATATAGATTGTAAAATTTCTTGGACAGATACTGCAATTAATTGCATTGCTGCGTTGATGATAAAAGAAATCAAGTTGTAAATCAGCATATGCATGATGAAAGCGCATTTTTGGTAATGCGGATCAGTATTTCATTAACCAAGTTTAAAATTATCGATCTCACGAGTAATCTATCTCAAAAGAGCCTATAGAGCTTGTAACGGCACTTTTAATATTTCTCGAAATTTACTTGATTGGTTTAGATTTTAGGAGTAACTTTTATAGTTTGGACAGCTGAGATTCGAAATTATGTTAAGTTTTAGGATACAAGTTAGAAAGGGTGGTAAGATTTAAAACAGGGGTGTGTATACGAAAATAAAAATATCGGATTTCAGTGGGGTTTGCTCGTTATGCTCATTAGCAAAATACAAAGTTTCTCACCGACCGTGTTAACCAAAGAGTCCGTGTTAATTTTTTTGTTTATATACAATCGAGACCAATTTAAATTTTACAACATCCTTCTGAGCAGGTCACCCAGATGGACGTTTGTGTGCCCTTATGATACAAATACCGCCAGTCAGGAAACGGTCAAGGTAAAACCGCCGACATTCAAACAGTGATTTGGGTTTCGTGTTGCGACCAGTGGGCATCTAATTAGCAATATTTGAACGCGAATTCCTCTGGACATCTCCATCTTTTCCCTGAAGTGACACTTGATCTGCACCTTTAGCCTACGATCGGATAGGAGGAGTAGTACTTATCAAGGTCTGTACAGTTTGTTTTTTTAGTGTTGTAAATCTTTAGGTCGATTTTGTAAAGCAATAAGTAGTAGTTAGGAACCTATAATAAGTTGTTGGATTACAATTAGGCAACAGTTAGGGTTAGTTATTTAGCGCACGTATGTATGTATATTTGTATTGTGCTATTCGGTTGTAAAAGATCGTATAAGTGGAAAATAAGATGCAGATATGTAAAGTGTTGTCTTCCAGTTTTTAATATAGGTACACCCTCTGTAGAATCGAGGAATGTGCGTTATTTTTTTGTGTCAAATCACTGAGCCATCATTTCGAGATTAGAAAGGGCGGTAGCCACACGAAAGCTAATTTTCACTAGTCGCGGTACTTGGGTTTGCACTAGACTGACGTTGCGAGATTACAGGGCGGTAAAAAAAACGTAAATTCAATTAGAAAAGTTACAAGCCTGCACTCTACACTGCATCAGAAAGCTTTTAGTGAAAATTTGAAGTCTCTAGCTATTGTAATTGCTGAGATCTCAGCCGGACAGCCAGCCAGCCAGCCAGCCATAACGAATATAATAGTGTATTTTTTTCCAAAAATGCGCTAAAAAACATACCTAAGCGAAATATGGAGTTAGAAAAAAGCAAAGTTTAACTTTTCAGTCAAAACCTTATACATCCGCTACGTTAATAGACAACATATAATATTTTATATGCAGTCAATCCTGCATCCTGCACCTACTGAAGATCCCAAAATAGTGCCAAAATACTATTATTATGGGCTTTGGCACGAGTAGGTAAACTGTGTTTTTACAATAAACATCGTTGAATTGCAACTGGTGAAAAAATAAACCTAAACACAGATCCAATAGTATATTAAGTATGGAGAACGGTAAGGGATTTTTACCGTTCGAAGACAATTGTTTGGAGGAGGAGCGAAGCGACGACTCCAATTATTGTCTGAGAACGGTAACCCTTAACGTTCGACGTGCTTATAACATTTTTTGCGCGATCGAAATTAAAATTATGCAACCAATATAAATATGCACTAAGAAATTAACGAGCAGAATAAATCGAAATGATCGAAGTGGTATGGTGTACATCACTAGGCAACCAGTTTAAATGTCAAAATTGAAATTAATAATTTCATAAAAATGTGCATGTGTCTGATGTAGTTTACTAGCTTTGCACTTCCTTTATGACTTTATGAGCGTCTTGCTATAGGAAAAACAGCACAAATTGTACGTTTAATTTACCTAACAATAATTAAAGATTAAATGTAATGTAAGACTGTTGATTTTTAAAAAGGCGTCGGTAAGTATTTTTGCTGTTCTGTTTTTAGATCGGTAAGTAATTTTGGCGTCGTCGTAATCATAGCAACTGGTAAATTCTACGTACTGTCATGGAAACACCCATGGTAAATAGTCAGAAATGACCGATCGCGCAAAAAACATATTACCCACCAAGAATTGGATTATGGGGAATCGGGCAGAAATAAGAATTGAGTATTATCAAAAGTTTTAAATCAAGATAATTTTTGTTTTCCAGGGTACCTATGGGTATCTAATGTAGAGCAAAAGGTGATTTTTTAATTGGAGCTCGTATAATGTTGTGGTTAGATTTCTTTAAAAATGCATTTTGGGGCCAAATGATCCCATACGTGGCGGATAAAATGATTCTGGGGGATCGTTTTACCCCACATAACATTTCACATTTAATAAGCGCGATCCCATCAGGGCCCCCCGACCTTAAGTACTTAATTTCTGATTGACAAAATATGTACATACAATGGAGTAGTAAAGGGTGTGGCATTTTTAACGCACATTTTAAATTCGAAATTAAACACATTAAATAATTACGAAATTGAAATATTTTTATTGGAATTTGAAGTTGTGTTCATGACATTACGTATGGAATATAACATCATTTAAATGGCCACCTCTGGCTTGGTGGCAAGACCGCATTCTTTTATTGAAATTTTCCATAACATTTTCGCATAATTCTGGTTCAATCTCCTCAATACAGCGACGAATTTCGTCCTTCAATGCATCGATGGTTTCAGGATTGTTCACATAAACCTTGCTTTTAAGAAAACCCCAAAGAAAGAAATCCAATGAGGTTAGATCGCAAGATCTTGGAGGCCAGTTAACATCGCTGAAACGAGAAATTATGCGATTTCCGAATTTTCCACGCAAATTTCAATAAAAGAATGCGGTCTTGCCACCAAGCCAGAGGTGGCCATTTAAATGATGTTATATTCCATACGTAATGTCATGAACACAACTTCAAATTCCAATAAAAATATTTCAATTTCGTAATTATTTAATGTGTTTAATTTCGAATTTAAAATGTGCGTTAAAAATGCCACACCCTTTATTTGTGTATATAGCGAGGTATATAGTGAACATATACAGAGCCCCTAGCTTGGGCAGACGGCTATTTCTTAGGTGCTACTGGTACCTACGTAAAAATTGTACCTACTCATCTTACAGTGTACGCATGAGTGCTGATTCTTGCGTATGATATAGAGAGTATAGTAAACAATTAGTAGGTAATTAATACTGCCAGATACTTTCTGTCGGCAGTATCTATTGCCAGGCACGGTGACACTTTAAATAAGCTTAGTGGATGTTTGGCCCGGTCTGGCAGCTTACAAAATATATTAAAATAGCCCTCTAAATATCATACCTAGATAAAATTCAAGCCTCAAACTGTAGGTAAGTAAAGTGAGTACAATTTTCACATTGGTATCTATAGCACACGGTACCTGAGAATTGGGCGTCGGCCCAAGCTAGGGGGTTGTATACGTTCACTGTACACACTAATATGTCCATCAGAAAATAGGTAAGGTTTAGGAGCCCTAGGATCTTGGAGTATAATGACTATATGTTTATTGCAATTTTTGCTTTAATAGGTGTTTACAAAATGCTTCGTAAATATGTCACAAAAACAAACCTCCATACTTGGAATGCTGAGGGTAGGCAAAATAGGTACATTACAAGAGGTTGGAAATGGTACCTATATGACATATGTCTTTGAAGACAAGTATAAACCTTTGTGCCCATAATATCTTTAAAACCTCGTGAAAGGGGAACAAACACCATTGCCACAGGGCACAGATAATTTATAAGTACTAGGAGGTAAAGTGGCGGGTGTGTTTTCAGCTGAATAGGTCATTTAGGTATAGAGGTACCTATGGTTGAATTTGAAACCAGAATGTACGGAATTACCTACTGCGTGGAATTTTGTTTTTTTTTCCCAGGGGCGAAATGAATCATCTTCTTGCGCGTCTTCGAGGGGTTAGTCGACTTTGGGCGCCCAAAAGATTCTTAGAGCTCGAATCGCGATATCTCTTTCTCGTGTCGCCAATAGAAGCTCGAACTATGTGCCCCAAAACTTGAGTATTTTGTGGAGGGATTTTAGCGAAATTCACCAAAACGCGAATTGGCGGTGCCGATGTCCCTATCGGGAATCTACACTGGAATTTCTGAATTACCGCGCTTAAAATTTGAAAAAAGGCGAGTGCGCATTCGACTACTAGTAAGTAAGTTCTTGCTCCGTGACGATTCATCCGCGTCACCTCGCTTTTTCTTCTTCTTTCCTTCACCGCGCCCCTACCGCTTCACCAGGCGAATAATTTATAGAAATTAAGGCAAATCTTGGGGTGCAAATGTTTTTCGCTTCAGAGTAGCTAGTGTTGAAATTTCTGAAAGGCAGGTTTCCCATACTGTGTAACCTTTGTTGCGATTAAAATCTACACACAAGTCTACACCATTGGTCTGAAATTTTGCAAGGGGTGAGCCCTAAGTTCATCCGTTACTAGCTCCCTTTGCTGGACTACACCCTAGTAATGACAGGGCAACATAATTATTTTTACTGATGAATTAAAACAATGAACAAAAATCACACATTTCTTTATTGTACTTTGCAATTACATATACTCCATCTACTGTATAAAAATCAACTCCAAGTAACTTGCCAATAGCTATTTTGTATTAAAAAATAATATAAAAAACAATTGCAAACACAATTTATTTATCCAGTCTACATATAGGAGTAGTATGTATCATTTCCAAGTCAACCTTCGGCCCGACCAAATCCCTGATGTTATTGTACCCATATTTAATCATGGTCGGCCTTTCCAAAGACAGGCCCCAAGCAATGACACTAACATCCTCGGGCAAACCCATGGGAAGTAACATCTCAGGGCGAAACACACCTGAATTTCCTATTTCAATCCACTTCCCCAAACCTTTATGGAAACAGAATATCTCCATACTAGGCTCAGTATATGGGTTGTAAGCAGGCTTGAATTCCAACTCTGTTATGCCTAATTTTCTAAAAAATTCGCTTAAAACAGCTATCAAATTGCCTAGGGTTAAATTATAGTCTGCAATGACACCTTCAACTTGGTGAAATTCAGCTAAATGTGTGGCATCTAGCGTTTCATTACGATAGACACGGTCTATACTGAAGAATTTGACAGGTTTAAATTGCTTTTGTTGAGCTATTTTGTACAGCATTCGAGCACTGACGGCTGTAGTGTGGGTACGAAGGAGGTTTTTGGAAGCTTCTTCAATTTTCCAGTCATATCCATAACCTTGAGATCCATAGCCACCCACACTGTGGACCTTTTTGACTCTGTTCAGGTAGTCCATAGGAAAATTGTCAGTGGATTTGGGGTCGGAAACAAAGAAGGTGTCGTGAGCATCACGTGCTGGGTGCTGCTGAGGTTGAAACAGGGCATCGAAATTCCAGAAAGAGCTCTCAACAAAGTTATTTGTGGGCATTTCGGTGAAACCCATTTCCAAAAAAATTTGCCGAAATTCCGAACGTACCTTTAAAAGTGGATGGAGATATCCACATTCTAAAGGTGCACCTAATGCATCCAAGTTATAATCTTTGAACTTTAAATCTTTCCAACTGCCTGTCGCTAACATTTCAGTTGTTAGATCAGTCTCGAGCTTTTTTAAAGAGAGGCTAAACTCTGGACCTTTTTGTAAAAGGAAACTTTTAACCACAACCTCCTGAAGTAACTTCCGCTTCTTATATTCCTGCTTTAAGGCGTCTGTTAATACTGAAAAATCACCATCAGCGATTGACCTCAAGTGATTCTGGACGGTGTCTACAATTTCGCTAACTTTCCTCTTTACCAATGGCTTAGGGCCACTTTTGTCTACCAGAATCCAGCCGGCTGACATTGCTTTACTAAACCCAACCTTTGCGTTGGGTATTTTCATAAGCTCGGATTGTTCAATCCCATTCTCAGGAACTGCATTATAAATCAATGCCTCGTGACTACCTGCAATGTGACAGTTATCCACAGGCGTTTAATGTAATTACAACACCAACCTTTAGCAGCAACAGCCAAGCCTTCCTCGGTCAATTCGTAATTCTTCTGACTTTGAGGTTCTGCAGATACTAACTCACCGTTCGCTTGTATACTTTTCAAAGCTCCAATGATTTTTTGATGGTCTTCGGTGAAAATGTTAGCCAGCTTCAGGGTGCTAGCCTGTGCATTTTCGGATAAGTGATTTAAGATTCGTTCAATGAGTTCACCCATATTGCAAGCTTTGTGACTAAATGAAACAGCGGCAGGTGGCAAATTTGTATTAGTGGTGTTCTTGTAGATGTGAGACGTTTGTTACGACATTAGCAATGTAAGTGATTTGTAATTAATGATATTTGCTAGCATATTTCATCATGCTAACCTAAAAGAAGGAAAAGAGAGGTTATGTAATTTTTACATGCGAATTGTGGCGACGTTGCCATATTGCATTTGCAATCATGGACGCGTTCACTTATACCATAATCATGTCATAATTTTTGTACCGCACTGGTCAACAATAATTTTTATTATTTAGTTTTTATTATTTATAATTAGAAGCCATGTGTCATCCCTTTATAATGAAAGTAATATACTGGGTTAAATGGAAGAGCAGAGGCAGTGGGTTTCACTACTGTCATCTGAACTTCGCCCAATTAGTTACACGATAAATATAATTTTTTTAATCTTATAAATTTTGTTGCAAGATGTGTAACTAATAAAATACATTATTATTTATTATTATTATTTATTTCTTGTCTAGCAATCGTTGCACATGGCATTGGAGGAAAAATGTACCAAAGGTGCGGGACACTTCCCAAGGGACCCGAATAGTCACGACAGTTTCCCATTCGAGTTTTCTTTCCAGTAATATTGCATCGATTAGGCTCAAGGAACAAAAAAAATCTCGAGAGATGTAAATGAATCGCGAGGATTGCTTGAAAAAGGCATAAGAAAGATTGAAAAAAGTGAGTACCAGATGTGAAAAAGACGTAAGATACGCGAAGAAGGCCCAAGAAGCATGAAAAAAGGTAAAAACGAATTATGGCCGTATGTACCGAAAAAGTTTAAGCAGAGCTTAGTTTAAGTGAAGCTTAATATCCATGGTAACGTATATTGGAACAATGGTTGCCATGGATTTTAAGGTAGGCTTAAGCTAAGCTCAAATTTTTTCGGTGCATACGGCCATTAATGTAAAAGAATGGCAAAAAGGCGAGAGGGAAACGCATATGAGGGGCGTGAAAGAAGGGCGGACAAGATGTGAAGGTGATCTCAAAAGAACGTCAATGAAGTAGATAGAAAACAAAACTGAAGAATGTTTGAAGGTTGCATGAGGTGCGTGAAGAAATGCTAGAGAAGTTTTTAGCAAATATCACGGGAATACCTTGTGTCCTGAGTCTTGCCCAAATGTCCGTCCCTAATGCACTGCACACTCCCGCGGGCTCCTCCGCTTTCTCATTCTTATCATCTCCTCACATCTGCTTGTAAATGTCTTCTCTAACCTTTTCATCCCGTATCCTCATTATCCTCTTCGCGCATTCCTGCCTTCCTTTGTTCTCTCACGCTCTCTCCTCGCCTTTTTCTGCACACTCCTGCCTACCTTTAACTCTTCTGCCCCCTTCTAACGTTTCATGTTAGTCTTTGTGCTTTCATATAGGTCCTCTTTTGCCATCTTTTTATCATTGCTGTCCAGGCAGCCCTCACTATTTCTATACTTCCTTCTCCAACCGTTCCACTCTCCCTCCCTACGCTTTTCCGTGCACTACAAACTTTTAATTGTTCTTTTGTCATTTCCTTCCCATTCTCGCCCTCTTCTGACCTCTCTCACCTGTCTGAGCTTGTCTTACTCTCGTCTGCCCCTTCCAGCCGTTTCACGCCTTCTGTGGTACTTTTCTGCATACTCCTACCGTCTTCCGCATACCCTTCCTATTGCTGACATTTCCTGTACTCTTTTGCCCTTTTTTAAATACTTTCCTCGCATCTCTTCATTTTCTTGCTCACATGTTCTTTCTCGCTTCTTTTTCATTTACACTTCCCTCTCAACCATGCACTCCTCTGCCTTGTATTACCCTCTCCTGCATCGGTCCTCTTTTGCTCTCTCTCTTACTCTCTGACGTCGCCTCACTTTCAACATTCTACCATTTTCGAGACCATTTAAAAAAAACTGCATTTTCGTTTCCATGCTTTTTAGGTTCTAGAACTTTCTAGTTTTCTTCTATGACGTTTTACAGCCCTTTAAGAGTTTTTATGTCTTGGTTTTTCTTAGAAAAGAGGAACTGATTCAGAAAGGGTTTGGGAGAGCTAAAATGGCTCTGAAGATGTAAACGGTTTTCATCGCTGCTATTTCTA
>NW_022170510.1:10070033-10073697 GCF_008802855.1 Photinus pyralis
TTCGACAGTAATTCATGTTTATGTTTTTTTTGTTAATTTTTAGCGCTGCCGCTGCACTGCAGGTCGGACAGCTGCCGAATTTTTAACGAAAGTGTTTAATAACATCTGCGCAAACTGTTTTTAAGGTTGCAATCTGGTTATTAATTATTATAAGTAGCGTATTTGGTGAACGCTCGTAAATATTAATAGTTTTATGGTATTCTGCGGCATTTTAAAAGAAATCAATAAAGCTTCTGCATTGTTTATTGCAGGTTGTGTATGATTAAGTTTTGCTATAGGTAAGTGTGGGTACAGTAAACACTGTTTGCGCTTATATGGAGTGGGCCGGTCCGCGGATCATAAATTTATCATGTGTCATATTATTGTTCAATTGCATATGTGAAATGTAAAGAATGAATGCGTGTACCTACTTCCGCTAAAAAAATTTTAAACCTAATGTTCTTCACTTTTAAATGTACCTCGCCAATTTGCGTGGAAATGTTCCCATTTTCCACCCAAAAATAACCCAATTATTAGAAAAATTACGCGTCAACACCAAAAGTGACGTATACATAAACTTGCAATGCTAAATAAATTTTTTATCCAGTTAAAGTACTTCTGTTATGGGGGGGTGAATTTGTACTCTTCCATAAAAACTAGTAGGTACCTACTTTTTTGTTTTTATTGACTTGGGAATTCGAAAATCCGGAGTATCTTACGAACCGAAAGACCTAATGGGCCAGAGGAATCATAAAAAAATTGATAGAAATTAAGGAATGGGGTGGATTTGAAGCTACCAACTGAATTAAAAATGTTGAAAAACCCAAGCAATCTGAAATATAATTATTGTGTCTGAAAATGTACGAAAGACTGAAAATAATTTCAAAGTTTCCAGAAAACAAAAGAAACTGACCACATCGAAGGAACAGCAAAATCCAAATAGGTAATCGGAAGAATCTGAAGCATCAAAAAGCCAAAAACTAAAAACCCAACTTTTATTAATTTTAGAAGAATTAGAATGGTGTCTTCACAATGTATCGAGAAGACGTTATACGTGACGTTAAAATTTTAGATGTAACCCTAATATCAACGGCACTTCTCCTTAGGCACAGGTTTTGCTGCTTTATATGGGTAGGTCGCGTTTTTAACAATTCGTTAGATTAAAATCATTGAACGTTATTCTACTTACCGATCGTATATCAACTTAGGACACCTGCTATGCAGATTAGGTTAATAGATAATATGGCATAGGATAAGGTGTGCCTTTAAGCAACAATTTTTAAATACTCAGTAAATTAATATCTCCAGACCGTTAGCAGATACACATTAGGGAAGCGTAAATTAACTTGAAATTCTTCTTGTATAATCTACAGATACCAAAATTCTAATCCCTTTGTTTTCTATTGAATCTTTTTTTAATAATCATCGTACTTGCACTACTACATCTAATCGTTAAACTTAACTGGGCATGAGTTCATAAACTGAAGTTTTGATATGATAGGCCCAATTGATATTAAAAAATACGTTTTCCAAATTAATTTTAGTTGACTAACTGGTTTTTTTAAGTTTTCTGATATGTGCAGGTTCCATTTTGCCACTCTTCTCTTCCTTTTCCTATCCGCGTATCCTTTCCCCTCTTTCAGATCGTCTACCATCTTCACTCTTCTCCTTTTAGCCCCCACGGTTCCTTCAATCATGTCGTTCAGCAAACTATTGCCTGCTAGCACATGACCAAGCCACATTCTTTTCTTTCTCAAAATATACAAAGGTCTTCCTTCTCTTATTTTTTCTAGTAGCTGTTCGTTCCTAATCCTGTTAAACCATTTTATTCCGAGCATTTTTCTCCACATCCGCATTCCATAGCTTCAATCCTTTCTTCCAAATTGTCCACGTTTCACATCCGTACAGCAACAGTCTTTACAAAGCACAAACCTCTCCAACTCTCATTACCTAGTCATTTCTGATTTATAAGTAAGCATTTTCTTTTTGTCCATTTTCAAACTGTTTAATTAATATTTTCAGATCTTCTGTATTTTGTCATCGGCAAACCGAATGGATACAACTCCTCTTCTTCCAATATTTACGCCCTTATCACCTTCCCAAGACTTTGACGTCATGTACTCAGCGTAAATATTAAATAATGTCGGTGATAAAAGACACCCCTGCCTCACGCCCTTGCCGAGTTCAAACGAATCTGTTGTTTTTCCGCCGACTCTCAATGCTACCTGCTGCCCGGTGTACAACCTGCTATAAGCTTTCTATCCTTTCAATCTATACACCTTTTTCTTTTAAATTTTCCATCAATTTTTCCCACAGAACACAATCAAGTGCCTTTACCAGGTCAACGGAACACAAACTCGGATTTCTTCCTTTTCCCATAAATCTTTCACCTATTATTGTTACACATCCAATCGCATCTCTTGTTCCCCTTCTTCTTCTAAATCCGAATTGCTCTTCTAGCCAGAGATATCATCACAGTCTTCAGGAAATCTTCAGGCCGTTTCACTGATTCGTATGTATATATCAATATATAAAGGTGTTAATCCCTTCATTCCTTCTTCCAGAAGACATCTCAATATCTCCACTGGAATCCCATCTATCTCTCAGGCTTTAGGTACCAGATTTCATATCTTTCTACTTCGGCAAACATAATGCTAGCTCCTATACGTATTGTCAGGACAGATTGATCTTTCTGTTTCCAATTCCAATTGCCTTATGTTTCCACGTGTTTTATAGAGATCTACAATAAACTCTTTCCATCGTCTTAGAACATTTTTCTCCACATTCCTGGTTTCCACCATTGCTACAAATATCTCTTGATGATCTATCCCAGCCAACTTTTTTAATCCTGTTGAAATTGTAAATAATATCGTGTCTTCCTATCCTATCAAGCTTTTCTATGTCATTGCATTAATTTCAAGTTTCTTTTCTCAACTCCGTATTTAGCCCCCAATATTGTCTTCTTTTTCGGTATTGATGTTTTTGTATCTTCTTCTTTTTTCCATCTTTGCTATCATTTCTTGATTTATCCAAGATTTCTTTCTTCATATTCTTTTGTTATATCCAACTTTCTCTTCAGCTGCTTTGATCCTTTTCCCCTAACACTCTACATCTTCTTCGACTTGTGGTGACTTTAGATTCATTATTTCTTCATCCATCAGTTTCCCCACTTCATTCTGGTCCATAAATTTTAATTTGTTTCTTTTGTGTTGTTTTCTTTCCGTGCTCTTTTCACGATTTTAAATCTAATTCTGATGCCTGCCATAAATAGAATATGATCACTATAAATATCGGCGCCTGGTAACCCGCATGCTCATTTTACTCCGTTTCTGTATGAAATCTATTCGCTTTCCGTAATGATCTCCATGGGATTTTCAGGTCTACGTTACAAACCACCTCTTTCCAAGTCCATAAGTGCCAACCACATTCCCATCTCTTCCATTTCCCGCCACTGCATTCCAATCGCCCATTACTGTTTTACAACAACCACCTCCTGCTTCCTCGACTATTTTTCTATCCTTGCGTACACTTCCCCATCCTCATGGTCAGTGGTGAGCCACTAACATTTCCTTTGCGCAGTGTTAAGCTTTAGATCCATAAATTACTTTGGTTGCACATCTGGAAAGTTCCTTACTGACAATAACTCCTACTCTGTTTTCCCCTATTTTTACTACTGTAAAAGAAT
>NW_022170510.1:10073797-10182012 GCF_008802855.1 Photinus pyralis
AAAAATGAAATGAACTTGTTTAAAATAAAATTTTCTATATGATACAGTTGAACGCTCATTTTCAATTGTTATTGTTTTTTATGGAAAAATGTGAAAAATTCATCTCTAAAATTAACAGTTACCAAGTAAAATTCATCCGATCTTTTTCAAAATCCGTATTTAGTAACTTCTTTTGATTACAAAACAGTAGGTATGACAAACCCGATCACCGTAGGTTTCATAGTAATTGATTAATTAAATAAAGAAGTAAAAAAAGGGATGCTTTGTCTTTCAAATTGGAGGACTACAAGAGCGTTTCCAATTTTTTTATACACGGTTTAACCCTAAAACAATCTTTTCCAATAATTGTGCCGATGATTCTTGCAAATCGACGGCCCGTAGAATTTTTTTTTGGAATTCGAAGAATTTTCTTAGTTAACAAATGGAATAACTCCCGCAATATACCTAACAAAAAATATAGGTCTATAATAGGCGAATGGAAAGCTCTCGGAAAGACCGAAGGGCCGATTATAGAGTTCACTTTCTTGTTATATCTCGGAAGCTATTCCATTTGTTAGTTATCTAAAAAAATTCCACAGTAAAATTATCGGGACAATTATTGGAAAAGATTTGTTTTAGGGTTAAACCATGTATAAAAAAATTGGGAACGCTCTTGTAGTCTCCGTTCAATAAGATCGGATGGATTTTACTTGGTAAGAACAAACTGTTAATTTTAGAGATTAATTTTTAACATTTTGCAATAAAAAACAATAACAATTGAAAATGAGCGTTCCGGAATTTTATTATAAACAAGTTCATTTCTATTTCTATTCATTCTTTCCCTCAGAGCAATAGTTAACGAGATATTCGAAGTCAAATGCGAAAAAACACGACATTTTCTCATTTTTTCTTCGTTTTTTGTTAATAACAATATGTTCCGGGCGTTTCCGGCCAGGGGGACTATGATTTTCGGATTCAGCAGATTTTTTTACATCTGATACGCTTAGTTACGTTGAGTGAAGTGACAACATCCAGCCCAAACCATAATTTGACTGGACTATATATCCAGCATCAAAGCTTTTCAAGATATTCAGATTTTTTTTCAATTTTTGACGTTTGACTGATTTTGTTTTGGGCCCTGAACCTATGACTCCATTGACTTGAATTTCAAAAAGTCCTCCAAAATCGACAATACTGACTTGATGCTACACGGGAATGATTTAAATTTTGATCGCTCTTCTACAGGGTGATTTAAAACTAATGGTCAATTTTAAAAATTTCAAACCTTAAAAAGTTGATTTTTGCAAATGAAACCTGCGAGTATAAAGAAGAACAGGCAAATCTTGATTTATTTTCTGTAATGGCGATCGATTTCGGGCTTAATATTTATTACCCATCATCAGGCCGTGCCGAAAAAGTTACATATTGTATGAAAGTGGGTGAGTATAATAAATAGTTACCGTCAAAAGGTGGTGAAAAACGAATATGGTATAAAGTTTGTGAGGTATGTAGGTACTACGGTGTCAAATCTGTAAAATAGTTACGAAATTAATGTGGTAAAAAGTATTATAGGTCGGTAAAATCATGAACAAACATATTATACTTAAAATTGTAGAACATTTGACATTAAAATTGGTACTTAAATAAATTAAATGCAAAGGAAAAATTTCCGTTGTATTTAATAAATGCATTAGTAGACCTGTCAGACGTATCTTTTATGGTTATTATTGTTATGGTATGTTATATCACTAAATATTGCAACGAATATTCCTGAAATCCTGATAAACATCGAGTCGCCATGAAAAATTAGGCATTAGCGATAAAAAACGAAGGCGGATGTGACGCAATGTTTCATGAAAGTATGACGTGTAGGCGCCTCTCGAATTCCAGTTCATCAAAAGCTCTTCTCAACACTAACTTCCAGTTTTTCACGAGAGGCAACTGGCGTGAAATATACTGTTTTCTTTTTATTACCCCATTCATAAATATCCAGTGGCATTATATTTGGATATATAGGGAACCAACGCTACGCCCCTCTGGGCCCAATCCACCTGTCTTCAAAAATGTTCGTCAGACATGTAAGCATGGAGTTGAAACTAGTAGTTTTCCCCAGGTAATGTTTCCAAGAACGCTACCTACAATGATCTACTATGGCATTTATTTCAAGTGCTCGTAAATAAATTATTTTAAATTATTAAAATTATTAAAACACCCTGTAGAAGACCTATCAAAATTTAAATCATTCTCATGTCACATAAGGTCAGTACTGTTAATCTTGGAAGACTTTTTGAAATTCAAGTCAACGGAGTCATAGGTACAGTACTCAAAAGAAAAGCAGTCAAACGTCAAAAATTTTGAAGTCTTAATCATAGGGAATCAAACGACGTAGACTTTCATGTAGATGTCGAAAATGCAATAAAATACAGGGTGTTCTATTTAAAATAAGACAGTTACTATCCACATCCGGTAAAACTGGAAGTGAAACTGTTATGATAATATTTTCTTTCGATAGATTATGAAACATTAAGTTGGTATGCATTATCAGATTTAATTATCCATGAAAGCCTGATAACTTTTAGGTAACTGTTTGCGTGAAACAGGCTGTATATTCGTTACCTTTTCAGAAATATTAATTACTGTCAGTTTAATTAAGGGTACTCTTGACTTCATTTTTATAGGCAATTTCCAATGTTTTTGTATTAAGATTGCTAAAAAATGTATTTCACTCGGTAAACAGATGGGCGAAGGTGGCCCCGTAGACTATCACTTATATAATATTTAATTATATAATTAAACTCCATGTTCTATAATCACTTATATAGTGACAGATTGGTAAAATCATTGATGTGAAATTTACCGAGGTATATGAACGATGGTATCTCTTTTGTCTAGTACGGGATGTAATGATTATCAATGACTGCATCCCGAAATAATTAACTCCAAGGCCCAGAGCAAATTTGTCTCCGGAAGATTTTCCCCGGAAACATTCGCTCCCCGCTGCAATATTAAGACTTTACCTTTTAATTTATTCAAATCAAGAACTAAAGCATTTCTTATTAATAAAACGTTTTACTCGTAAATTTTCCTTGGGGGTTGATTGAATTTCTCTGGGATTTTTGCGGATTAGTGATAGAATGAATCTTTCGAGGGTAAATCTTCCAGAGGCAACTTTTTCGAGTAACGGGGCCTGATTTTTAACTTGCATTACTATGTAAATGCAAGTGGGTAACTGTATACGTATACTAACTACAATTGTACTTTAAAATTGTCCGTGAAAATTGCTAGGGCCAAAAACAGCGAGGCAGACAACAAGTGAGTTTTATATGAACCTAAAATGTCGAATTTGTGGTCTCTGTCCGCAAAAAATCACCGACCATATAACGATTATGGTGGCAGATCGTTTAGAAAACAGATTCCTATCGGAGATCATTGAAATGACCACGTAACAGTAATGGTAATCACATGCCATTTTCTCTATTTTAGTGTTGTAAACGCTAATACCGGTCTTAATGAACGTCGTTATAACGTGTAATACGACGTAAATAATCACATATCACTAATACGTCACTTACATAAGGGTAATACGCTGCGTACGTACCTACGTGAAAAGTTGGCGGTAATTAGATCTAAGGATAAGGAATGTGCGTGGAATTAAAAAATTTAAACCGCCTTGAATTATTGCGAATTCCTTTCTGCTAAAGGTAACAAGGTTTTAGTTTGCACTTTCTGTTTATTTCTATCGAAGAAATATAGTTTGGTCTTTATTCAATAATGAATGAATGACTAATTATCATTTAATAATGGCGTGGGGATAGTTGATCATGCTTTCCACTAACACGACCCGATAGGTACCATGCAAGTTCCAATGGAGATTAGGACCATAAAACTAACACTTTTTTTCAAAATGTCATTATCAGTTAGAATGCTTATCTTACCCGGAAGAGTACATTTTAATGAATTTATTGAAAAAGTTAGAAAAGCAAAAATTATTCAACAGAGTCAATTTACTTTCATAGTTAATTAGGGGATGATGTAGAGCGTAAGCAAATCAAATGCAAAATTACGCAATGATTTGGATGATTTTCCACTGCAGGAAGTAAAATGGTCCATAGGGTCGGCTTTTGCATTTTTGTTAAACTCTTATCTGATAGATAACCCCCTCTGTAATTGTTTTCGTTGTACCTGCCAGATAGATTTTAAAGGTAACATGAAACACCGGTCCTAATTTTTCCCATTACCCACACCTGTTAGTACGTTGGGTACGCCAAAAAAAAACTGCACTTTTTGATTGGAATATGCCACTTTCTGTGGTAATAGTTAATACCAAAAGGCAACTTTTGAGATAGGGAGCCACTCGAAAATCCGTGCAGGAAACCAAAATGGTGGCCGTCAAAATGGCGCCATTAGCCGCAATATATTTTTTTGTATCTCTGCTCCTAATAGTCCGATTTTAATTTTCTTTTTTTTTATTGAAAGCTCTTGTGACGAGGAAACTTTTTTGCTATATAACATTTATCTCTAAAACTTAAGGATTTAGCACAATTTTAAAAAAGTGTTTTTTTTACGAATTTGAATCACAAGTAAGCTCAACCCGATTTTTATGTGTAACTTGTCCACGTCAAATGTTAATATGTAAGGATTTGTATTATTCAGCACAATATTCTGACTCTTAAGGTCTGATGATGAATCGGTCTATACGATTCGAAGTCGATTAGCTAAAGAAATATTAAAATTCAATTATTTGAAAAACGAGTTTTATTTATTTATTTATTTATTGTTACAAACTACACAGGGCACAGCCCTAATTACGTAGCAGGTATCTATTATCTATTAATGAAGGGTTGCTGAATAATAAGTATATAATCTAATAATGACATTCAACTAAAAAATGATACAAACTTTCGCATACAAAAAATTAAAAAAATATGATATTGTTGGGGTGTAAGAAGCCCTACTAATTTTTTTCTTTTATCCTTAATTGAAATCATAATGTTTTATTAATTGTTTGGAAAAAATGTTAAATATTACAGTATATTTCTCCTATTCACTAAGCTTTGGATTTCAAAAACATTCCTTAGATCAACCGATCTAACACTGTTATAGTTAGGATAAGTGCCAAATTTTTTATAATAGAGAAATCGTAAAAACTTATTTTGGACTTTTTCAATTGCTTTTATTGAATTACACGTGTTCGGATGCCAAACTGTGCTAGCATATTCAAGCTTTGGTCTAACTAATGTAAAATAAAGTCGTTTAACTGTACTTATGTTTTTGAAATTCTTGGTTTGCCTCACAATAAAACCCAAAGTTTTGTATGCACCAGCCACTGTAATATTTATGTGTTTATTAAAGTTCATTTTATCATCGTAAGTTACTCCAAGATCCTTTATGGAAGTTACACGTTCCAAACTTAACCCGTTAATTTCATAATTAAAAAAGAGTGTACTCTTCTTGCGCTAAAACGATAATACATTGCACTTTTTTATGTTTAGAGGTAATTTATTCAAACGGCGCCACTGATACAATTTATTAAGATCATTTTGAAGATTTAAACAATCAGAAATACTGGTTATAGGCATAAATATTTTTTGGTCATCCGCGAAAAGTAAAGATTGACAGTTACTAAACTGAGAAGGCAGATCATTTATAAAAATCAGAAACAGCAAAGGTCCCAAAATAGAGCCTTGCGGTACTCCAGAATTAGCTTCAAATTTGCCTGATGTGTTACCATTAAATTTCACTGCAAGTTTGCGACTGCGTAAATAAGAAGCAAAAAAGTGTAACAAATTGATTGATAGGCCATACTGATAAAGCTTTCTTAACAACAAATCGTGATGTACTTTATCAAATGCCTTCCTAAAATCTGTATAAATTTTATTGTATCAATTTGTATCGACAAATAATTCACTACGTCAAGAAAATAGTGGTTGCTATTTAAAAACAGTATGTCCCCTTTGACTGTGTAGAAGTATGCTCCTGACCCCAAATTGAATGTACGTGGATTGGTAGCAAACTTTTTATAATTATGGATGTCATAAAAAGCTTCTTTAAAAAATGATTTGAAGATAAAATTTTTACCCTGTATAAAAAGCATATCCGGAAAACGGTTAGCCTCGCGGTTAGCATTACGAAAAAAAAACCGATAAGACCTACAAAAATAATTCTTTTGTTAAGGGATACCCGGGGATACCTATAAAAAATATCAAAATGTATAGGCTGCCCTCGAGAACACCCTATATACCTAAAAATACGTTTTAGGCTTCCCCTCAGGTTTCTCGTACCAACAAACCGTTACCATTAATCTCAACCATTGAGGCCGAGATTGAGGCTCTATCGTCCGCTTACAGAAGGTGGATTCCCTGTATAATAAAAATGATTCAACTTATATGAATAGGTATCTAAAACTTGGAAATCATAATATTCCGTTAATATTCTTAAAGAAAACCCGAGAGAAAACCATCGAAAAAACCCATGATCTGATAAATAAGCACTCCAATTTTCACATTCGTTGTAGCTTAAACCAACTAGTTAAGTAAAATAAGAGCGAGAGTAAGAGTTAAAGTTGCTATACTGCCAGCTATACTGAGTGTTTCTTTAAAAGCAGAGTGTATTTTCTGTTTTTCAGAGAAAAAAATTGACGAGGCTTTTCCTTTCAATTTTCATAATGCTTGATTTCGTGCCTGATGAAACAAATATTGCGCATTTTTTCAAAAAAAAACATGGCGGATTGAAATTTTCCGAACTTGCAGGGTAGATACAAGGAGTTTTGGGGTTGTATCGATTGAATTTCTAAACGATGGCCTTTTTTGTCGAAAAGGCCGGGATATTGCACAATTAAAAGCTTATTTGTGATTCAAATTCGTAAAAAAACACTTTTTTTTAAATTGTGCTAAATCCTTAAGTTTTAGAGATAAATGTTATATAGCAAAAAAGTTTCCTCGTCACAAGAGCTTTCAATAAAAAGAAAAGAAAATTAAGATCGGACTATTAGGAGCAGAGATACAGAAAAATATATTGCGGCTAATGGCGCCATTTTGACGGCCACCATTTTGGTTTCCTGCACGGATTTTCGAGTGGCTCCCTATCTCAAAAGTTGCCTTTTGGTATTAACTATTACCACAGAAAGTGGCATATTCCAATCAAAAAGTGCAGTATTTTCCCCATTCTAGCCATGTACCCGACGTACTATGTCTCATCGCCACTTCTCCCATTTTCGGTGAATTTTTCAAAAGAACAAAATTTTCCTTTTGTGATGGTTTTTTCCGTCTGTCTGCCTGTCTGTTCCTCGTCTAACTCGAAAACGAAAAGAGGTAGCGATGTCAAACCTTCGCCAATCGATTTCTACGAGTTCAAGGATCAGTGCTATTGAATATGAGCCGGATTAAAAGTCTGGTTTCTGAATGTGAGCTGAGTGGCAAAAAATTCCCTTATACTGTAAATCGTATGCGATTTTTCGTATGTTGTTTGTCTTTTAATCGGTGAGAATTTGGCTTCGCCATGATACAAGGTATCCAACAGTAAAAGAATTCGGTCAATATCACTTAATTTATAACAAATAAACCTCTGGCCTAAAGCAAATCTAAAAAAGCGGAAGAGCTCCTCGGTGTGACCATACGGGGTCATTTAATTTGATCCATTTTCAATAGGCCTGTTTCAGGTGGCGTATAGATCAACTGTGCAAAGTTTGAACCGAATAGGTTCAAGTGTTTGCAGAGACAGAAAGGCGTGACCCAACGGGATCATTGGATTTGACCCATTTTCAATACATTTTGAACCGAATCGGTCTAAGCGTTTGAGAGTTATCGTGTTCACGTACAGACGGACTCTATCGATTCCCCTATAAAGCTTGCACCGCTTTGCTCTGCCGCTTAATAAGGGTACGATCCCATAGAACACTTTAAAATGCGCTATAGGACGGCGAAAAATATGTTTCGAAAATATTCTTACCCCACCCTCAGAGCTGGTTATTACCTGAAACAAAAAATTAGGATAAGAAATACATTTAGTACAATACAAAATAATATATTCAGGGACATCAACAAATAGGTAGTATCCGAATACACAATTTTTGTCTTAAAGGTACTTGTGGGTACTTGTGGGTGTAAGTCTTACAAATCATCCCTTTAGTGGAGGTAACCACTTTAATTGTAAGATACCCTACACAGTGTCCAAGTGACAATGAAAGGGAGTTGCAAATTTTGACCATCCGATATTATTTAGTATTTAGGTACAGAGACAACACAAGGTTGGAAAAGGGAAAGAGAAATTAAGACCACGATAGCGATGGCCGATGACAAAACAAGTACCTATTTAATAGAAGGATTTTATGCAGTAAGAAGTAAATAAATTCAGTTAAGAAAGAGATTGATAAAACGTTTTGTATGTAGTGTTCTAACGTACAGTAGTGAAACGTGGACAGCAATGAAGAGAGATCAGGAAAGGTTGGAAGCTTTTGAAATGTGGATATGGAGAAGAATGATGAACAACAAATGGACTGATGAGGTAAGTAAATGTAGAAGTATTAAGTAGAATTGAAGAGGAAACAGCGAAGGAAAATGAATTGGATTGAAAATGTACCAAGAAAGAACTGGATGTTGAAGGAATAATCGAAGGAACTGTTCAGAGAGAAACGAAAAGAGGAAAAAGAAGACGGAAATTGGTTGACGACTTGAAGGAGAGAGAAAAAGGATATGACGGAGTAAATAGACGATCATGGGGTAGAGAGTCGTGGAAAAGAGGGTAGCAGGTAACACCCTTTATAGGAATAAATTCTTTTCAACTTCAAAATATGTGATTTAATTTTTTTTATAGCGTTTTCATGGTTATATCTCAAACGGTTTGAGCGTGAGATCTTCCGTTCCATCCATGGTTCCATCTTTAATTTTCCGAACCTGTATATAATGAAATAAATTAAATAAAAACCTCTATATCTCGAAAATTTTGCTCGTCTGTCCTCGTCTAACTGGAGAACGAAAAGAGACAGCGATGTCAAACCTTCGCCAATCGAGTAGGTACTATTGAATATGAGCCGGATTGAAAGTGGTGTTTCCGAATGCGGGTTAAGTGTCAAAAATTTTCCTGCTCAAATTCGTATGCGATTCTTTGTATCTTGTTGAAAGGTACCAATTTTATACGTAGAAAAGAGATTTGCCATTACGTTTTTTAAATTTCTTTGCAATTTGCAATTGTAAATTTGCAGGTATACTTTTAAAGCGTAAAATTAACTTTTGGTAATATTTGCATTATAAAATGAATGATATGCTTGGGAACAGTACGGTATTCATTGTACAGGACAATTGTCACCTGTGACCTAAATGTATGCTGAATTATACGACCTTCTTTGGATTACGTTAACTACTTCTTAAAAACAAATTAGTAGATAAAAATAGTTAATGAGTTTCTGTGTAAATAATAGTTGTTTTATCTTATCCTTTATCGAGTTTTACGTCCTGTAGTAAGACTGATTGCAACTGTCGTAGCCACGCCCCATATATGTAAGTCCATAGATACGAATCTTGCAGTACGTCCACTTTCCTATTCTAAACATGGGATTATGTTTAATTAAGCAATTTTTCATTGCGCTTTTTTTAATTTTTAACTAAGAACATTATCATTATCTTGTAGAGTGATGCTAATTAGTTACATAGTACTCGTGTAATAATAAAGAAACATTGATTTTCGGAGTAGGTAGAATTCATCATTTGGTACCCCAAACGTGTAAAGTCTTCCGGTTTGCGGGATTCTCGAACGGTCGGACAACCGTAGATTAAATAAAATTGTGTAATTTATGATTTACGCATCAATAAAATAATTATAAGATGCCTTATTAAAAATAATAAAATTATCGAAGGGAGTTGATCGAAAATCTCGTTGCTCAGTATGAAACGCAAATTAATGTAATAATTTAAAGCTAATCAAAAATTCCTTAAATTTTTTTTAATAGTTATAAAACTTATTTTCATTTGGCATGTTAAGAGTTTACGATTACACTTATGAAAGATTTATTAGAGTGTACGGGTAGGATATTTATATTTAGACATATTTATTAGTGGTAGAAATAAAACAAATAATTTGTAATAAATATATATGTATAACATAGTTATAGATTCATAGTCAGGTATGAGATTCGGCCACAGTAAAACAGTAAATTATATAGTGTTTTGTATATTGATTAGACGAGGGTAGACCGCAAGTCTGGCGCTGCTCCGCAGGAGGCCCCAAGTATTGATCAAATAAATATGGTTTACGGATAGCTTATCCTGCTCTAGCTTTTAGACTTTATTAACTATGCATGTGCAATACCTTACTCCTTCATGCTTGGAAACTGAATTACGCCGGTTTGCGTTTCAGACACAATTAACCTTCAATTTTCCACTAAAAGATTATTGAAAAGTCATATTAGTTTAGGTAGTTTATCTGGGCTTACGTAGACGTCAATTTTTAGTCTACTCCGGAACTATACACGCGAAGTCTCCCCTTTTGTTTCAAATTATTTAACTTTGAAAGCTCAGTGCCAAGGTACAGCAGCGTAATTGTGATTCTCATTCACTTCCATGTAATTACTTTGACATGTTTGTATAGCCTATAACATTTGGACTTTTGAATGGTGGGCACCTCTACTTATTGATAAATTAAAATATTTTGACGACATGCCAAGAATCAGAGAATTCAGATGCATTTTGCAATGGTATGATCTCTCAGTAGTATCGCTTTTTTAATTTCATTTGACAGTCACGTTCTTTATTGAAATAAACGCACTGAAAATCGCATGCGAAATCCAATAAAATTAAACAAGCAACTTTTAATAGAAAAAAGTAAAGGGAAAAGTTTTAATTCAATTTTTGTGTACACGTTGATAAAATAAACAAAAGTCGGTAGTTAATTATTTCGAGCATAATTTACATGTAATTAATAATACGAATTCATGTTTAAATAGTTATGGCAGATTCCGTGACCGATGAAAATTAAAAGGTCCGATAAACAACGCGCTCTTAAACCGTTCATGCGCGTATGACAGCCCATTCATAATGCGAACTTCATTATTTGAAGATTATGCTAAATATCTTGCGTTTCGAAAATTATATACACACACATATACGTATTTATATGAGAATTTCCATTTTTACGATAAGAGAAAATACCTATTAGGCTTTAACTGTTACGAAAACGACACGCTTTTATAATCGATCATGAATCCACGAGGTCGCCACGAATAAAAAAAGACGAAAAAATATTGACGTATAAAAATTACGGAAGCGGAAAAAAGTCGCCGCAAAGACCTCGTGTTTGTAAGTGAATTTAATGCAGTTTGTTCGTTGAATAAATTTTACGCAGCTCAAACAGACCAAGCAAAATTGTATTGATGTTATTAGGGTAACTCAATACTTTATTTAGCTTCTGAAATTTACTTGGTGGCACATTTTTTGTCTTTTTAATTTCCAATTGCTGCCAAATGTTTTCGTAACAGGTGTAGTGCAGGGGTTAAGAGCCCAACTAGGTTTCAACCTTGCATTTTGTGATAACTTTATGAAACTTTCAGAGGATGTTCTAGACACCCTAAGGTTCAATTTCAGCTATGCCGCCAATCCCGCAACTCCGGACGGCACTTGCTATAGCGGGTTTCTTAAGTGCAAGGTAGCATTTCAATACCCGCCCATAAAATGGGTCAAAAATGTATGTCCAGGGTTTGTTTTGTATTTTCTTACATTTAGGAAGGTTGAAGGGAATTGTCAAATACCCAGGGAGAATTTATTTAGGGTACCTATTTTACGTGGTTTGCCTATTTTTAAGGCGCTTTTAACAGTGCGGACTAGGGCTGGGCGATTACGGGTTTGAATAATCGATAATCGATTATGAAAAATAATCGATTACACTGATTAATCGATTAATCAAATAATCGATTAATCAAATAATTGTTTAATCAAATAATCGATTAATCAAATAATCGATTAATCAAATCATCGATTAATCAAATAATCGATTAATCGCCTAATCGTTTAATCAAAAGTCGATTGTCACATACAAGGAGTGATAAATATCTGTTTGCATGCATTAATACGTTAATTATTTAATAATAAAAATAAAAAATAATTCCATTACTCTTTTCATCAAATCGTTCATTACTAGGCAGATCGATTAATCAATAATCAACAAAGTGTCTGGTTCGAATCCGGGTTCGGGCATGGATATTTGCAAATGCATAGTGGGTTGGTTGGTAGAACAGCCTTGGCTGAAACCCTGCCCATTTGAAAATGAAGGTCAAAAATAAAAATAAATAAATAAAAATAAATGATTAGGCAGCTTACTCTCCGATGAGGTGTGCTTTAGTTTTGATGATACAATCTTAATTCATTTTAGCTGCTTAAAGTGACGTTTTAACATCCGCTATAAAATAAAATAATACTTGTGAGCTGTGAGTGCTTCTTTTTGCGTAAACTGATGATCCAGCTAATAATAATCAATTAAAATTTACTTAATAATTGATTAATCAAACAATCGATTAATCAAATAACCGATTAATCAAATAATCGATTAATCAAACAATCGATTAATCAAATACCCGATTAATCAAATAATCGATTAATCAAATAATCGTTTAATCAAATAATCGATTAATCGATTAATTTAATAGAATAATCAAACCCGATTATCGATTATCGTTTGATTATAATCGATTAATCGATTTTTTTGCCCAACGCTAGTGCGGACTAGGGAATGCAATCCCGCAGCAAAATCTCAAACCCGGTATTTGCGGGATTGTTAGATGTTAATCCCGCGGGATCCCAGTATTTGCGGGATCTCGCAAAACTTTAAATAAATTTGCAAATAAGCAATTCTGTGCGGTTAACTTCTGTATTAAAATAAATCGCTAATTATCACACTATTTAACAAAAAAGTACCTTCGGCCTAACTTAGAACTCAAAAAAACCTTACCTGTAAAGCACAAAAAGTCTTCTAAAGTGCCTCAAAAATCATAGTTTTAACGAAAAAAGATTAACAATTATTTAAAAAATAATTCGCCGTTATCAGTTTCATTAACAAAGTAAACAGAGTCGTCCCCTTGGTCGACAAATTCCTCAGTCCCGCAAATCCCGCTCCATTTATGTGCGGGATTAATCTCGCAAAAATGCTGCGGGATCCTGGTATTTCGGGATCCCGCAATCCCGGTATTGCATTCCCTAGTTTCTAGTCTATAACTTTTGATTGAGAAGTCTGATCGAAAAAGTACAAGTTGTTTTGGATTCTACGCACCAAAATTAATAAGAAAAAGTGTTTTCCCGAGAAATTTTGGTGCAGTCGATTTTTGGTAAAAAAGGAAGGTTATACACTGCCTTTTTTTTGAGCCCCGAAAAAAAAATTGTCTCAGATCGACCCGGAAAAAAAATTTTCTTATAGAATGTGGCCTGTAGAATCGATAACTTCAAACAGTTCCAAGATTGGGCTACTAGTTCAAAAGTTACAGCCCTTTGAATTTTCTTTCGAAATTGGTTTCTAGTCTATAACTTTTAATTGAGAAGTCTGATCGAAAAAGTACGAATTGTTTTGGATTCTACGCACCAAAATTAATAAGAAAAAGTGTTTTCCCGAGAAATTTTGAGGCAGTCGATTTTTCGTAAAAAAGTAAGGTTATACACTGCCTTTTATTGAGGCCCTCAAAAAAAATTGTCTGAGATCGACCCGGAAAAAAAATTTTCTTATAGAATGTGGCCTGTAGAATCCATAATTTCAAACAGTTCCTAGATTGGGCTACTAGTTCAAAAGTTACAGCCCTTTGAATTTTCTTTCGAAATTGGATATACATTTTGGACTCATTTTATGGGCGGGTATTGAAATGCTACCTTGCACTTAAGAAACCCGCTATAGCAAATGCCGTCCGGGGTTGCGGGGGTTGCGGCATAGCTGAGATTGAACCTTAGGGTGTCTAGAACATCCTCTGAAAGTTTCATAAAGTTATCACAAAATGCAAGGTTGAAACCTATAACCCCCGCACTAGTGTGGCGAATTAGCTTCTCGGGCAGAAATCAATTTTTTTTTTCTTTTCAAACCATCACCGTTCGTTCTGTTATGTGTCATCTTTTACAAGGCCCATAGCTTGACAACAAACCGCTTAAATTATCTTTGTAATAATACGGAGGTTTCATATCCCACACTGAAAAAAAAGAAATGTTGTCGCAACTAACAATTAGTTACTCCAACTAATTTTTTTAGTAGCTATAGCCTCAACAAAATTATTTGCTGTAGGAAATCAACAACTTGTTGGAAGTAAATTTGTTCCAGTAGCTAAAACAATTACTTGTGACAAATTATACAAGTTAGTTAAGAAAGCATACCATTTTTGTTTGAGGAACTAAATAAGCTTGCAAAAAAATTTGTCCCTGTAACAAGTAATGCTTAGTCGCAGCAGCAGAGCGGTATTGTTATATAAACTAACGAGTATTTGCTGGACCTCCTAATTTGTCCTTTTTTATCTTTGTTGTAGTAGCATACCATTTATGCTGGAAACTCATAAATTGTCTCAAATGATTAGTTGGATTAACTATGAATCCTGGTTGGAACAATAAATTTTCCGCTCTCTCTGCATCGTCCACGCGTTTTGGTGATGTCAATTAAAACAAATCACTTTTTTTTTTAAAATACACATTTATTAAATCACTTACTGTTTACCTAACTACAAAAGAAAAACTTTTTTATCATTAACATCTCCAAAGACAAAATATAAAACACTTAAATTAAAACCGAGATTAAAACTTACCTACACTACATGTAAACAGCTTTTACATATACAGCGTGTTTCGAAATTCGCGCACACGGACTATGGGATGGTGTTATACAAAGAAAACTGAATAAAAAGTTCCTCGACCAGTTTCTGATCAGACCGGCACTTTTCGAGTTGTCGTTGTTCGAAAAATCTAAAAATGAAAATGCCGGAAAACAAAAGATAGTTCAAAACAATTTATGGATTAAAGTTACACTTACCTTCAAACACCAAAAGTAGTTCCGGGAATCCCCATTGTTCCAATATATCACCTACACTTTGTTCAGCCATTGAAAAAACATTAAAATACTAAAAGTTCGTAATGTAAATAACCGAAATTCAGTAGGTACAAGATTGGCGACTTACCGTGAAAAAATGAGCTAGTAATTATGACACTGGACAGGGTCACAGAGTACTTTGTAATGATGTCCTCTCACATCTGGCTGGCACTCTGGGACATGCAAGGCAAGGTGAGATAAGCACATCCTGTCAACTACTTGGGAATTGCATGATTGCAGTATTATAAATAAAATTTTATATTATTTTCGTCCTTCAAGTTAAGGAATTTAGTATGTTGTCACAAATACAGTGGTATTAGGTTTATCAGCAAACTGCTTTTTGTTATGAAGGCATACTTTTATGTTCATGGAATCAATGCAAAATGCTCGTTGGCGCTCTTAACAAAAAATGTTTGCTATCCTCCAACAAAGTTTCATTATTAACCCCAGGAAATCGCAACTACTTGGGAAAACTAAAGCAGTAAATTATTTAGTTCTAAAAACCATTTCTTTTTGCTGCTGCAACAATATGCATGTAGCAATTCTAAATTTGTTACCACAAGGAAGTCATTTTTTTCAGTGCACATATATCAAATATAAGGGTTCAAAGTAATGCGTAAATATAGATCATTTTGATTCCGATAAGTACTCATATTTCTTCATGATAACTTCCTGCGTCTGATATAGAAATGATAATTTTCCAGTTATGGAACTCATGGACCTTGAGGAACGGTATTAATACTTCCAGAAATTCTTGTGAATCTGAGACGTCGAAATCAAGATAAATGTTGCCTTACATCAGAAATTTTAATCTTGTTTTTTTTTATGTTTTTGTGGTGGTCGTGATTGTGCTCGTCCAAATAATAGGTGTAGGGTTTGTGCGTTACCAGTTGCAACCATTCCGATCTCTTTAACTAGTTGCTTCACTACGTTTCTTTACGGACTTATCAAATGTTCCCGATTTTTTTAAATATTTATTTTTATTACTTTCTCAAAAAAAAACATTTCGAATTGGTACCACAAGAAGTACCGCAGAGTGTTATAACATGACCTGAGCCATAAAACTACCGTCCGATAGGCCTGGTTTCTAGGATCGCCAAAGTAGCGGCAGAGGTGATCTCGATCTTGAGGAGGCTGCAGGACGGAAGAGAGAGGCGTCGTTCAAGACGACAAATTTGGATTCCGGAAAGGTCACTTCACGGTCCATCAAGTGCGAAGAGCGGCGTTTCGTTTCGTGGAGTAGGTTGTGATTTTGCAGAACCGGATTTTCGGAAAATGGCAATGGTAGGTACAATGGAAATTGGTTTTGGTACATTGAGTTACACTAATAGTTGAAAGATTTATTCGAAACGTTTCTGATGCTTTCATAAAGTTTTTCGGGAACTTTTGTAACGGGATTTCCCGACAACGGCAGCGAGGTACGATATCTTGGAAAGACTTTCCATATATTGAGAAACACTGAATTAGAGAAGGTCCCCACATTATAATGGCTTAGGGATCTATGAAAAATTTTTCCGTGATTTTTCAGATCGGACTCGGATTGCACTTTTCAATTATGACTTTCTCCCTCCAAATTTGCTTCCTTGAAATTTTCGTCTCAGGTAAAATTCTACCTCAGAGTATTCGTAATAGATCATCATAACGGAATAGTCGCTTAAGAAAAACTGTTTTCTAAAAATATATGCGCTCTGGAAAATCCGCTTTCCCTCAAAATCTTCACTCCCAAGGAAATTTATATACACCAAAAAATTCGCTCACAGCAATCTTGCTTCAAGGAACATTCACTTTCAGATAAAGTGTCACGTTCAATTTCAAATGTAAATTGAAATATGGAAAAAGGCGGCTTTCCTTGAGAGCGACAGGACAAACTTTCGTAGGGAAAATAATTCATGCGCCAGGTTCTTGTAAGCGAATTTACCGCAGCATAGTCATTTTCGTGTTGACTTGCTAGTCGCAATTACGATTAACATGGGTTTTATGTAACAGACCATGATCATAAAAGGATCTGTTGTAATTTTCTTGTTCCAATGGAGAAATTTTCTAAGGCTGAGGCGAATATTCCGAGGGAGAGTACTTGAAAGCAAATTTATACTACATAAGATCAAAGATATGCAGGTATACGTAACGCATTAAAATAGTTTATGCGATATTTCTGAATGCATAGAGGAATGTTAAAAATTTGCTTAAAATGAAAGGCAATTGAAAGTGCACTCCGATATTACCAGGGATATTCCCCATAAAGATTCTATATAAATTCTGAAGCTCTGTTATTAGCAGATAATCTTGACCCACATTATGGGCCAAAAATCGACCGATAACCAATTCTCTACAAGGCAGACGACCAAACATAGATAAATAATTGCCGAAGTTATAGATAAAAGATGCGATAAGTCAAAACGTATCGTTATCATCTACGTTCATTTTCCTACGTCAAAAAAAATCCTTCACCTAGAAATTGATTATAGCAATCAAAATGCACAGTCGAAATGTAAGAAGGGTTGGCCAGATTTGGAATTTCGAATTAATCCAGAAACGTCATCATATAAAAACTTGAGAGATATTCGGACACATAAAAAGGTGGAGAATAATAAATAAAGGGTTGTCCGCGACGTGAGCTCATTAACCCAGGGCCCGGTTATTTACGAGCGACCGTACACCCCCTAAATCCCCCCACGAACCCCGTTTGCCGTAATTATTTTAACCTTATCGTAGTACAAACCTCTCATCCTGCAGTTCGAACGGCATCCTTGGTCGTCACCGGTGGACGGACGCCCGAAGGAGATTGCGAGCTTAGCCTCCGAGCAACTAGCTCCCAATAAATCGACTCCAGTTCATTAAATGCGAGATTTTGTTACAGATACATTAGCTATAAGAACAAACATAATTCGAGTTCGCATTCAAAGCAACCCACGCTTTTAACACCTCGCTACTGTTGGCAATAATTGATGTTCCCACGAAAGATTTGTCCGCGATACCTCATTTTTTTTATCTAAAACAATTGCGAAAACTCTGGCAATTAAACTGACCACATTTTATCTATCGATCTGCTTATAAAAATGTCATTTTCTCAAATTTGTGAACATTAATTAAATTAGTTAATTAAAAGTTGTGGGTCCATAAAGCGAATGCAATAAGGTAAGTCACGTAATACCTATTTTAGTGTTGAAATAAAAAAAAATTACCCCACTTTATTATGGAAGAAGTTTGTGTATATTTGGTCAGTATAATTCATTGCGGGGTTAACTAGAAATGCGAGTACATAAGTGTGATAGTTCAATCATAGCGTAAACGCGATTTACCCATTAATTTATTATAGTCTAGGCATGTGCATATTGTACTCGCACACGTATATTATATGCACTTTAACAACAATAAATCACTGGCTATTGAATTAATAAAAACTCAACCCGAAACACGAATTAATCCAATTACCATCACAGTCTTACCATACATTATTGTAGATACCCGATTTTAAGTTATATTATCTCAGGTGTTGCCATGGGCCGTGGGTGATTTGTGATCTAACCAAGATTTGCAAATTATTAGTGTACGTAACACGGTCTAATAGTTAAGAAAAGTTTTCATTTCGCGAATATGTTTGCCTTTACCCCATTGTTAGCCATCTAAAATGGTGTTTTTATATATGAGCATTTCATGCTTCGCTTCCACTATTAACTGTATTCACGTTAGGTATACCGTAGACATGTAATTGTTATTGTACATATCTTGGTCTAGTTCTAATTTGTAGCTTATAACAGCCACAGATAATATACGTTCTTATAAAAATATAAAATAAAATATCTGTGTAACAGCATAATGTTTCTACACTTCTCAACAAACAACAAGTAACAGAATCTACACCGAGTTCTGAAGGAAGTTTTTCGCTTTTCAGCAATATCAATTGCTCAAAACGAGTGACCGACCGAAGTTTCAGTTTCGCCGAGTTTCGGGCAAAGTTGCTGGTTTCGGTACCATGTTCGGTGTCGCTCAAAAGATTGGCCGAAACTTGCGTTCTTATCGCGTGTTCGAAATTACTCTCTCATTCTGCCTGAGATTAACCTGAGTTCGCCAGCCGGCGTTTCATCGTTCGTTGTAGTTGTGTCAGTACCCACGCATAAACGATAAATTAAATTGTTGTTATGATTATGAAATTATTAACAAAATTTTCCCAAGCTACGAAAAACCCCAGATTCATGGCGTAATGAATATTTTACTAAATTTTCTTTTAGTTACAGAAGTTATTCGGTTTCGGTTACGATTTCGGTTGAAACCAAGAGAGGTGCGGAATGTTCGGTTACGGTTTTGGTTACAACCGAAAACAGTGTTTCAGTCGAACTTTACCCAAAAGATTCTGGTGTTTCATCCTATATGCTGAGAGTGTGGGTGAAAGTAGGAGAATACATAAGTTTCTGTCTAAACCTTCTCTTGAAGGTAATTCTGATTTGATGATTTTTTGGCTACTTCCTGAAACTCTTGTTTAAGTTCAGTCAATTTACTTTGAATTTCTTGCCATGTATAAGTAGGCATGTAAAAGAATTATTATTGTGACCTAGCTAGACGTGAAAACCGTATGCATTATTCGCATTATTTTATAGGTTGTGGAGAAGCATACCTCCGATTTAACATCTTATATAGTCTATAAAGAATTTCCACAATTCGCAGTGCTATCAATACGTATACACAATATTATTGCCATTTCCGAGGTCATTTCCCTATTTTCCATATGAACTGAACTGGCTCGATTACAATTACATTTCTTCATCATCTCTTTCATTTTACTGATATAATGTACCGGCTTTATGGCTCAGTGGTAGAGCGTTGGGTTATAAATCCGGAGGTCGGGTGTTCGAACCTGGGTTGAGGTGAATTTTTCATTTGTGGCGGAGATGGAAATTACCTTACACCAGTTCCGAGCATTCTACCGGCTACTCCGAATTAGGTTTTCCTGCAGTTTTCCTAATTCGTAAGGTAAATACCGGAGTAGTGTAGACCAACTTAAGACCTTCTGCAGAGGCACCTCTAAATAGCATTATGCGGGCCACTTTGTAATTGGGCGCATGCCTGTTGAGGGCCCAGAACAAGAGAGGGATAATAAATAAATAAATAATTCGGCCTTCCGGGTAAATTAGAATTTCCACCTAAAGATTCGTTCCAAGAATTTTAGTCCCCTTAGGAAGATTTACCCCCACCGCAATATCCGTTACTAGGAGTTTTGCACTCAAAGAATTGACCCAAATTTCTATCTTGCGATTTTGGAATAAGTGCTATATACTATGAAACCTCTCCGGAACATTTATTCTCGAAATACTCGTACGACAAAAATTTGCACATAGGATATAAGTTGTTGAACATAAATTTAATTTCTTGCTAGAGTAGATATTTTGGCGGGAAAGAATTTCTAGGGGGCAAATATTTTGGGGGATTATGCCTGGGGTAAAACTTTCGAGGGTAAATCTTCAGAGAGCGCTCGTCTGGGGGTGAATTTGCCGGATGTTACAAATCATTATACCTAATATTATTATTTTAGTTGGCTTAGTTACAATATAATAATTATATTAGAGAATTGTCAATTTAATGTTTGAAGGAAAATAAAATATTAATTTAATCCTTCTTATTAACATTCATATACTACATCAGGACATTATAGTAGAAGAATTTGACGACCGTGACAGTACCTAGGATTACCTTTGTATTTATTACAAAGGTGAGTTGTGTTCTACCACTATCCCAACATCTGGCGACGGCAATGGCAACAATAGAAACTCTTATTCGGAGAAATAAAGTCAGGGAATTATTTGAAACGCAATCGAAAATTGTACGAGGTGATTTGGATCAAGGAAGACCAATTAATGTTTCCATTGCAAAGCTGAAAGATAGATTCAAGTCTTTGAACGAGTTGGACAAAAGAATTGAAATTATCCAGGAAGAAGCCGAGACCGAAATACAATTGGAAGATGTTTTTAAGTATAGAGACATTTATACAGAACTAATTAATGTCTCAGAAGATGCTAAGGTAACCCTTGTAGAACCAAGTAAGTTTATTCATAGACATAAGTTACCTAAGTTTGAATTAACTAAATTTGATGGAAATCCCCGCAATTATCTTAATTTTTGGGGATATTTTCAAAAAATAGATGAAGATCCACAATTGTCTAACATCGATAAACTCTTATATACTTAAGACAATCACGTGTGGATCAGGCTCATCAATTAGTAGAGCCATTTCCTTACGTCGTCGTTATTGATCTCATAAAAGAACGGTTCGGATAAACAAGACTGTTAATAGAATTATATGTTAGGGATTTATTGTCTTTGATCTTACATCGTACTAGCAACATTATACCTGAAATGAACTCTATGATAATCTACAGGGACAATTACGTGCCTTAGAGACTTTATATACTGACACTTATGAAGCTATGTTATATCCATTAGTGGAAGCAGCTTTACCAAAAGATGTCATTATGAACTGGGAACGACAACGTGCACTCAAATCATCCACAACGGGAACCCAAAGCACACCAAAGATAACCGATTTGATGAATTTTTTACGTAATGGAATTGCTAGTTTTAGAACGTTTAAAATTTATGTCTAAATCCATTGAACCTATTGCTGCTGTATTACATTCAAGCACCCCAGAAGCAGAACAATTTCAAAAACACAAGGATAAATACCTTAAAAAAGAAGGTAGAAAACAAGAACGTCTCCATTGTAAAAAGGATAATCACATTTTTACTAATTGTTTCGCTTCTCGTAAAATGCCTATAAAAGAACGATTAGAGTTTACTAAAACACAATTTGTGCAAGCAATGCCTTCGGTCTCATCCTAGGACCTGTAAGTCAGGAAATCAATGTGAAATTTGTGATGAGCAACATCACACTTGGGCATGTGAGAACAAAACTGTCAAAACAGTTGTCGGCAATCATACCGAAATGCAAAATCCCATTTATTTGCAAACGTTAACGTGGCCCTATTGCAGTACGTGTTCTGCTAGAGCTAGAGCTATTGATCTCACTCAAAAGCTTTTTGGTGTTGTTACCATTCATTCACGCAAAGTTCAGCAATGTGATATTCATTTGAGGAAGGGAAATTTTATATTGGACATGAAAGCGTCAGAAACACAGACGATTTCCAATGGCGTCTCATATATCCAAAACAAACAACTTATCAAAGAGTTGAAACAATTATGTACATATAACTGTATCGGATATTTGAAATCATGAACAATTTTTGGCAGCGTAGATATTCTACTTGGTGCTGATTATTTGGGAATTATTCTCACTGGTAATCATCAAAATACAATTGTTGGTTCCATTGACATTAAAACCTTGTTAGGGTGGACTGTTTTGGGCAACATTAATAATGATGACCCAACAGCACAAGTACATTACGTTTCAGACGTTTGGCAATTAAATGCTATTGACATTAAATCCGACGAAATGAATGTGAAACATAAATTTGAATTATCATTATACGTGGTGAAGACGGTCGATGTAATGTGTCGCTACCTTGGAGAGAAGATCGTCCTCCATTAGGGGACAATAAAAAGGGGGCAACAGTTCCTCTTCACAGAATCATCACACAATTACATCAACAACAAAAATTGGATTTCTCTGTCCAACACTTGTAATAATAACATTAATCTTACAAAAGGCTTGGAAAACCAAACTTTTGTGGGACGAACCTTTACCGTCTGAGTTAACGGTTGAATTTCAAGAGTGGTATCGACAATTACGAAAATTAATATGGTGTCGTATCCCAAGAGCTTAGAGCTTTGGGTGGATCATGGTAGATGCATCAAAATCAATTTATGCAGCATGTATTTTTCTACGTTCTGAATATCAAGGTGCAGTTGAAGTACAATTAATTCAAGCGAAGAATAGAATCGCACCTGCAGAACGTATTACAATTCCGCGAATGGAATTATTGGCAGCATTAATTGGAAGTCGTGTATATCATAATATTGTTAGAGATTTAAATTGGGCACATCTTCCGGCATATTTTTATTCTGATTCAATGGTGGTTTTATGTTGGTTAAAACAACCTACACTATGGAAAAATTTTGTATCCAATCGAGTGCGTGAAATTACAGAACTCACAAATCTCAAAAAATGGCGACACCTTCCTAGTGAAATGAATCCGGCTGATTTACCAAGTCGAGGATGCAATGTCGGACAATTGATTCAATCACAGTGGTGGAAAGGACCAGATTGGTTACGTTGTCCCATTGATCAATGGCGAACATCCAACATTGAACATGTGCCAGAAGTGGACTGTGAACGAAATCAACAAGCTATCACTAATATTTTTATTACATTAGAAAATCGAGCGCCTTATGAAACCTGCACCGTGCACGAAATATTTTACTTCATTTGTACGAAGCAAAAGAATGATCGATTCACGTACAATGCCAGAAAGAACAATATAAACAACAGAATTAAAGGTCCGCATTGAGTATCGCAAAATGGAGGAATTCCGAAGAAATTTTATACAGGTACATACAAAAAACAAGTCTCACCACGGATCATATTAAGAACTTGGATATTATTGAAGAGAACGATTTATTGTACGTCGAAACCAGAGTTCTAAACAATCCAAATCTTGACACCGTGAATCGAGTCTTGTTGTTACCTGAAGACAATTTTCGTGTTCGTCAATTGATTTGGGATGAGCATGATAAAAATCCAAGGTTATTTTATTTCAAAGGTTACCTGGTAACTATGTGGGTGGAAGCGGGTGGGAGGGAATGTATACGTCATCGAGAATTCAGACATTGACGTTCAACGTTGTTTGAAGTCGCGCGGGTGCTTATTTTTCTTGAGTTATAGTTTATTTGTTTAAAATTTGTTGAATTTTGAAGTGCATAAGGACATATATTAGCTGTAGATACCTGTTTGGTGCAATATAAAGACATTTAGTTTGTGAATTTTGTGGATTTTCATAGCCGTGATTGAAAGATTAGTTCATCAATTATATGCACTTTTGTATGTTATAATTAAGTATTTTTTTAGATGAGTGGCGGTAACACTAAAATTCCTCATCCTGGTGTAAATAAAATCTCAGTTTTTACGTTTCCCAAAGACCCTACCGTTCTTGAAGAATGGGTAAGAAAATGTTTCACATCCGGCAGCAAACTAAAATGTGCTGGGTCAAAACGGCCAACGGATGAAAGCTTAGCGTCCCTTGCCGCAAACGTTTAAAACCAGAGCCACGAACTCTGCAAAGTGCAACGCAATTTCTGCTTCGACTGCACTTCAAGAAACAAAAAGCTTTCCACCTGCAGAACCAGGTCGACTTGCCAGCTCGCCCTCGCGCCACACTCCATCAGTCAGAAGACCTGCATCTGGGCTCGCCGTGTGCACCTCGGTTACCATTTTGTACATACTATAAATATACATTTTCCATAAAACGCAACAGCATTTTATTTGGCGTCATCCGCTAAAGAATGTTTAGAGTTTTAATTCCCAAAGCCTAGGTATTGATACATAGGGGTGGTTCTTATTTTGTAGATCCATTTCCACCTCTAAAATTAATTTCATTACATTTTCACAAGTCCTCGTGCAATGTAAAATAGCTTACGCACAACACTAATTTTTTTCAATACTTTGATTGCTTTCAAAGGTGGAGGTCGATAAACTTCCAAGATTTCCAATATAAGATCCACCCTTATATACACCCCATATAAATCCAAAAATATACTGCAAAAACTAAATTTTTTACCCCTTTTATTAGCATTGTAACCTATGAGCAATTTTAAATGTGAATTCTGGATGACGTTTTCCCGCCTTCAAAATGCAAGCATTCTATTGGTTTAGAGTTACCAGACAACCTTTCTAAAAACAACCTTGATAAAAATCAACATGTTGGCATTTACACAATTGTGACGTTGTTAAGACAAAAATTTTGGATTCCGAAAGTTTTACAAAATGTCAAAAATTCATCAAAAAGGTGTATTATTTGCCGCAGATATACGACCAAACCTGCAATACCTCCGACCGCCAATTTACCTGCTGCACGAACGCAACCAGGAGCCCCATTTGCTGTCACAGAAGTTGACAACTTTGGACCATTATATACAAAAGACAATGGTAAAGTGTGTGTTACATTATTATTTACGTGTGCTGTTTATAGAGCAATACATCTTGAACTTGTTCATGACATGTCTACTGAAACTTTCATTAGATGTTTTCGACGTTTTGTTGCACGACGCGACCGACCATTAAATGTATTATTTAGATAATGGAACAATCTTTATTGGAACTATGCTTTTGAAGATCACTTAGAGAAAATTCCGAAAATTAAATGGATTCGGAACCCACCAGTAGCAAGTTGGTACGGTGGATTCTTCAAGCGAATGGTTCGTTGTTGCAAAGACAATTTAAGAAAAACCCTGATGGAAAAGACAAGAGTTAGGTACATCAGATGAGTAGTCTACCATTTCACTTTTTACTTTTTTAAAGAAGGGTCGCAAAACTACAAGACCTTTACAAATAAGGTGTGCCCGATATTAAAAACAGGTTTGGCATCTAAAGTTGAAAATTATCGCCCCATATCTATTTTATGCAACTTCTCCAAAGTTTTTGAAACAGTACTATACAAAAAACTTTATCAACAATTTAACACGCAGTTGTCTAGTTACCAGCATGGTTTCGTTCCCAATAGATCAACTGTTACAAATTTGACTTGCTTTGTGCAATATTGTTCTGAAGCACTAGATAATAGACAGCAAGTTGATGTTATTTACACAGATTTCAGCAAAGCCTTCGATAAAATTGATCATAACATAACATTTTAAACAAGCTTGTCGAATATGGTTTCAGTTGCCCTATTGTTCATTTAATGAAGTCATATCTAACTAACCGACGTCAATTTGTTTCCTATAACGGGCATGACTCACAATCATTTATTCCTACATCTGGAGTGCCGCAAGGGTCAACTCTTGGTCCCTTTCTCTTTTTAATATTCAGTAACGATTTACCCTCCGTAATTTCATCTCAGAGATTATTGTTTGCGGATGACTTAAAAATTTTCACTAGGGTCACAAGCCACAAGGATTGCGAGAGCCTTCAAAGCGATTTAGAAAGTGTTTATAATTGGTGTAACGCAAACAGGTTTGTACCTGAACATTGATAAATGCAAGGTGGTAACTTTTTCACGCAAGCGTCAATTAATCCGATACAATTATCAAATTCAAGATACACCCTTAAAAAGAGACACTCAAACAAAGGATTTAGGGGTTCTGTTCGATAACATGCTAACATTTAGCTTACACATTGATACAATTGTTAGGCAATCTTTTAAAACCTTAGGTTTTATTATACGCATTGGTTCAGATTTTGCAAATTTGTCAACTATTATACTACTTTTTTCTACATTTGTACGAAGCAAGCTTGAATATGGTGTACTAGTATGGAATCCAGCATTTAAAAAACACGAAGAATGCCTAGAACGTATACAACGTCGTCTTTTAAAATATGTAGCATTTCGCTGTGATGGATACTACCCTACAAGAGGCTACCCACAAAATCTACTGCTAGAAAGATTCAATCTTTTACCCTTAAGTAGCAGACGTAAAGAATAAGTGTGTCGTTCTTGTACAAATTATTATGGAATGAAATTGATTGTGTCACATTACACAATTATTTAAATTTCTCTGTGCCTCGTTCTTCCTCCAGGCATTTCCTAACTTTTAAATTAGCCTATTGCAGAACAAATCTCTTACAAAATTCCCCAATTTATCGAATGTGTCATAATTATAACTCGGTATGCGATACTGTTGATATATTTAACACTAATTTAAAATTCCTTATAAGTATGATGTATGATCCAATAATTTTTGTCTTTTTCTTTTTTGCTTTTGTCATTGCACTAATACAATTTCTCTTATTTACCAATATTGTATTTTGATTTATGACTTTATTTTGTTTATTGTATAACTCTGTTAACAATTTTCTTTCGCTTTAGTTATAATTATCTATCATTATTATTTTTGTTACATTTTTGTTAATTTTTCTATATTTCTGTGCGACTTTTATTGAACAATATTTAAGTTTGTCCTGTATTTAGACTAGATAGTCTGTTTGGACAATAAATTATTATTATTATTATTATTATTATTATTATTATTATTATTATTATTATTATTATTAAATAGGTGAATTAGTATTATGTGAAGATTCGAATAAGAAACGCCAAAATTGGCCTATCGCATGTATAGTCGAGGTATTTACAAGCAAATATGGTGCGATTCGTACAGCAAAGTTCAAATGCAAAAAAAGTTTTATAATTAGGGATGTTCAATAAGAAACGCCAAAATTGGCCTATCGCATGTATAGTCGAGGTATTTACAAGCAAATATGGTGCGATTCGTACAGCAAAGTTCAAATGCAAAAAAAGTTTTATAATTAGGGATGTTCAAAAACTATATCCTTTAGAATCAAATACAGATGTTCCTAAAAATGACCCAAAATCTGAGTTTGATCGTAAAAACTGTAGTACAAACATTGTACCATCAAAAATGGATGGTTGAGCTGTAACCAGTAAAGGTAGAGATGTTCGACCTCCCATTAGAGATGAGGAATAAGTTTGTATATTGACATAATTTTAGTTTTAATTTAATTCTAATATTGTATTTATAATCTCTGATTATTTATTTCTATTTTCTGGGGGAGAATGTTACAAATTATTATACCTAATATTCGACGACCGTGACAGTACCTAGGATTACCTTTGTATTTATTACGTAGGTGAGTTGTACATATTCTACCACTATCCCAACACAATGCGGGAGCGAATTTTCTGAAGGCCAAGTACTGTGTCGAATTGTCTGTACTCAGCTTTTGTATCTAATACTGGATGTTCAAACAGAATGGTGCAGAAAATAATAATAATAATAATAATAGGAGCAGGTTCAGTTATGGCAAAGATTAATTTTTTAATCTATGGTAATGGTGATAACACCAAAGTATTAGAATGAAATCATCAAACTGCCTGGTTTGGTGAACCACTACTAATAATGACAGTGTGTGGATTAGTGCATATTTAGTTTTTTAAATCCACTGAAAGACAACTTGATGGCTTGTGTCCACATATTAGTGAATGACATTACCAGCAATATTGCTTCCAAAGTTTGGTTGGACATAAAATTTTGAGAGTTGCAGAGTTTGTATATCGAAGTGGTCTATACAACGGATTTTTCATTGGACCAAAGTAGTAAATCACGTACAAATTGGAGTTGATCGATTATGAAAGTGGGGTATAACAAAAAAGAATTAACACGAGCATTCGGTACAAAGATCTCTTCGAGTAAGAGACGCAGTACGTAAGTAATACGTAGTGCTCTTAAATGTAATAATCCCAGTCAGACCTTTTGTATTGTTCCTCGTTGTAGATATGGGAAGTGGACACGCAAACTACTGTTACACACCCTGAACAATTTGCTTTTATGTCGCAAAGACCTGTTTCCAGTATATATGGTGATTTCACTTTTATTCCTTACAGATAACTACTTAATGTTATTTTCAGACTCCCCTCGGAAAAACTTTATTGATAGGGCGAAAGGGGGAAGGGGTTGGGTAAAATTTATGCAGCGGCGGATATACTTTCGTGAATTCTAAATTACCTTTACGAGGCAGTATATTATATCGTTGCAGATTAAATTCCAACAACTAGAAAAAACGTACCAACCACGACCCCGGTATAAAACTAACGAACTTTCCTTTTTAAATGTGGCCATAAAGAAGAACAATAAAAATAAAGTCATTTATAGTCGTAATTATTAGTTAAAAACTAATAATTTCGCATGGGCGGGCAGGCTTCTTTCTTTTGCCTTCTAAAGGCGAACTATCACATTGTCATTTAGTATTGTCTCTTGGTAAGGTAAAATACATTTCGGGTTCGCGTGACCTCCGCATATATTCCTGACCGGGGGCGACACGCGATCTAGCGCTCATTCGTCGAATTCTGATTGTGGCAGGGCCACGTGCCATTGTTCAGGGCTCCCTCGACATCATCCCCTATACACTACGTACTTGAGTAATTTCGGTTAATTTCTTCGACGTCTGCAGTAAAATACGTAAACTAATCTCATATCTTCGCTTTTTTGACTCGTTTACTAAATTAATATTCTCGCAGAACCCAAGGTCCGCCATTATGGACGTCGCGACGGTAAGGGTGGGGCCGGTGGCGGTTGCCACGGACGACGACGAATGAATAGGCACTGAAATATTACCCCAAATTTACTAATACCTCGACCCATCGCTACGAATATCGCAAGGTTCAGATGAAAGCGATACTAAAAATCTCTTAAAACAGCTGATCGTTGTGTGACGGATTGACGAAGAGCATATAAATATACAAAGTCCACGCAATAGCGTGCGCTCGACACTTGAGGATCTCAGCTGCAGCGAAACACGCAAACTGTTCCACTCACGAGTAGGTAGGTATGTAAGCTGTTGATTGACTTCAACTCTATGATTGCAGGATAGCCCATTTCGTCATAGGCAATCGATTACTATCATTGAGCAAAACCTACCGTCAATATAATAAGTCTCCACAAACCCAGCGGGTGGTTATCACACTTTCATGACGGAAACTTGCGTGATTTTCTATCAAAAAAATGTAAAAGAAACCGTCGGCACTAAATGTTTTCAAGGGTTGTAATAATAAAAACATAAACCTAAGGAGAGCGGTGAAAAAAATTTGCATAAAATGTGTTTAACGAAACAAAAAGTAATACATTATGGGGACCTTTAACAACGGGGAGTATAAATTATTCCTTTTCAAATAATTACATATCGTGCAATTTAAAAATTTGGACTTAATAGTTTCAAACACGAAAAACGCTTTTCCTGTTAAGTGTATAAGGAGTAAGCATGAGTATTGACTGAATAGTTTTAGTTAAACATTGTATCATGCAAACAGACACACCTACGCACGCGAAACTCGTGTCAACAAATTCAGGGTAAAAACGGGATGAACACTTAAACTTGTTGAACCTATCCCGTGTGCACGAACATGTTTACAGATCAGACTGTATCATTTTGTTCGTACTGATTTTGCTGGGGCTGAAAAGCTTATGAAATGCGTGGGGGCTTGAGTAACCCTGGCCCATTTACTAATGTAGTGTCACGTGAGCATTATTAAGTATCAATGCAAAACGAATGCAATAATTTTTACGGTTCTACCTTCACATACCAAAAAAACAAGAGTTCTAACGTAATAAAAAAAAAACAATTATCAGCAGTTTTACGTGTGGTTGAGAAAAAAGTGTAGTCACATCTACAAATTCTTTTAGTTGGGCCCACTGCCGTCGCCAGTATAGTAGTTTGGTGTAGTACCTACCCCTAATGGAAGTTTTTGATTTGGCAATATTACTTTTGGAGATCGCCTATACTAATGCATTTGGTGCAACGAGGCATCCGTTTTCCGCCTTGACGTTTACCAGTTTTAGATGAACACCCGGTATCTAGAAGCGTTTTAAGTTGGACGAAAAGTACCGTGCCGAAAACTTTAGTGTTAGTTCTAGGAGTATGAAGATAGAAGGTAAAGGTAACTGATTTAATTTCTAGAGTTGTGTTTTAGCCGCCGCTACCGTAAATGAAGGCTGCAATTAATCCACTCGCTTCCAACCGTTTTCGTCAAGATATTCAATTATTTGTGTTGCGTTCGAATGCTCTTGTCATTTAGAAGACGAAAGCGAATTAATATTTTAGGATTTCATCGACGGCGTTAAGTGATTATTAGCAGGATTTTATTTCTTATGTTAATTTAAAACGAGCATCAAAACTACAAGGCCCTACAGGATCAAGTAGATAGCAACCTTTATATCGAACTGAGAAATTCCAATTAACAATAGGTGTTAATTGGAGTACCGATTTTAAAATAAGTAAGTGAAATTGGGGTATCAAAAAAGCGCTCTTAATTAATATGATTTTTAAGACCACTTACAGATCGTTAGGAGTCAGAAGAGATTTATGGCATTTTTTGTGAACTCGATGAGAAATTGCACTAGTGGAAATGGATCAACCCTTTTGATTCGACCAAGAAATTAAAATGTAAAAAAAGTGTGACGGATTTGCAAGCATGGAAAATATGCCTTGCCATTGAAGAACCGAACAGTATTTTAAAATTTGCACCCGAGCACGATATATTTCAACAGTGAAGATCTAGGTATTGAAATGTCCACACCTGAACCGAGGATTTTTAAAAAACTGTTTAGCTCTACCTAAAGGGCTTATGAAAAGAGATTAATTTGTAGCACGCTGGCGCCGAATTTTGAAATATTTTATTCAAATCTGCCTTTTCTACATTATACCGACAGACTACACCACTATTTATTTTGACCATCTTTGTGACCAGGCCATTATTTTATTTAGTCCTCTAGCATGTATAGTTTAGAAGATACATGAATAGTTTAATATATTTAATAAGCTTCGGGATTTCATTAATTTTTGAAGGAAATGGTAAGTAAGAACATAGTCTTGCTGCACTTATCACAGAGTAATAAAGAGGTATACAGGGCGTTGACATTTTCGTTAATTTTTGACCACAGAAATTTCTCCCGAAGTCAATCACATTGGGACACTTGTTTTCTCTCTCTTTACCATTTAAACAAGTCGGAAAAATAAAATCCTCTACCGAATCTATTGCAACCAGAGTACAAATTCGTTAAACTGGGAAAACAATTTATATGACCATTTGGCAAAATGACTGCGAACTAGAACTGAGGAAGCCGACGTCTCAAGCACGCCCGGTTTCGGCGCATAGGTTCATAGCGACCGTTGAAGGAGGTGAAATACGCCAAAAAAATCATTAGGTACCACCTCCACAAAAAAGGTTTAAAATTCCAAGATCCTAACTTACAATTTTATATATGTACGAAAGAATTACAGTAAATTCCGGGGCGAACGAATACTTTTAGCAGCCTTATTCATAATAAGGCCGTTTAGTTACGACTTACGAGTGATAAAATTTACGCGAGGAAACATTTTCGAGTAGGTGAATTGATTTTAAAACCAAACCGTAAATAAACTGATATTAATACTCATCCTGATAAACAAAGAAATTGTTTACAATATTAATCTCTAGTACTACTAAAGAGAGAGTTTTTCGCCCAAACCTAAAGAGAGTAACCTTACCGCATTTTCCATGCATTCATCAGTACTTTCCAAAAGGCCATAGCTAGAGCGCATGCGCACATCTATGAATTCATATTGAACGAACTAAATATATTGAAGACTGCAGGAATAGTTAAGGCCTAGGAAGTGAATAATCCAAAAAATCTTTTGTAGTTCCGGTCTCGGAGCTGTGATACACCGTATAAGAAACACAACGAAAAAGCTTAAACTGTAGGACTAGTAGTGGTACAGACGGACAGACAGGCGGATAAAGTGCGGACAGTAGCCCTACTGGAAATTTCGCTAAAAAAGTGTACCTATTCACTTAGCGGCCATCTAAGAAGATAAAATCCATCCTTAAAGTTTAGAAAAATTCATTTAGCACTCTCAAGAAGTGGTTTGCAGATCTAATTTCTTTTAAACGCTTCTAATGTTACCCAAAAAATTAGGTAGCACTTTAGCGACCGTCTAAGGGGGCTAAAAAATATTTCAGTACAGACTAGAAAATAGCTATTTATACAATAAGTTGCGAAATGAGTGTCTTTTAGGCACGCGACATGAAAATTGTCCAACGAGGCAAAGTCGAGTTGGACAACACGTCTAGTGACTAAAAGACATCCTTTCGTAACGAATTATATACAAGACTTTTTGTGAAAGCGGAGAATTTGATAGTTTGATTAGTATTTTTAAACATTTTGAAAAGTAGGCAGGCAATCTGTTTATGTCAAGTGTGACCTTAAGGTTGAACGTAGCGTGTTGCCGTCTTTCCCGCAAAGTTTTGCCAAAAAATTACTTCAAATGAGTGATATTGACGAGTCTTTGAATATTGAACAAGCTGCTGAAGCTACGCTATCCACGTTAGTACCCGAAAAATCGAAACATTTATACGAAAAGACCTACGGAAACTTTGAAACCTGGGCTAAAGAAAAAGATACTATGAACTTTACAGAAAAGGTATTACTAGACTTCTCAAGCTATCCACCACCTTAAGACCGTCAATTTTGTGGAGCAAGCTCCGCACCATGATTTATCTGCACAAAAACGTAGATATTAGCAAATTTACAAACCTTATTGCATTCAGTTCAAAAGTTTACATAATTGTACATTTAATATTTATAATAAATAGATATTTTCATTGATTTTAATGTTTCTTTTTTATTTTTAGGCACTAGTACCTAAAACTTTCACATTTAAGCACTAGTCCCTATAAAAGAGTGTCATTTCGAAATTCTAATCAATATCAAAATTTGTCAATTTCGAAACGCTTTCACAAAATAAGGATTAGTTTAGAAACAGAAAAACTGCTCAACAAGCACATTTTTTCGTATCAATGTAGCTTTGTTACTACGGTAATACCTTATAGGCTATTGATATAGTTAATAACGCAGTTTCAGTTTTATTATGCACCCTCTTTATAAAGCTGTATGTAGACTTAGGTATATGGCACGTTCGTGCTGAACTTATCCACAAGAAAGCTTTTCTACATTAAAGCTCTATTGCAAGACATACGTAACCGTCCTCGCAATTACGTAATAGCCCTAATGCTTACTCCCGTTGTTAAGTAGGTACTATAAGAAATTATATTAATCATCCCTATTCCTTGTTTTCGAAGATTCATCGGTAACCGCCCACATTTCTCTAGAATAATGACTTATAGACTATAAATAATGCGTTAAACTAATACCGTAAACATAAATATTGACGTTTGTCTAGACGACAACCAGACGTATGAATATTGAATTTGTTAAATGCAAACAAGAAAGATATAATTAATTAAAGTTGGACATATTATGAATATTCACAAGGGATTTCGAAGTTATGTATCGTAAACATAACGAATGATAAAACGAAGTGTAATAAATCTAAAAAAAAGTTAGTTTAATGAAGAGATCGCTTGTGTTGAGAACCTGATTGTATATGGTATACCAATTTAGTACTCCACAAACTAATTGTTATTTATGAGCTACAACTATAATATTTCATTTATATTCTGTGTGTACCTTACCTACGTCTCAATTATAATCTAGCTCTCGAGTAATAAACTTTGTGTATGTCGTTAAATCTCATCTTTTGTTTATTTGGTGCAATCAACACCAAAGCAAACGTAAGCATAAAGAGTGGTCGGTGTGTACAATTTAACGGCCCGCATAAAATCAATGTTATATCGCTAACTAACATTAGTAAGCTTTCACTCTCACTTGGAGGAACGCAATCATTATCGATTAGAGGAACAATCGATTGCAGAGGGTTTAGGAAAAATAAAATTCAAGTACTTATAAGCTAAAGAGCTTCATGTAATCAAACCATCAGTGACATTTACACTTGCTCTGGGACTAATGTGGTTTAGTGCTTCCTGTACGCAAATCTAAGGAACTATATATTCAGATATTGATTAAAATTCACTAAACCTGACGTTGTCATTGATATTTAAGGAACTGAGATAATTAACAAGAACTGGTCTTCAAAAGTTAGTTAGGTAGACACTTAACCAGCAATTTTAGATAACGTGGCATTTTACGATTTTATTTGATTCAAATGAGGAGCTACTTTAAATTTCAATACGAAAGTTACCGTGCGAAAAAATCCCCAAGAAAACTTACTCCCAGGTAAATTCGTTCCTGAAATATTTGCCCCTGAATTTTTGTTTGTGAAATATTCGTTCGTTCGCAAATTATTATAACAAAAATCGCCCCCAAAACAGAATTATCAGGTAATTAATTGGTATTGCCACCAATTATATAATTTTAAACTGAAATCATTAATTACAATTTTGAATCCAGGTCGAATGTCAAACCTGATTAATATAGAAGATCCGCCTTTGACCGTTTCGACGTCTGTAAATATACTTACTGATTTGTTGATATACAAAATGGGCTCAAGAAAATACGATTACGAAAGCTGGGCCCCAATGAAAATTCGTCGAGGGTGAAATACTTTTCCTGTTGAATGGAAGAAGATTCGCAGGTTCTAAACGGAGAACTTCACTGAGGGGCCGCGGAAAACTATTGATCTTTCCATCCTGTCTACGTTTTCCTGATTTCATCGCATATCTGTTTCCTGGTCACCACATCCTCTGGGCGAAGTTCTCTTCCAGACCCTCCAAATACTTTTCTTGGGGGTATTCCATAGCCCCAGGCCCGTCGCTGCTATATTTTCTACCTCAATTTATACATCTTTCACTACCCTTATGATCCTTTTTGAAGGGAAACCTCCAAATCATCTTTTCGGGGGTATCCGATAGTACACCCCAGACACAATGATGACAGTACTGAGGGTCATACACAATTTGGAAAGAATGTAGCAGCGGGGGGTCTGGGGGGTATAGAATAACCTCCAGGAAAATGGGAAGAGGATTGACAGATTCTAAACGGAGAACTTCGCCGAGGGGCTGTGAAAAACCATTGAATTTTACATTCTGTTCCCCTTTTGTACTACTTTTTCCTTTTCGCATATCTGTTTCCTGGTGGGGTATGGGTGCCACAGCCTCTCGGCGAGGTTTTTTCCCAGACTCTCTACGCATCCTCTTCCTTTTTTTTTACTGAAAAAATGGAAAATGGAAGAGGATTCGCAGGTTCTAAACCGAAAACTTCGCCAAGGGATTGTGAAAAACCATTCAATTTCCTTCCATTATGTCCCCCTCTCGTACTACTTTTTCCTGATTCAATAGCACATCTGTTTTCCTAGGGTGTATGGACACCACAGCCTCTCGGCGATGTTCTCTTCCGGGCCCTACGCATCCTCATCCATACCCCCCCCCCTCCAGAACTCCCGATCATTGAATTTTCCCCTTCCTGTATTGCGTTTTCCAAATTCCATTGCACATCTGGTTTCTGCAGGGTTCTTTTTCAGGCCTTGCGAATTCTCTTCCTTTTCTCCTTATGGTATTCTATACCCCTTACACTCCCCGGTACTACATTTTCTACCACAACGTTTACAGCCTTCCCTACGCTTATGAACATGTTTGAAGGAAAGCCACCGAAACATCTTTTCCTGAGGGTATTAGATAGCATCCATCAGACAGGATAATGGTATTGCGAAGGGCTGTACAGCTTAGAAGGAATGTAGCACGGGAGGGTGTGAAGGGTATGGAACAACCACAAAAAAAAAGGAAGAGGATGCGCAAGTTCTAAAAGGAGAACTTCCATTTTGCCTCCCTCCTGTATTACCTTTTCCCAATTTTATCGCATATGTGTTTCCTGAAAGGGTATGGGCACCACAGCCTCGGTACGAAGGTATCTTCCAGACCCTGCGTATTCTCTTCCTTTCTTGCTGGGGTATTAACACTCCCCTCCCCCCTTCTATATTTTCTACCTGAAAGGTAGCATCATTCAATACCCTTATGATCATTATTGATAGGAAACCACAAAACCATCCTTTCCTAAAGGGTATTCGATCGCATACCCCACTTACAGTAATGGTAGTACCAAGGTTGTACCTACATAATTTGGAAATCCCCTTATGGTCATTTTTTAAGGGAAACCATCAAATTCCTAAGGAGTATTCAATCGCACACCCCAGACACATTAATGGTAGTTCCGAGGGTTGCACACAATTTTGAAAGAATTTAGCAATGGGGGAAAATGAAAGAGGATTCGCAGGTTCTAAACGGAGAACTTCGCCCAGGGGCTGTGGAAGCTTTCCATTCTGTCCCCCTGTTATACTACTTCTTCCTGATTCCATCTGTTTCCTCAGTAGGTATGGTATCACAGCCTCTCGCCGAAGTTCTCTTTCAGACCCTACACGTCCTCTTCCTTTTTTCCTGGGGGATATTCCATACCCTCCATACCCCCCGGTGGTTTATTTTCTACCTAAACGTTTAAATCCTTCACTACCCTTATGATTATTTTTGAAGGAAAACCACCAAAAGTATTTTGCTAGGGAGTAGTCGACAGACAATAATGGTTGTACCGAAGGCTGTACACAATTTAAAAAGAAAATGGAAGAGGATTCGCAAATGGAAAACCATTGCACTTTCCTCTACTACTACTGGCTCCGTCGGACTTCCACTTGTTCTCAAAACCAAAAATTTAACTGGCCGAACAACGAGGTGAAAGGGCGCGTGTACTCCTCTTTTAAGAAATTTGAGGAAAACCACTTCCGGGTGGTGATGAAATGCGTCGAGCTTAGGGTGCACTACGTGGAAATGTAAAATATATTTCGACTGCATTATTTCAAAGTGGAAGAGTTATCAAACGAACCTCGTATTCGTTTGTGGATGAAAAGGCAAACACCTTCGTTTCAATTGCTCCCGATAAGTACCTAACGTTATTTTCAAACAGGCGAAAACCTGCAGTTCAACGCAAAAGTATGAACGAGTTAACTAAAATCAGCCTAGATATCCGTAAGAACGGTCATAACTCCAACGTATTGATTTTATCAAATGGATCTAAGCATAGCACAGTAAATACAGGTAGTCAACAGAGAAATTTATTAACGCGAATTTCTTGTACGTAATAAAATTTTACAATCAGATAACTTTCCGCATTTACCGTCTCTTTTTTTTCTCGCGCCAAATGGAAATACAAGTAAAATCTGTTCCGCATTTTCGTATTCGGTATAGATTTATTATCCTTACCGCAAATACAGATACCCTCACCTTGGACTATTGATCCGGGGTTGGAGGTAACCGAAACCTAAATGAATGGGGGAAATATCGCGACAGGTAATAAACCTAAAGCTTATAGATTTAACTTTTATTACGGATACTATTTTCGTATCGTATAATCTGAGTTATTTAATGGTTAAATGTGAAAAAACGACGAGAAGCAGAGGGGAAGACGGGAGTAATGCGATTTTAATTATAAGGAATAATACTTTAAAGGACTTTGGGAAGTAGATCTCAAAAGCGAATGTCAGCCAGATAATTTCAATATTACGACCTTAAGTACCTATTTCTTTAATGCTCCAGAACTAATCATATGTTTCTAGCAAATGATGATCGTGAAAATATGTAATATTTTGATTACGTATGTTATTTTTGATATTAGGTATTAGTCCACAATTTTATTCCGTCCAGACATTTTTAGAAGAAACGATGAAATTTTAACTAAGAATTACTCACAAAATAAAATTGTAGATTTCCACTTCATTTATTGATCTTCATTTCGCAATTTTACATAAAAATTTCCATTCATTTCAACAGACGCTCTCGTTATAATAATAACACATTCATTACATTTAAAACGTTTTGATTGATCTTTTCGTTTATATTACACATAATAAATTTCAACATTTCTGTTACCAGTAGTAATTGCCATGACTTTTGTTGTTTTATGAATTGCTACTAATAACAGAAATAGTGAAATTTATTGTTAAATTTGCGGGTATACCAAAAGCTTAATAAAACACGTAAAAGCAGTTTTGTATGCACCTTTTAATTCTGAACAACTTTAAACTCTACAGTCTTTTCTGTAAAATGTACAGGAGGGCAGGATATTGCACAAAACTAATTTCCCGCATGTTAAGTTCCTATGTTCCTACTTACCCTGCACCACCCGGTATACATATTATGTTCAATTGATTGCAGATACTATGTAAACATACTTAATTCAGATGTAATACACCGATGACGTGCTTTGATGGTCTCGGGGTGAATTCACGATGAGACGAATTTTCAGGAACCAAAAATATCGCGCAGTACTTCGGGTCGAACTCAAATATTTTTTAGACCGGCCACCAGACCCGAAGTTGAGTCAGGTTCCGGTATCTTCAGCACCCAATCTAACCCAAATCTGTGTCAGAGATATGCGATATAATCTTTACGGGCAGCAAGCTGGAACGAAATTGTTGAGCTTTCGTACTAATGAAAAATTGAACAGTACTCTTCATGCGAAACAAAGTTCATTTAGCAATAAACCTAAAATAAAAGCTACAGAGGTCTATAATTTTGAAAGGGGATAAATTTTTACCCACTAACTTAACCAACGTAATTAAAGTAAGGTAACGTACAATTATGTCATAATTTCACATCTGATTGGCGATTAGATATTAAAAAAAGTGTTATATAATTAAGGCCGTATTACGAAACCACACCTAAATTTGGGATAGATAAATTTAATTACTTTTTACATTAAAATTTGCATTAAGCACCGATATTTGCTGAACGAAACCCATTCGACACTTGGAATTCATTTCGCAAGTGAATGGGCGAACTAATGCTCCTATACGGATATATAAAATGTAAACAAGGGTAGTTTACAAAGCTGGGTCGCACGACGGGTGGCTTTCCCATACAATAGACACGCGTTGAGGTTAATATAAGTGCCCAAAACTTCTATTATAATGCAATTGTGGACTTGATGTACTATTAATGGGTTTATCGTCTCATTACACTTCAATAAACAGATAGCCCCACTGTATGCATGGGGAGATTATTAACTTCCGGATTTACCGTTAAATACTTTTACTTTTGTATGTACAGGAGAAAAGAATCCCTAAATCCATAATTATGCAAAAGTATAAGTCAGAGGCCGACAAGGAGGTGAGTCAACGCCGTTTCCGGTCGGGCGCCGCTATAAAGTGAACGCTGTCGAAGTTTCCGGTATTACCTTAACCATAACAGAAACAACCCCTTACTTTCTACCACTAGGTGGTCTATCTTAGCTTGCCCATAAATTTCCTTCAACTTTATTATCATTACCCATACATCGGTCTGTTAATTAAAATTCATGCCTAATTGAATTTGCCATTTTTTATTTCTGTATAAATTATTTTATTAGCGTCCGCAATCGCTACGAAAATCTGGTCCTTCATATTTATTCATGTCATTTAAATGCAACAATGTCGGCTGGTTTGTTTGCGGTAAACAGTACAAGAGTTTTTGGATGTTTAAAAAAATTGGGAACATCCTACTCAAAGTCAGAATACCTAATCCTGAATCATATATTGTTGCAATTTTGATGATGCGTATTATTTTGTGATAATCGCAATAAATCCAACTGACCGAATGGAATTGAAAGTAAAATGTGAATTGTTTGATCTTTTCTAATTTCTAATTCCATATTCTCTGAAGTTACTAATAATTACTGATGGACATCGTAAAATCTAAGTGCTTACGGCGCAATTTATTTTAATAGGTCTATAAAGTAGAATATCTCTTTTAGCGCACAGTATTAATTTGAGACCCCAGGTCATAAAGGGGTAAGTACTTTAAGCATGCAGAACTTAGATGAAAATGAAATTCCGAATGAAAAAATGAATAGAATTAAACAAACTGAGAAAATGTCCATCCTAAATGAGGCCCTACTGTCAAAAGATAGAATCCTCGAAAGTGGATTTGTACCTCAGTGGTTTAAATTGTAAAACCAGGTTTATTTTGGGACGCAATGTAATAAAGAATTGAATAATGCACGCACGCTACGCCATTGGAAATGTTTTACCGCGAATTTTAGCCATTTAAATTGCGCAAGGACAAAGCCTCGCTATTGGTGGAGCATAAAGTACGGTTTTGCTTTTCTCAAGCGAGAAAAGGAACGTAGCGAAGTTTTTAGTTGAGACAGCAGAGAAACATAGGTAAATGTATACTTTATTTTACTTTGTAATTTCAGTCGATTTATTAGGGTGTTTGCTTTTATAAATTTGAATTTGTAAGACCCTATAAAACGTTGCGAATAATTAATTAAATAAATAAAGTTGGCAGTTGAAGTTGAGGTATTTAGGGGTAGGTACCTTTGCTTAGATATATTTTTGTTATAATTTTGTTTGTTCTTACATTTGTAATATTTTTATTTTGCTTTTGTATTGACTTATGTATGTAGGCTGTTCTACAAAACATTAAATAAGCTTTATTATTATTATTATTATAGGAATTCAATTGCGAGTTACGAAAATTTCTTTAGCTTAATCAATGTTTATCCTGTTCTGACGTCATCATGTGTTAGGGGAAGGTTGGAGAAGATTAGTACAGGGTGTTAAATCAATTTAGGGCATATAGTAGTTTTTGATTGTTTTTCGATAGGTGTTGGTAGCTTTCATTTGAGATTAATATACAGGGTGTTTAGATAATATTTCTTGTAGATTTCGTGTCCGTTGTTGGAACTTTCCATAGGTATTTTTTTAACAATTTGCAGGAAGGTGATTTGTTTGCAATAGCGTTTTGCCGCTATCTTATTTTGCATCAATGCCAGATGTGATGTTTTTTCATGACTCCTGAATATTTGAATTTATAAGTTATATGAAAACGGTTATGGAATGGATCTTGAAGCCCCTTACTCTATGTTACAATGAGGCAGTTTATGTCCTGGGCAAAATGACAGCCGCCTGAGATGGTGGTACAATAGTTAAATTATATCGGTGTAAAGTCACGATTAAGCGGTAAATAAAATCCTCAGATATTGCCGTACAGGTTAAAACCGAGTGTTAAATGCAACTTGGAAAGGAAGTGAAAAAGTAAGTGAGTACATATCTTGGAAGGTTTTCAATAGCTCTTTTTTCCTTGCTTGTAATCAATGAAGTCCCTAGAGCTATTCCCATGTGATTAAGGGAGGGGCACCTTAATTTGAATTTAGATTTGATTTTTACTTAATTAAATTTCACACCTCCATTCTCCCGTTTTAAAACCCTTCTCGAATTTTTGAGACCCCTCTCGACGTTTTCGGTTTTAAAATTGATTAATTACGCGTTCGGCAAAGTTCGTGGTGATGTTATAACAAGAAACATTTCGAATCGTTCAAATTCCAGGAGAAATTTTATTACATGTAGAGTTGATTGCCTATAGCCATCTATTCCATGCATTGAGATGGTCTTTTGAGTATAATAGTCCATATGTATTCAATTCCCTGTACAATAGTCCCAATGACCAAATGGAGATTTTAAATTAGATACATTAGATGATTCTGGGTATGTTCTGCGTATGCGGTATTTCTTTCATTATATAAATATGGTCTACTCGTCATCATTGAGTATGATAATTTTAATTAATACTTCCCTTATACAAGAACTTTGCCTAAAAATAATCCAAGATAATTCCTGTTTACCAAAAAGGAGACAAGACAAACATCTGCGGCTATTAGCCTGTTGCACCTTTTAAATAAATAATAAATAAGATTGGTGTAACTCAAGGATCTGTTTGTCTATTATTAAATGTCACCAAATGTCTTTTTGAAATTTTTTTAAAAATATGTTGTACATTTTTAAAATCAAGATTTTTTTCTCTATCAGATGACGTAAATCTTTAAAATCCCATATGAAAAACAAAAGTTGGTATCGATATTGATATAAAGTATTCATGATAACGAAAATTCAATTGCAGCATCTAAAAGAAACTAAAATTTCCCTAAAGAACGTCTGTTTAGTTTTTAAATACCTCCCGAAATAATGATTTTAAAGCCAAAAATAAACAACGTCAATTACGTTATTTTTCGCCATATTTAAAAAAGTTGAGAGAGGGGGTAATTTTTGTTTTTTGATTTTAATTAGAAATAACTCGAGGATCATTTTTGTTCATTTAACCAACTCTCTATGAATGTTAATTAGCGAGATCTCGAAATTTGATACAACTTGTATAGTGAGCGGCTAAATATGGTTCAAATTCATATAAAAATCAGGTGTTGGGGTTTTTTAAAAAAATACTCGCCCACGTCCACCATAATTTTTATTCTTGCGCATTTTTTGCACTAAAGATAAAATATAAAGGGTGCGTCAAAAAGTTGATCTTGATTCTAAAGTATAAATAGAACAGTATTTTTTGAAATCCATTTACGAATTCACAATTATTCCAGAATGTATTTAAAAAAATACTGTTCCACTTAAAAAATCAACTTTGATATCACAATCAACTCGTTTACGCACCCTTTAGTGCAAAAAAATGCGCAAAAAAAATGATAGAATTGGGCGAGCATTTTTCAGTAAAAGAATGGTTTGGTTTTAATGCCCAAGTGTTATGCAAAATTTAATTTAACGAATTTTATAATTAAATAGACATGTATTTAGTTAGATAGTGCAAATCTATACATCTATACTACTGGCAATAGAAATACCAAAACGAAATGGTGTCTCGAGTTATAAACACGCTAAATTGTATACTCGTGCCATTCTTGACAGGATTAGTCAAGAAAATTAACAAAAACAAAGTTGACTACTGCTTTTTTTGATAATTAATTAATATGAAGATAATCAACCGGCTACAGCTGCATGCAAACATGTAGAACCGAAAATAGTTAACAGAAACGCACGCAACGCTAAAAAGCTGCACCAGCCTGAAGAAGTCTTCCACAGTAAATGCCTAAACTGTTATATTGTTATAAAACACGAGTAAGGAAGCATTGTTCGCGATTCTAAATTGAATTATAATTACATTCCATCGAAACTGTCAACCTTTTTTTTACATAAATAAGCGAAGTTCACATAACAACAATACGGTATTGTAAAACACAATGGTAAGTTTAGCAACATATGTCAACGATGCAGTAGAGCTAGATAAAAATTTAATTATATGCAATAGACTAGTGTTACGCTTTGGGACACTGACCGCAAACCGTAATTAGCTAATTACACGTATATCATTTACGTAAAAATACGTACTGATACGGTATAGTGGTTTTTTTTTTCTTCTCCCCCGAACGAAAAGTAAGGGAACCAAAGCGCATTAATCGGCCAACTGACGTCCGGGGCAGCTGCTCCGGTCCTGATTGGGGCACCGATCATTTATCTCGCCGAAAGACAACCGTAATTACAACGAACGGAATTTTCGGAATTTAGTTGTCAAATTGACCTAAAAAGTGAAACCGTGCATTTCTAATCCTTTATTTGGTTTTAAAACAACTCAGTTGTGAATGTTAAGAAAAATGAAGTATTGGGTAGACGAGATTATATTTCATCAATTCGCGTCTTATTTCAGCGAATTGGATTAAATTTCAGTCTGTCGTTGAACTTCAGATCGATTACAAAACGAGTACTAGTAAAAGAAATTTGTTTATAGTTTAGCTTTGAAGGGATAACTTTTTTTTTCGTAATTACCTAAACGAATCGGTTGGCGAGGGCAAATGGTACGGTCTGGTACATTCATGAATTTTCATATCGACTTCGTGGTTTATTCGTTGTCTATCATCTGTTAGATCTCTAATTCTAAACATATGTTCGGACAGCCGATTACGAAAATATTTCACATAATTTTTGGGGTGAATCGTTGATACGTTTGAGAGTGTCGTACCCTCGGTATCAGGTAACGTAGTATATTATACACAGCCATAACTCGAGGAAATTTAAAAAGGGCCACGAATTCTATTATTCGTGCATAAACATACGTTACTGGTACGTCAGGAAGGTGAGAAATTGGCGAAAAACTGGCAAAGATTAATAAATTGCTTGTTCAATCTCATGCGTAGTTAAAGGTTAGCCAACTATTAATACTGAAACTGTAAGGGATTCATGTAGCAATATGGAGCTTAAATATGACACGGTATTTTACTGAAGAGGAGCTTATGATTTTTACAGCCGAGCTTTGTAATGGCAATCAGAAGCTCCTACCATTTTATCTTCAAGCATCACTTTCATCGTTCATGCCCACAGAGAAATTTGCGGACTACGTATGTAGCAATAAAGTACTACTTCGCTGAAAGTTTCTACATCTGGTATTCTTTTCAGTCATATTATTAAACCGGCACTATTTCTAACTTTATAAAGTTAGAAAAACGGATACATTACCAAATTGTTCATTTTTTTTACTTAATCCAAGTCTGTAATTAAAAAACAAAACAACATCGCATCTTACAAATGTGACTTCTTTATGTGGAACATCCTGTATATTATATCATTATATGACTGCTTATTAAATTCTTTACAAAAGTTCGCCAAAATGCTTTAAACGACCAAGATTTTTCAATTATTTCCATTTCGTTTTAGTTATCCATTAAATGATTTTTGTAACGTTGTAAAAAATCCCACATGCCCAAAATGTGGACATGTAGAGTTTCTAAAATATTGTGCTTCAGTTATATGTGATGGAGTTCACTTGATTTCCAGGTTTAGAACTTTTGAATTAAATCTCTGGCATCTCGATGATGTTTCTTGAATCCTTGCTCTCATATTCAAATGAGGGGATTTGCTCTCTAACATCTTGAAAGTCTAGGTTTTTGTTTGTGTCTCGGTAAATGGTCAAAAAATCTCCGTTTAGTTTTAAATTCAATACATTGTTTAAATAACAGCTCCAATATGTAGGGAAATTAATATTTTCACCTCGATTTTCACGGTGTTTATTGATATTTTAATAATAAGGGACACACATTTTTTTCTAGTCCTTAAAGTATACGAAAACTACCAACTTTTGTAAACAATTATGTATTAACGATCCTCGAGATCGTTTGCAATTTTGTATTGCTGTCTGTCTGTCCGTGTGCACGATAAGTTTGTATAGAAACGTCCGATCGCTTTGAAAATTGGTACACATGTTCTAAACTAAAGGATATAAGAAAGGCCACTATTTCAGTTACGTAGGTGTAAAAGAAGAATGCGTTAGACTCAAATATTTTATTAACGAAATAGTATCGATTCAGTGATACTAATTAATAATTTGAAAGCTGGCAACATTTTTCCATTGGGTTCTATGTGTGTGGAAAATCCAAGGGATTGAACTGAACATATTTCTCCAATTAGAAATTTTCTTTATTATTGCGATAAAAAAAGGCCAATCTCCAATACCCAATAAAGAAAAGTTGGTATGACGTTAAGTTTCTCGTTTTCTAATATTCGTTTTCTTAGTGGAACTCCGGGTTGAACCGTTTTCGCTAGTAAGTCCAGGAAACAAAGGTTTTTCAAAATGAGTCAATCAACATTTGACAGTAGGTAGGGAATATCATAAGGCTCACTACATTACACGAAAGGACAATTTCACTCTGGGGTTTTTGCCACCCCATCTTGGGGGTGGACTTTCGTTATAATTTGACCATAGCAATAGTGGTATCACTGTATCAGGTACCTATGTATCAATTTTTTATAGAAAAGGTCAATGTGTTTAATTGGTCATTCGCGAAAAACTCAAAAGTATATCATGCATTTTATAAAAAAGGAGAACAAAATTGTAGTTTTTGAAAAAACAAAGAAAATGATTTGTTAATGATTGCTGTATGATTAATACAAACCCAGGTATGACTTGTCAAAGATTAGCTCTTGTTCGACAAGCGCTAAATCAGAGTTTCAAAGTAAAATAGCTGAAACTATGCATTTTTCGAAAAAAAATCTTGCAGAATCTTTTTTAAAGTATTTAACAAAGCTTTCTTTTTTGGCTTATTTGGCCTAAAAATTAAGGGAGTTATTATGAAAATAAGATTGATCCTTACTTATTAACCGAAATAATGAGCGAAAATAACCCCCTAATTAAAATTAGTCGTTACCCTTTTTCTGTTTTCGCTATATTTATGTATTATTAATGCATTCTAGAAGTTTGACCGGTTTAATTTTCAAATAATTGGAGCTAAAATTGAAAAACGACTTTCTGCAATGTACTGAAAAATGTCTCTTCAAAACAGCTGGATGCAGACACTGCCTTGTTTGGGCCATTTAAGCTCACCCCCTTTTAAAACTAAGAGTTTTAAAGGGGTTTAATGCCTTATATCTCTTATAAAAAGCTGCAAAATGGTTCTTGAATGTAATAAAGGAGGACCAATTAAAAATTTTTTTCGAAAAATTCTAAAACACAAATCGGAGCACGAGGGTGCATTTAAAGGATAGATCATCCGGTTAAAATGAAAGACTTGCTGTACCTCATGTGCCTGTCGGAAAATTGGGATTTACTGCAACTTAACTTGTTCTGGATGCTTTGACAATAGTCCTCGAATCAATCTCCCTGCAATTTGTTGCTTGGAATGTTGATAATTAGCCAAACAATTCTATCCATGCCCGACGACTGAAAGGTACCGAAAAATTTACATTTCCCAATCTATGAGCAGATAGTATAATCTACTTGGAAACATATTGTGGAAATTTGAGGAGAACCTGAGGAAAAATCGAAAAGAACTTGAGAGGAACATGAAGGGAATTTAACAAGGATTTGGTACGAGCATAGGAACTTGATAGGAGCAATGAATCCTAGAGACCTTGAAAGGATTTTGATGAGAATTAGGGGAAAGCTCGGGAACTTGAGGTGTACTTAGGAACTACTTATGAAGTAACTGAGAGAACAGTAGGGGAAGCTGAACTGTGAATTCAGGAATGATTTGAAAGAACTTGAAAGGAACACGGGAAGGATAGCTTGAAAAAATTTAATTGAAACATGAGAGTTGTTTAAGGGAAACTTAACATAAAAATTGGGAAAAGCTTAAGTGGAAAATTTCCTGTAGAGAAACTTGGAAACTTTAGGAAATCTTACGCCCCTCAGAGGGAAGAATTTCATAGAAAGATGAGCTTGGCTTAAAAGGGTAGTTTGAGGCAAACATTGGGGTAGCTTGAGAAGAATTTAATGGGAGCGTTAAAGCGAGACATGCACAAAAGAGAATTAAAAGAAGCTTGAGGCAACACGAAAAGTTGAGGTTTCAAATTAAATCGCGTTAAAAATGTACAAAGCGGCGGATATCAAATGGCCTACTTGAAAACTAAAACTAACAATTTTTGTTTTCGATTTGTTAATAAGATATTAATACAAAAATAAACCTAAGGTGATGGAGGGGACACCTTTGGCTGTACCACATCCCGTTTCTTATGAACAATGTATGATTTTGAAAATAGCAATTGGTGCTGCAAATAACTATTTTTCACAGTACTAAGAAAGTGGCTGTATAGGTTTGCCTCACAACTAAAACAACGAAAATCGGTATTGGAAATATCAATATTACTTATAGGTACTCGTTCTGTTTTTCTACTTTCCTTTTTGATGCTGAAACTGTAATAAAAGTACATACATACAATGTTTACATTGCGACAATAAAACACAAAAAGTTCATGCAACTAAAGAATTTAATGTTACCCAACGGATATGACATATGTCGTTTTTCATTGGAAAAGGTACCCGAAATTAATTAAGCGCTATCACTTTCATTATTCCCGACATTCCTCATAAAGATATTTACATTCAATTTTACTTCTAAGTACCTACACTAATTAAACTTTGCAATAATGGTTGTTGTGTACCGTAATGTCACAAGAAGATTAATGTGAAAATAAGCATTGCTGAAACTACCCTTCTTTCACCCTCGCTGATGTGTATTCCCCAAGCGGACATTAACAATTTAATAGAGAAGTACTTACTAATTTTAAAATTACACGTAATATTTGTATTCTATTGAATAGTAGGAGCTTTTTCAGTCGGGTCATACCCTCGAAATTCTTACGATTAATTAAAAAATCATTTGTTATTATTACAGCGCGGTAGCCGCCAGCAATTCTCTCATTATATCAAAACTTTAATTTAGTTTCTAAATTATTATACAAAAAAAACACAGGAAAATTCCTAATGGATGTTGTGACGACATTGGTTTTAATGAAAATAAAATCCATTAAAATCTATTTGGTGGCAGCGTTACGTAAGGGCTTCTTATTAGTTTTTAAATGAGTAAAAACGCGAGGGGGCGAGTGGGGTCAAGTGAAGAATTTAGAAACAGACCGAAATGCTCTATTGTTTCGGCTCGTTGATTTCATTATTTTCACCTGGAACTGTCCAGCTGTTCTCTTCCCATCACGCCCGGCTTCCTCGCGGCTGTATATATTCTCCATTTCAATGTCCATATATCTCTAGCCGCTTGCTGACGTTAGGGCAGTTTATTAGTCAGAGCCCCTGCTAATCTCAGAAAAAAGTTTAGAGTTTCGAAATTGGAAACGGTTGTATTCGTAACGAGGTTCCTTGCGCGTAATTAATATCTCGGCGCTAGCATTGAACCGAAAGTGGTAATTGTAAGGAATTTCTTGCACTTGAGGGAAAATTATAATTTAGCTGTCCATCATAACAAACTGCACCGGGGATTAATCATGTGTAGCTGAAAATTGAACTCACATTGTAGGATTTGTTCGTCTTGGTATTAAAAGGGTGACCGATTGATCCATATTCTTCAATTAACAGTAACCGTATTAAATAACGCATTACAAAGGGTTGATTTAGAAAACTGTGTTTATTGCACATTTGCGAAATGCTTTCAATTGCAATTCCTGATTGTCTCGATTTTGAGGTAAATTGGTACAGTTGAATCTTGGAAAAAAAACCAGCAGGAAACAAAAGCAAATAGATCCGATTAATTCAAAAATAAGCTGCACGCTATTTTAGAGATTCTACCTCGGATTACTGAAATTCTGGCTCTAGTCCGTTTTTTAAAGTGAAGATTTAAAAAAATGTCTTCTAAAAATGTTCATTTGTACAAATGCTCACTTTTTCATTGGAAACTAAATGATTACGATAATGCAATACTGTGAATTCCCTGCAAAGTATGCGTAAAGTGTGTTTCAATTTACACGTTAAGCAAATACTCCAAACATGATACGCCCAATGAACTCCTTAGACAAATCTTGCGCCCAATTACACTGTGACCCGTATAATGCTTTTTTAGAGGTGCCTTGCAGAAGGTTCGATTTAATTGGTTACCCTCCTGTGTTTTACTTTAATCCCCTGATAATTGAAAAAATGTAATGTTGGTTTGATCGATTTGGTTCCAAACCTCTTCACTGAAAGCGCAAATTTCCGAACCGGAATCAATCAACGCAGGAAAATTTCGCGTAGTGATATTTATTGAGATAACCTGGCATCTTATAGTCGAAGAAAATGGATGATCAGCCTCGCATGCTGGATTACTGGTGGTTCACTGCAAAGAAGAAATGGCGTCCCTTGGCGGAAAATTTCTATTAAAATTCGAATCTTTATGCGTTCATATTGTGGAAATTATCATTTTTACAACCCACGCGTTAGCATTGGGGTAAAAAAAGACCCTCCCCCCACTTTTCAATATTCTTTTTCCGCAAATTTTCCATGTATCTACTCTGGGATAACTGTTTCAAAAAATATTCTGTATAAGTATCACAATTATTTGCATATACTTTCCACTTTGCAACTCAGGTCTAATTTTGAGTTCTTGATTTGTATTGAAAAAATTTTGCCATAAATGCTTCCTTAAAACGCTTGAAAGACACAATTGTGCGCAAAGAACGTTTGCCCATAAACGAGCAGACCCCTTAAAAAAACTTCTGAATAAAAACGCGTTAAAAGGCACTAGATACAAAACTAGAACTTGCTCCAATTGATTCAAAGAATCGATTGGATGAATTCCATTCTCTACATTTCGAAATTGAGGTACTTACTTAATATTTTTGTCATTTCACACTATTTATCAAACAGTGAGACGCGACTATTTACACCTGGAATCTGTAAATTGTTTTCAAAATAGCTAGAAAAATATTAAAACTTTATTTTTCTGTGTTTTTTTCTTACCAATATCAACTTACATTGTAATAAGGGATATTGACGTTTTATTAAGACCTTTGGGGATTGATTACGTTTGGTTATATTGTCTTGTGTTACAGGTTACAGCTTCTAGGCTAGTGAAAATAGGTGGTTAAGGTAGAAAAAATTAGGAACAAAGTGATCTCTGCGGAAATGAGTACCTTATTAACCCCTCAAAAATCGCACTTTGTCGCATTGGTGGAACTTGGAAAAAAATGACCGCCATCTTGATTTTTTTCGAATTAAATATTTCGTAAAGTATACATTATATTAAAAAAAACTCGAGACTTTTTTTATGAAGAATCAAAAGTTATCTATAAAAAAAAAGTTTAAGTCTATTGATCAAAAAACAAAAAAGTTATTGAAATTTATATGATTTGAGTAATTATCATATCTGTGTCGAGACTTAGATGTATTTCAAGAACTTAATGCAGATATAGCAGTTTTAATTAAATCAGGACTTAAAATTATTTTAAATCTGTAAACATTCAATTATTTGCTTCCCTCTACTTACCTGCTACATTAAATATATCCAAATAATTCACATGGAGCAATACATCAACAAAAAAAAAGATTCATGATATTAATGTGCTGTTTGGCAGCTTCTTCGGTTGGTGGTAGTGAGGCTAAACACAATCCTGAATTTAAGCTTTGCCTTGAAGTCATTCGCATATACAGGGTGGTGACTTGCGTAACGCATCATTATGATTTAAATGTAAAATTCATAACATGCGATTATTGGCCCCCCAAATTATTTTAGAGCAAAAATATATTAAGCTTTTCTGTAGAAAAAATTTTTTTTACGCCAAACTACTTTTCAATTTTTTTCATATAAAGACGGAAAATTGGAAAAATAAAACGCATAATCTGCAATGCCATGGAATTTTCTAAAACAAAAAGATATCCAGTTATCAATTAGCAGCAAATCGAAATGGATTTTATGATCGACTTGGTGTCTTGCAGTTGATGGTGACTTATTCGAACATTTTTATTGTAAATTGTTATATTAGGAAACCGTTTTTAGTAATTTGGTCTTTCTTTATATTGAATTCGCTGTTCTAAATATAATACTTTTTGATAGAATTTGATTTGTTTTATACCAGACAGTCCATGGCATGACGGATATTGGCGTAGTTTTTCTATTATAAAATTCCATGGCATCACAGATTATTGAAAAAGATGGGGATTTTAATTTTACAATTTTCCGTCTTTATTATGCAAAAAATTGAAAACTAATATGAAACTAATATGATTTCCGTAAAAAAATTTTTCCTACAAAAAAAACTTAATACATTTTTGCTCTAAAACAATTCGGGGAGCCAATAATCGCATGTTATGAATTTTACATTGAAATCCCTATGATGCGTTACGCAAGTCACCACCCTGCATAATGTGTGACGTAACTGGTTAATATCATGAATCTTCTATGGACACCGGCACAGATTTAAAATAATTTTAAGTCCTGATTTAATTAAAACTGCTATATCTGCATTAAGTTCTTGAAATACATCTAAGTCTCGACACAGATGTGATAATTACCCAAATCATATAAATTTCAATAACTTTTTTGTTTTTTTATCAATAGACTTAAACTTTTATCATAGGTAACTTTTGATTCTCCATAAAAAAAGTCTCTTGAGTTTTTTTGATATAATGTATACTATACGAAATATTTAATAAATTCGAAAAAATCAAGATGGCGGCCATTTTTTTCCAAGTTCCATCAATGCGACAAAGTGCGATTTTTGAGGGGTTAATAAGGACCCTATTGAGTACTCATTTCCGCAGAGATCACGTTGTTACTAATTTTTTCTACCCCACTTGTATAAACCTGCCTAGATTGACCAGCCTATTCTTACAAATCAAATTATTGCCCGTATATCCTTTGCAACGTGTGTATGGTTCTATACAGATTGTTGTAAGGCCAATCGTAGTTGGGACACAACTTTGCGTCACTTTTATGCTGTTATACGCGGACTGTAAGCACAGTCGTAGTTCACCAAATTTTAGTTTTGCTAGTGTAAAGTCATTCGAATTATTTGATTCTCTTTTAGTATTAGTTACAGTTTTTATATCCGATTGCCTCCGTGTCAGACGTTAAAATTGCTATTTCGCAATATTTATGTTCCGTACGATTCACTACCCCTTTTATTTGTATATTGTCTTTTACAGATTTGCAGAATACGCTCTTTTGAATTCAGACCGCCGCTACGACCAGAATTCGAAGATAATTTGTTTAATTTCGTCGACTCCTTGAATAACGCTTGATTGCATACTGGTTTTCGATACAATTGAATTGTAATTATTACATTTCCTTAATATTCACTTAACGATTATAGCTCCGTTGTTTTTTTCTTATTTGATACCAACATTTCCTCTGGTTACCCTTTTAACTAAAAATCAAGTTTAAATTCAAACATTGATTTAGCAGATCTATATAGGTTACAATATATGTATATTTGTAATATTTGTGAGATCGTTGATTAAATAACCCTCGTTTGTGACGTCAATTATTGTGTATCTTCTATCCATATCAAGTATCTTATTTCTTTAGCTCTTCAAGACCAGAACAAGGATCTCTTAGTCTGACTTGTTTCCCCTTTTGGTAAGTATTCTCCCCTCTCTTTTGAAAGTGACTAAAGTCTAAGTGACACCAGTTTACTATTACTACCTACATTTCGCTTTTACTGATTTTTGCTGGTACTTTGCCTGAGTTTACCGTATTCTTATTTGAAGGTAATTTTGTTACTTTTACCCAACGTAACACCTTTATAGATGCCATAAGAACGAACTGCAATGTGATTAGTTGAAGTGTTTTGCACAATTGCCTAATCAACTAAAATATTTATAAACAATACCACTGCGTATAACAGTAATAATCGCATTTAATTAACTCTCCAACCTATTTTAATATTATTATTCTCGTTTGAAAATTATTTATGTGCATAGGGTATCCTTGTGACATTAAACACGCTTGCATTATTCCATTACTTTAATTAATATAACGTATAGGTGCGGTTTTTGAATAATATAAAATTTTCGCCCCGTCTACAAATTTGTCCGTAACTCCTCTATGACAATTTCCAATGAGCTAAAATCCCATTTTCCGGTAAATGCGTGCGTGTTTGAAAGCATAGATTATAATGCGTGCTAATCCGCTTTATTGTGTTATCAAAATTAATAATTTATAAACATTGACAACACAATATTACATATTAACTAAAAAAAAAGTGTTAAATACGTTTAAACGTGCACGGTCACAGAATAAACCTCAGTTCGGGCGCTCTGGTTTGAAGACACGCAAAACCCTCATTAATATTACTATTCTAAATCGTTTTATCATATTACGTAACTTATTACAAATATTATAACGGTAAGTATATTAGTAATTTATATCTACCCAGTTGATTATTACTGTTTGCCAGCCATGATTAATCTAAATTAGTCATTTTCTCAACAGTTTTCCTTTTTTCCTCGTGAGTCACGTTTCGTACTAGTTTCGGTTAACTGGAAGGGTAGCTCAAGTACCGTTTTTAGGTTGGTCACCTTTATATGCCACGATCATAGTGTTTCCCGATTGCGTCAACAGAGGGTTGCAATATTCTTCTCCCGAAGAAAACAGTTTCGAAGGCGTTGAAAGTTTTTAGGTTTGGGGCCATAGAACCTCCTGAGCCTTCTCTTCTTTTATGGCAGAGTTCGCAAAAATCTTACCCCTTTTGTGATATTCTTTTGGAAGATTTTTCTCACATTACTAAAAATGAATTCTTATCGTTTCCCCAAGACTTAATGAAACAATGAAATAAGTCGGGATGCAGGGTGACCATTTTCGGCTAACACTGAGGTTTAGCTTGTGAAAATCGCATTGCACCATCTGCTAACCACAGTCACGTGACTTTAGACTACATACGGTATAATTACAACAAAAATGCGTATTTCGCTCCGCTATTGTAGTACACATTCACGTGGTTTGAATGTAGAAAGTGCCCATTTTGCGGTTACAAATTAATAACATAAAGTGTGTGAAAAAAATGATATACAATACAAGAAATTGAATGAAAACGAACCTTGAAAGTAACTCTTGGTACGCAGGTAGCTGACAGATAACCTCAGGATAGAAAGCCGATCTAATTTGGACAGAATATTTTGTTCGAATGGAAGTAGACTCGCCAAATTGTCTAATTCGGCGTTTAAGCGTTCCCGATGCCTTTTACTAGGGTTACTCTTTGTGACTCCATCTTTGGGTGTTGGTTTCAGGCTGAAAAGAAAAAGAATGATGTTAAAAGTGTATTAATTTCATTGTATCGAAGCGCGTAGGCGATCCAAATGGTTCTGTTTAGGTAACAATAATTCGTCTTTTGTTCACAAATTGAGGGTGAGCAAACATCATTTGTCATTTGAGTCATCTGAGACTAATTGAGCCCTCACACGGAGATGGCTAACCTGCGCGATTAAACTACAAGAAACAAAAAGAAAATGTTTTACTATCTGGAACGCATTAATTATTCTGATGAGATAATGCTCGTAGAGAATATAATTACACATTTAGCATTTCAATGTCAAAACGTAGTGGTCTATCCGTAAATCATCCACTTATAAAATTAATTCTAAATTAAACTATATGTCTTTTTTCGTGCATTATAAAAGGGAAAACAAAATAAAATGCGTTTAATTGCGATGCATTATATGCAGAAACAATATGCAATAAAAAATCCTCATCAACGCCTTTAAAATTAACTTTCAACCGTTTTAAGGCTTTGGGCTCTAATTTACTTGCCGAGCAGGTGCAAATTGTTGATTTTTAAACGCATCGTGTAATTTACAATCCTCTTGTCTTGCAGCAATGATGCGTATGTGTTAAGTATGCTCAAATTGCAGCGTTTATTAAATGAGGTTTTCATATCGGTCATTGCTCATACACATTGCGCTTTTATGTCACAAACATATGCAAATCAAACAATATAATAACTGTTTTGGTGATGTCAAAAAAGTTTTGGGGTCACTGTCTCAATTACATTGTAAATATATTCTTCTATGTGTATTATAATTAATAGTTTTATTATTTTAAGTGCATTTAGTTTTTGGCGACACTAATTTCATCGCGAGTCGACGTGCTTTCCCTTGCCCTTATCATTATTGTGATATTGCTGTCGGCTTTACTGAAGCAGATAATAGTGGAAAAAGTGAAGTATTCATTGCGCTTATAAATTTCAAGTTTAAAGGGAAATACTATTTATCTTGTCAATAAATTTTCACTCCTACGCAACATTAGAATTGCAAAGTTTCGCACGGCCAGTTGTTTAATCAGAAACACGTCTTTTTTGCTGTTGGTGGTGACACATTTCTATGGCGTTTGGAGAAAAAAACTATTTTATAGGTTGCTAAATAACATCATAAATTTTATTCGTAATTGTATAGACTCTGGGAAATCATATTTGGTATTAGGAATTCATTCATTTATTCACCTTTAGCCTAGGTACTCTACATGTTACGTAGATCATTCAAAAAACTTCTATATACACTTCTCTATGCACTGGTAAAAATTTTTACCATAACTACAACCGTTTTCAAGTAATCAATTATCAAGGTACCGCCTGCATCTGATGCCATTTTTTTTCTTAAAGCCCAAATATCGACATGTGGGTATCAGAAGAACAGAAATTTCACATAGAATACAAAAATGCAATAAAAATAGGGATTTCCATTTAAAATAACAAAGTTACTAGCTACTTCCGGTATTTCCAGAAGTGCAACCATTTTAGAAATATTTTACATCGATTCAGCCTTCAGAGTAACTCCTAAGTACAAATGTTCAAAATCCTACCTATTTCACTTTCCCAGCAGCTTTTACCTAAGGCTCCCAAAAAACACCCTGTATAGACATAAGATGGAAATGAAAATATAGCTACTATTTTCAAAGGTGTAACATAAACGCTTGTCCCATTAAAATATTAAGGTGGATAGGAATATAAATCTAAAAGTTTTAAAAACTAGCGTTCTTAAATTTATATTCGGGTTTTCCGCTACTGCAGCCAAAAGTTAAAGGTATTGTCGTTTTTCCTGTCTACTGGGGTAGGTACTGCTTAGAATCGGTCGATTGAGTTTCTTCACACTAAATAAAGGTGTTACTGGCGTACACTATTTCCAGCATAAAACAACTTTAACATTTCCACTTTCTCTTCAATTAAATAGTTAAATAATAACTTGATAAGTAATTTTATGATTAATTTATAAACGAATATAAATTTTATAAGCATCAAAGGCAAATAATGAAACGTGATCGCTGTTTCTTTAGGTAATTCCAGGGCATATCTGATTTATAGTAAAGTGAGCCTTTTTATTTTGCGGATTTCTACTGTTTTGAAAAACAGAAAATTATAAGTAAAAACGGGCGATCAAAATTGAGTTGCTGTCGAGTCGCCTTTGGAAGTTCAAATTAAGTACGATTTCTCATGTAAACAAAAATTCCAAAGGTGACTGGACAACAACTCATTTTTGATCGCATAGCACTATGAACAAATGAAATATTTAAAAAGAAAGTATTTATATTTATTTATTTTATCGTTTTCGAAAGAAAAAATTCCCCTTGTGTGATGATTTTGTCCGTCTGTCTGTCCGTCTGTTCCTTCAGAACGAAAAAAAGATAGGGATGTCAAACCTTCGCCAATCGATTTCTACTCGTTCAAGAATCAGTTCTCTTGAATACGAGCCGAATTAAAAGTCTGGTTTCCGAATACGAGCTGAGTGGTGAAAAAATTCCCCTACTGAAAATCGTATGCAATTCTTCGTAGGTATAATAATTATTCTTCAAATTGTTCCATAACAGTCAACATGAAATAGGTGAAATGTTTGCCCTCTATTACTTGTACTGAACTACATAGCATAATGGTGCATGCTCTTTTCCAATCACTTAGCGTAAGGATTGGAGTACGTATTAGACCTAAGGGCGGTAAGTATGACGTACAACCCTCCTGCGGCCATATTGGTATTAAACGGTAAAAGAGTCGTTCAGAAAATAGTATGATGTTTAAGTTCTTTTGAATTAATGTAAAATGTATATATTAAACCGTGTACTTTTTGAACGGTTATTATTGCAACGGAAAGCTTATCATCAACCAATTACACGTTATTAATACGTCGAAAAACCGTGTATATGTTTACTGGGAGACGAGACGAGATAACCAAACGGTTAGGGAACCCCTTGATTACTGAATTAAAATTTATTTTGTTAAATCTTAATTTAAAGCGTAAATAATGGGAGCCCATTTATTTGGTTGCGTTGTATACATTAATTTAAGTTGTATGCGAGGATCTATTTTACGCAAGCTTGTTCGCCTTTAACAAAAACCGCACTCACCAGTGCAGAAGCGTGCAATTTTGATAAATACGAAAAATTAGTAAATTAAATTAAATTTTTTCTCGTTTACACATGCGGCGGTCGCGTTAAAAAATTTCATTTTCTCTCGTGTTCGGGAGGGTTAAAGAACGGCGAGTGCATGTAAAATGAACGAACAGGGAATGTGGCGTGCGACACCCTGGCCTCCGGCGTTTGTCTCAATGAAATCTTCGCACACCATAAATACTACGTAAGGTAGTGCATGTCTTGGTGTACTCACGCGGACACGCGTATTTCTGTTTACACGAGATTACCCATTTTCCCATTAACGATTCGGAAGTTTTAACGATTGAAAAAAATGCTCGTTCATAGAGCGTTTTCGTACTAGTAACTACACGCCATCCCGTTTGAGGAAAGTTTGGGCCGCTCTGCAGTAGTCGATACATGGTAGCCTTAAGGCTTTATTTGTTAAACGCGCGATTAGACTTTCGTTGTTAAGTATTTTCTAGTCACTCATTGCGCAAATTTGATGTTAATGTTACAAAAGGTATTGGACGAAAGTAATCGTGATGTCAGTTTTCGATTGTCAAATAAAATTGGAAAAAAACGCTTCGTTTGAAATCGTATGGATCATTTTTGCATTAAATTTATATGAAACGATATTAGCCAATTAAGTGTAAAGTAGGAAACATTTTGGGTCTAAATCCTAACGTAACCCCCCCATTAAACCATATGATTTTAGCACGCACGCTCTAATGGCAAAAACGCTAAAAAAATCGTTCATAACTGAGACATATTTAAGAACCTTTTTTCTGCAAGCGAAGATAAAAAATGTTCATTGTCGTTGCCATAATAAAAGTAGTACAGTGTGGTCCAATTTTGATGGGATTAAATTATTAGTAGTGCAGATAAACGAAAACGGGTTAGGTACTCCTGACCATTTTGCATGCTTATTCCATTACCATTGCCATCAGAAATAGGCTGCCGTCTTTCGTTTTTTCCCTAGAGAGAAAAACGCCGATTTTATTCAATTTGCTGTCTCTCATTATTATTGAATCTAGAACAAAATCGGTTTAGCCTTATTGAGGTACTGTTTAAAGTAATCAATACAGTCAGTCGTTTGTTTCTAGACCTTTTAGTGATGCTAAAGCTCAAAGTTGATTTTTTTAATGGCAATTATAGTTGGCCATATATAGCTTTAAAATATTGCTTGTTTTACGAGCTGTCCGAAAATATAGAAGGTGTTCTTAAATATGATGAAGGGGTTAATTCTTTGACTTACTTTATGACTAAAAGTTTATATAAACATATAGGTCCACAAACGCTTCGTTACCGATCTACAGCGTGTTCGAGTTCTACCGTACACTACAATTTAAAATTTATACTTTCATTTAGCTTAGGTTTCCAATTCAATTCCATAGAAAAATGTAAAACAGGGAATGCCTTTATTATGTGCAGTGCAGGCTAGAAACCAATTTCGAAAGAAAATTCAAAGGGCTGTAACTTTTGAACTAGTGCCCCAATCTTCGAACTGTTTGAAATTATGGATTCTACAGGGCACATTCTATAAGAAAATTTTTTTTCCCGGTCGATCTGAGACAATTTTTTTTTCGGGGCTCAAAAAAAGGCAGTGTATAACCTTCATTTTTTACCAAAAATTGACTACACCAAAATTTCTCGGGAAAACACATTTTCATATTAATTTTGGGGCGTAGAATCCAAAACAATTCGTACTTTTTCGATTAGACTTCTCAATCGAAAGTTATAGACTAGAAACAAATTTCAAAAGAAAATTCAAAGGGCTGTAACTTTTGAACTAGTAGCCCAATCTTCGAACTGTTTGAAATTATGGATTCTACAGGCCACATTCTATAAGAAAATTTTTTTTCCGGGTCGATCTGAGACAATTTTTTTTTCGGGCTCAAAAAAAGGCAGTGAACCTTCCTTTTTTACCAAAAATCGACTGCACCAAAATTTCTCGGGAAAACACTTTTTCTTATTAATTTTGGGGCGTAGAATCCAAAACAATTCGTACTTTTTCGATTAGGCTTCTCAATCAAAAGTTATAGACGAGAAACCCTGGTGCAGGGGCACCATCTTGTTGACATAGCAACATATTCCTGATGTAGAGGCGGATCTTCTGTTATTGTTCAACAACAATATTACGTAACATTTACAAATAACGTTCTGCATTCAAATTTTTTTGATACACAGGGAACCACAAAATCTTGTTATTTCTCAACACAAAGAACACATTCAAACTCCAGGACCCTTGGAAGTGTAGGTTAGTAATTTACAAGGAAGTAATAAGAACAGGAACAACTTTGAATGAAACTGTAATACGATTTGCCTGTTCTTCTTATTACTTCCCTGTAAATTTGCTCACCGACAAAAAAATGGAAATCTTCATAAAAAAAGGTAGGTACTTCACGATAAAAAAAAAAGATTTTGATTGCACCAGTAATGTAAGTTATGGTGATTAAAGATGTCGTTTAATGGTAGTTTCCTAGGGTTTTATGGATGTACGAATATTTAAACCCAAAGCAATTAAATAAACAAATACTGATAAATAAGTTTCTTGATTCCCATTAATACAAAATAGTTTGTAAATTCCATATTACAGAACAAAGACATAAACAGTTTACTTCTAATTGGATAAGTAGTATAATAACGTTGTGGTTAGGGGAAAAGGCCCAGCATAAACGAGTTATGCTGCCCTTCGATGGTAGTAGAAATTCAACATAATGTTTGATTTAATAAGTTACAGTCTGTAAGAAAATGCTGCAGTTGCGTTAAGAATTAATTCGATTTTTGTTTAAGTTTAAATTTTCCTTTTGACAAAATATAATTAGAGAATGTTACTATTTAATAATTTTTATGAGAGATTCCAGAGAAGATGTGTTTTCTACAATCTCAGTTTTGAAGTAGTCTATATCTACGTGGGCTTCTATTACAATTTTTTAGACATTGTGGAAGACAGTTGTACATTTTGGGGCCTAGATAACTATATGAGTTTTGAAATATTTTTTTGTTAATTTTAGGAAGCTGTAAATGCTTATTACTTAATCCTCGCGTGACCGCTTTGAAACAATTATCAGTATTCTGGGTCGCTGCACTAAACAAATCACAAGTATTAAAAAACTTCGTCTCCCAACAAATTAGTGGGGTACGCCGTGAAATATCCAAGGACATTAACAATATTAGCCTCATTTTCAACAATGGGTCTTGTTCTAGGTAATTGTTTTGGGGGTACAAAGTTTCCAAAATTCATACAATTTCGTTCCGCGTTCCTCGATTCCGTCCATTTCACGATAAATAACAATTAAATTACAAAAATCTCTTTGTTGATTTGTTTAAAATTCGATATTGTTATAAAATCATGACCGACTATTAAAAAGAAAATCCGAAAAAATAGTATCACTTCAATGCAATGGGAATAAGTCATAAAGTGTTAAAAAGAGCTGTAGGAAAATGTAACATCAAAATATGCCAATTTAGATTTCTCTATCTAATGCAATAGTAAGAATATGGTCATTTCAATTTAAAAAACTGAGTTTTTAGTCATTGAAATTGTTTAAATTACTGCGGTCGTACGCAACTTAACTTTTTTAAGTATACACTAAATAGAATACAAAAATGCAATAAAAAATAGGGATTTCCATTTGAAATAACAAAGTTACTAGCTTCTTCCGGTATTTCCGGAAGGTCAACCATTTTGAAAATATTTTACATTGATGCTTGCTATTAGTAATAAGGGGCCTTATTACCCAAAGTTCGTAAAAAATGGAAGGATTTTTCTATGCGCAAATCGAAGTTAAAATCGCTTTAAATGTCCTAGGAAGGGAATGTTCAAGTATTTTCACTATATCTAAAAGGTAAAAAGAACCGTAATGTCAAAGCGATTGTTATGTCTAATTTTTTCAGAATTGGAAGAATATAATACAGAACATTCCAAAAACAAACCTAAATAAATAAATCTAGCGGTACGCTTTCGTGTCCATTAGCCATTGTAATATCATCGAGGTTGTTCAAAAGGCGTTATGATTCGTAACCTGTAAGTAGTTGACATATTTTCACGGTTAACGGCGTAAGTACCATCAAAATTACACTAATCTAATCAGGTTACACCATTGCGTGTTTGCACGACACGACACTACATCCCAAAATATGCAACCCAATACTTGTATGTTGTGTGTATAGGTATACTGCTGCCCCACTGTGCCCATGACATCAAAACGTATAAGACCCTACGTTTCACATTTCGCACACCTGAAGTGGCCACTACTACAAAAGAAATTAAAAATGCAATTTCGATGTTTCATCTCTCACTTCTTCGTGGCTGCATTTGTGGCATGGTTTTATATTGTCATCAGTTTTAGATTGAAAATATACATCGCCACCTATTCTCTGATAGAAGATTTGCAGAATGTGGTTTCGGAGGATATTGCAGTACTTCTTGCGTTAATAAGTCTGAAACATTTTCAATTCCAATACATGCTGAACAATTTCCGTGTAATTAGCACCTTCTAATTTTCACACCTCTTATTTCTCGCACCTTCAATTCTTGAAATTTTAGTTTAAATGTGGTCTACCTCACAAAACAAAAGTCGTCAATTTAGATGATGGGTGTACCGTATAAAAGCACACATTCTTAAAGATCGAGAATGCCAGATTTCACATGCTGTAAAAAGTACATCATTAGGTAACGAATCTAGAATTACAACAACGAATTATAATGAAATTTGGGGGTCTTGCTCAGACATTTTAAAAGTTTCTCCTAACTCTTTTGTAATGACAGGCCTGTTCGGTCTGCTATTAGCCGCTTCAGCCGTTGGCTACCTTGATTGCACCTTGTAGATTATGAATCCAAAATGCTTATCGGTTCCCTAATTTTAGAAGGCATACACTCTCTAAATCTGTCCATCTTAAACGCCTTAATTGGCGATTCCGTTAATTAACCGTATTCAAATTTGTGTAACGTAATTGTTTAATCCCGAGTATGGCTTAATTAATTGCAACTCGCGCTCTCTAATTGGCCGGATTTTATGATGAGTAGGTTTACTCGATCTCGTTGTAAAGTATAGCGTAATAGCTTATAAAGACGTCAGCTTTGGAATAATCATTAGATAATGAAAGTACTAAAGATTCATTAGTTATGGAACGTAAAACATTCTTACGACGCTAACCTCAAATTTTCAATCCATAAAAGCCGGATGGTTTTATCTGTTTTGATGCGGATCTTTACGATACATCAGCTGCTTTTAATCAGAGGGTTACTTCCGAAAATTCATTATAAATAAAAATGTCTACTTTAGTGCGCGTTTAAATATTTATAATTATACTAAAAAAGGAGTTATATCATCCTTAAATCTTTCTATAATGAGGAATTTTGATTAATACCCAATTTAAATATATAGAAATGAATTTTAGTTAATTGCGGTGTGAGGAAGTACTAATTTAGTGTCGGATTTTCGTTATCCTTTGCATTCGTAACAGGGCGGTTATTAATTGCCCTTATTTTCTCAACCAAATAAGCTGCTGACACTTCTCAGTCGTTTTTGACTTTTATCTGTACAAAATATCCGGATACACATCCAAATGTATCAGTTTGTCATGCACAAAAGGGGAATAATTAACAAAAGTACCTAATTGGTAGAAGTGAAGAATAAAAATTTTCGACATTCGAGGTTAGAGTACCATATCCAATAAAGCCATTCTCTGATTTAGAAGTAAAGAAAAAAAACAGTCAGGGTATTTTAAACACAAGGTGAATTTTACATGGAATGGCTGTTCGTATGCAGCGATTTGCTTTGTTTAACTCTAACAACAACCTTCTTTTTTGTTATTAATTAGTTAATAATTTCATAATCAAACACAAACTGACGTTCAAGGCTCCTCTGCTGTACATTGGCGTATTAAGACTAAAAAAATTGCGTCCGTCAAGCCCTCCACCTTTGTCTAATGGTTCAGCATGGCAAAATGATTCATATAGAGATAATTATACAGTATGTTAATCGTAGCATGTGAATGGGAAAAAAATGTTAAGAAAACAGATAGTCGAGAATTTTGCTCGCTTGTCATTACCTTTAATTATACAAACGTTGGGAAACCTCCTTTAAACTAAAACGTCTCATTAGTATGAGAAGTTGTATTTTTTTACATATTTCGGCTAATTGCATAACAAAGTATTACAAATGTGTATGTTTAAGGCAATTCGTAGTATACGGTACTCGCTGAATGTAGTTTTCGTTCAATAAAAAAAAGCTCGTTTGATAAATAACAATATTCAAAATGCGAAGTTGTGTATAATTAAAAATGTATTATCTGGTTACGTAAAGCTAAAATTGTTGAAAGTAGAAACTGTTACTCCGATTTCGGGATGATGAATGATGAATTGTGTTTTTTTTTTCATTACTGAAGCCAAACCTATGTCTATCGGAAAGCAGGCATAATCGATACTCGAAACGTTTTCTAATTTTCCTATGGCGAAGTTGATATTATGATATTTCAAGGAAAAACTTTCAAGTCAAAATCTTATCCACCTCTAACATAGGGATAGACATAGCAATTGGATGCGAAAAATTTGCACTAGGAGTCGTGTATAGGATCACTGCGACGAATGGTTAGCTCTAAATAACACCATAAAAGATCTATATCTTCGTTACTCCAGCGTTATTTGCGTTGGAGACTTTAATGTTAACATGCTTGGAGTACACGTACCGCCATCTTTCACCGATATTTTCTATGAGCTAGGTTTTGTCCAAATGGTAAAAGGTCCAACTCGAATCACTCCAACATCCACTTCTTTAATCGACTTATTCACTGATGATCACAATGTGATTTCCTTTGAATATATCTGTTCTGCTACAGAAAAAATAATGTATGATGTAAATTTAATCCAATCCATTGATGACAAATAACTTTTCTGCATACCTTAGTTACCGACCTCCTTAATAAATTTGCTTCCTATGAAGTCGAAATGTATATAAGACAGTAATAAACCATGGCTGCCTACAGAGGTATTGAAAATGATCCGCAAGAAAAATAATGCTTGGCTGAAATTTTGAGCCAGTAGAACTTACTCAAACTGGATTTACTACAAAAACCTCTTGGCAGAAACCAAACAGTTAATTAAGCTGCGAAAACTTGAATCAGTCAAAAAACTCATTAATAAAAGTAGGAAAAGTTCTCGAAACCTTTGGAAAGGCTTGCGTAATATGCAAATTATCCAAGATAAGCTGTTAATATTCTGAACGATCCTAATTTGTTTAACCATTCTTTTCGTCAAAATGCTGTGATGTGTACAGGGTGACCCAATAAGACTGTTCCTTGGCCATATCTCGGGAGTTCGTCGTATGACTTAAGGGTAAAAAAAATTGTTGGGTAAATCAGTCATGAAGAATCGCTGGAAAATATTTTCAAGTTCTAAAGATGACCGCCAGAGGGCGTAACTGCCATCTTAAATTTTAAAATTGCATTTTCTTTCAATTTCGCATAATAAACTAAAAAAATTTTGTTCACAATTTTAAAGAGAACCAGTTTATCTATCATTTTCGTAAAAAAACTCAGTTATTGCAATAACCTGTTTTAACTTCTTAACGGTTTGACCGATTTTAACAAATGGTGTTATCGTTGAAAAGAGCATTCCTTGGGCAATAAGAATCAACCAAAATATAGTTAATTTAGTTGAATCATTCTCCGCTAGGGCGCTAGTTTTGACACCATGACCCAAAATCCTAAAAAAATCAAAAAAATTGAATGATATAACTCTTTCTTTATGAAAAAGTAGCCAAATAACATCCAAAGAGACCAGTGAAAACCGTACCACAGTCAATGCAGAACTACGTTTCTTTGAAAATTTAAATCAGTTTTTTTTTGCTACATCCAGAGCAGAGTTACGTTTCGTTGAAGATTTGAAATCGACTTTTTGCTACGTGCAGCACCCAGTTACGTTTCGTTGAAGCATCTATTTCGCTTCTTGCGAGTTCTATTGATGATTATTTGTTTTGAAGCCCCAGCCAACATTGAAAGTTTCGTCTAATGTGAGTTTGAATCTTGAATAAGTTTCGTGTGTGAAGTCGGAAGCTAAATTCGCGGCTAATTATTTGTTCTACGTTTTGAAATTTGAAGTTTTGACGATCTAAGGTGCTGCAAGGAGAGGTGTTTGTCGGCGTTTCATAAGTGTGTTTTCAACGTGAGGTTGAGTTTTTTTTTGGGAACGTCCTTGTCTACCCGAAGAGAAGATGCTGCGATTACCCGAGGTCGTTAGTGTAAAGTGGGTTCATTGAGAATTGTAATTTTCGTGTAGGTACTGTGTACGGATACCTTTTATTTGGATTACAATTCCCGGACAAGTAATGTAAGTCACAATTTTAGTCTATTTGTAATAATTATTTATGTTTTGTACCATTTCCCTTTTGTGTGTTAATATAATCACACTTTTGTAATTTTCACATGTTTTATTCGCAACGACGTCTTTTCTAATTTACCTGTGTTTTTATTGGATGCTTGCCCAAGGTCCATTTTAATTATTCAAAATTTTGCGGATCAGTTTGATTTGACTCACTATCTGTAAATCTGTTAGAAGTTAACATGTTAACTGAGAGCAGAGTGGAATCTCTCCTCTGTACTGGGGAGAAGTTTCGTGCCGTGATAATAAATAAAGGTAAAGAGCTAGCAAGGTTTTTGTTGTGGTGCTTTCTCTACGGTCTTTTAGGCCTACGGACCAGTGCACACAGCAGTATATTTTGTACTCCTAATAAACACGGATGCTAAGAATTTTGATAATTTAATTTTTCAGGATTTATCCGAGTTTTCGATTGTTCGTGGTATGTCTTCCCCACGTTAACTCGGATAATCGAGGTTCTACTGTGTTTTGGCAAAAAGTGTAGTTTCCACCCCTAAGAAATGAAGAACGCCCATCGGGACAATATAGATTTTGAAATGGAGGGTAAGTACTAAGTTGGACTTAATCCAAAATTTTCATGCAAATCGACGGATTTTGAAAAAAATTGTTTACTGCATTAATAAAGTAATTAGTAATGCAGTACTCCATTTGTAGTGGAGGAGTTCCGAGGGCAACACTAAATCCACAAATCACTATGGTACCACAACCACGACCCTTATCTTTGTATGGTACAATTTAAACCCGCAAGTATCTGCCATTATCAGGGCCATTATCCACCATAAAAAAAGCTTCTTATTTCGCATTTAGAACATTTTGTTTTAATGTAGGTACCATAATCAATAATTGCGTGTTTGCTCGAAAACTGACTGTTTTGGACGTATAATAATAAATATTCAAAATAAAAATCACGGCTGCGGTTTCTATTTATTTCCCAATGCCCAATTAAGCCACCGCCGGTGACAATTTTGGTAAAGCGAGTTAATTTTACGACCGTTATTATTGTTAATTTAAATTTCGATAAATTTAAAACTGGAACTATCTGAAATTTATATCGAAAAAGCGAAGGTACATTTAAAATACAATTAGAAACGTCGATGTAGTATGTATCTGATGTATCAGTGTGAGACGATTAGCATACTGAGTGCTGGACCACGTCTCAGACTAGCTCGTTAATAGTCTCGTTGATGTCTTCATCACCGGCTACCGATCCGGTAGCTATATCTCAAATAACGAATTCCTTTTCATCCAAACGTCTCGTGTAGGCTGTGTACCGCTTCTTCACGAACATTGCTACTCTGCATATCTCTCCGGTATCGGAATCATTCAAACTGTATTTATTACCTTACGTATTTGTCGTTATGTACCACTTTTTATTCGCTCCTTTTTCTCCCGAAGAGAGCAGCTTTTATGCTTAGGTAGGTACCCGCGCGGTTTCCTCTTGCTGCGCATTTAGGTATGCGAAAAAAACGGCGACCTTTGATTAAGCTAACGCTAAATTTGAAACGCAATTAGAGATTTAAATTTTTTAACTTTAATTACGCTCGAAAAAGTCGTGTAATTCATTATAATCAACGTACAACGTTATTACTCAAAGAAGATTGATCTGACATTCTTTGTTCTTTTGTTTAATTCTAGTATTTAATTTAACCTCATTTTGTCTTGCAAAATTAGTAAAAAATTCCAAAATTAGCTTACGTAAGGTTTTTTCCTGTAGATATTACGTTGGTTTTTGCGTGATCTAAGACGGCTTTTTACTTACAGCGTTACACTTATGCCGTAAATGCTAAATACTAAGGAAATATTAATGAGGGTTACAGTTAACTTCTGCAAATACATGTAATGTATTGTGAAAACTTCTCCAGGCGGTTTCTGTACCTATCGATCGCAATCTCTATCCGAAGTTGCATTAGAAATCACTAGGTTTTTGAGGTGGCGGTGATTCAGTCCCAAACCTTGGACTAATAAATATCACTGTCGGATAAAGCATGATTTTGAACAATTCAACATTTTATAATTGCGGGAATTGGGGTAGTTACAATTTTAGGTAATATACAGGTGTGGATTTACGCACAGGCCGAAGTCTATCGTAGAAAAAAGACAAGGGCGGTAATTTGATGACGAATTATTATACGCGGAATTTAAGTAGGTACTTAAATGTGATCTTTATGTTATTAGAAAGATGTTTGAACGATCATTATATCATATTAACGGTGTAAAGTAAACGATCTTAAAAACAATGTAATGCCGTTAAATCTATTCCGAAGGTCAATGAAGTTAAGGGAAGAATCACGTCTCAAAGTTTTAAATTGTTTTTGAGACATGGGGTGGATATTAGTCTTCAATACGAAATGTTTTGGAAAGTAAAATTGTGATGAATATGTATTTTGTCATAGAAAGTGTCTCTCTCGAATTGGCGAGAGGTAGTTTTTCCCTGGCAAAATAGCGTGAATATTTCACCCTGTAGGTATACCTTAGCAAGAGCAATTGTGAAGACTTGGAGATCACAATGCGGTTTTATACGATAGACGGGATCAATGCAAGTTAACGGACATTGGTGATAGTGGACCCTAGTTCCGATGTGATGCCTCTGTGTAACGCAAAAATATAACAGAGGTTAACTTCCAAAAAAGCTGCGGTGTTGAAGTGGAACTAAAATGGAACGATGCTGTAATGTGTAACTGCGTTAATTAACAACCAAAAAAACCATTCATAATTGGACAATAAACAATCAGAAAGAGAAAATAGGCTAATCAATTAACTCAAGTACCAACTTAGATAGACTGCCCAAAAAAATTTGCTGTTTACATTAATACAAGAATATTAGAGGCCAGCCAACCTAGACTTTATTATTAATTAAACAGCGATACATTCTAAAACAATACATGCACAATTATTGTTATAGATTAATATTGAATTCCATTACCCAATATGACTGTCAGTTAGCGTCGACGGTATACAGTGTTGCTGCAGGTCGTGTTTAATCTCCAAGCAACATACATTTTGACACCTAAGCTAAGCCACTTGTTAACCAATGAGGGGAATCAGAAAAACTATCTCTAATTTGTGATACTTTGACTGCTGATGGTTGACGTAAGATTCCACTCAAAAAACGTTAATAGATTTAGTAAATAAATAGTTTCCTAGTTGTAGCTAGGTAGCTATTATTGCGACTATTTCCCTCGTCTTAATTTCTACCATATTACAAACTAGTGGGGTCGTTATACGCCAACACCAATATTTTTGTCATTAAAACACCAGACTTGGTACACGTGCTACTTAGGTGGACCCGAATGGAAATCGCCCGGGAGGTAGCGGGAGACACGCTGCTGTGAGGGAGGGGGAGGGGGTAAACTTTCCTTACTCCGCACGCGCTGTTGGTGGTCATAACTGCTAAATTATAACTACTAGGGCAAGTGTGGTATCATTTTCGCATAAATAAAAGATGGCCAATCATTTTCTGAAACAAAAAAAGCATGTTTTCGGACAAAAAATCGAATTACGGTAAAAAATCTAGAATTTTATTTACAAAAAAAATTCTTCAAATGACCATAAACTTTGAACTAGCGCCGATATCGCCTACAAAAAAATATAATTAAAAAGCCACATTCATACTTATTGAAAAAATATAAGCTTCCTTGGAACAGTTTAATAAAGAATGCGTTTAAAAAAATATTAAACACAGCGCGACAGAGCCGTAAAAAGTCTTAAAAGAATAAGGACAACGAAAACGACTTTTATATGTTGATAGGGTCCTGTAACTAGTAAGAATCGAGTTTTCTTTATATAGAATAGAGCACAATAGGTTAATGATTTTACAATAGAAGATACTGTATGTACCTTATTGTTTATGTATTTATAGTCATGTTTCAATGTATAGTCTATTAAGAACATTACAACTCAAAAAATCTTTACAGCAAAGTCAGTAGACATTTCTTATTTAACTTAATTTATGCCAAATAGATAATGTGCTACCCTGTAATATCCTCAATACACACACTGTTGTCTCGTTACCAATCGTCACAAATCTACGTAAAAATATCCGCACAGTACACACTTCCTCCATTGAATAAAAACACTATGCATTGAATAATAGTACCTATACTGCATTCATTATAAGAAGGTAATAGATGGCGCTGTGCTTGAAGACAAGCACACACAGGAAAAATATAAAACGGCACCAAATTATTGTGAAGTAGAAATATCCAATACTGCAAACAGAAACAAATCTTTGACATTAACAGCTAATGACACTTCATGAGTTTAGTTGACAACAAAAACTAACAGCTTGCAAAGTTCGCCATTCATTTTATGTTTCAGCGTAATACTGACTCGTGTTTTAACCAGTCACACTGAAGGTCTATGCTTTTTACCGCTACCTTCTTAAAATGAATACAGTATATATTAAGATACAAGTGTATAATCAAGTCTTTAAAGCACGCGCAACGAGTTTAATGACACGACGCGAAGCGGAGTGCCTTTAACGTTGCAAGTGCTAGTGCTTTAAAGACCAATTATACACGTGTATCTTATAGTATTTTTTATAATACCTGCAGTATAATTTAAAAATAGGAAATACAATGAAATCATATTGACGTTGTACTCGAATATATGTCTAATTAAGTGGGCTGGGTGTTTCAATTTCACGATTGCCATGGAAACGTCGCTTGACGTTTGCTTATAGAAATCATCGTCTTTGTGAATAAAACGATTCTCGTTGGAAAAGATAATACACCGTCCATTAAATCGCTTGTTGTAAAATCTAAACAAACGTTGGTTGGTGTAAAATCCAAATCCAGTAAAGCCTATTATAAAGAATATGAAAAGTTTTACCATGAATAACGAATAAAATCTTAAATGCATCGATAATGCTGGCATATATGAAGGAAAGGTATTTAAATCTTCTATCTTTTGGTGCATTCATTCAAAACTTCAAACAATGCTTCGATTAAAAAGTGGAACTGATTTGGAAGCATACCGTAAATTATGCGCGTTTGTGAAAGCTTCAACGAAAGGATAGGTACAAGCCAAAGACATGTTCTGCATTTACAGAAAGCGACCTAAGAGGATTTTTTATTTCACCCAGATGACAGTTTCAAAAGTCATACTTGAAGTATCATTACTTAGCAACTTTAAAGTAACGTGTGTAAGGCCTTTTTTCGCACGCGTGTGAGTATTTAATGGCCGTTTGCACCGACAAATTTCAGCAGAGCTTAGCTTAAGATAAGCCATAGATTTTAAGCTACGCTTAAGCTAAGCTCTGCTTAAATTTGTCGGTGCAAACGGCCATAAAACGGAGATTGTGATTCAAGTATAATAAAAAATGTTTTTATCCAATGCTCCAACCTATCCTTCCAGCAAGTGGAATAGGTACTCAGGTACACTACATCCGTTGTAATTTTGCATAGTTAAGCGTGTGTTGGTGTACAGTTGCAGTTTAATGTTAATTAAAATACAATAAGTGAGTAGATCTAGGTAGGTACCTACTTAAAACTGAAAAGGTAGTATATTTACTGTTCAATAAACACCACACTCAAAATTTTTGATCAAATGCACAATAAAGAATTCCATTGGCATTGCTTTTCGTATAGTGAGTAAATCTCAACTACTATAATAAATAATTGAGTAGATCTTCGGGCTGGTACCTAATCACGGCATTTTATTTTTCTGCCGCGCTGTGTTTAATGTTTTTTTAAACGCATTTTTAATTAAACTGTTCCAAGGAAGCTTATATTTTTAAAATACGTATGAATGTGGCTTTTTAATTATATTTTTTTGTAGGCGATATCGGCGCTAGTTCAAAATTTATGGTCATTTAAAGAATTTTTTTGTAAGTAAAATTCTAGATTTTTGACCGTAATTCGATTTTTTGTCCGTAAAGATGCTTTTTTTGTTTCAGAAAATGATTGGCCATCTTTTATTTATGCGAAAATGATACCACACTTGCCTTAGTAGTTATAATGTAGAAGTTATGACCACCAACAGCCCGTGCGGAGTAAGAAAAGTTTACCCCCTCTCCCTCCCTCATAGCAGCGTGTCACCCGCTGCCTCCCGGGCGATTTCCATTCGGGTCCTGTACCAAGTCTGGTACTTTAATGACAAAAATATTGGTTCCCATATATTAAGTGCACATAACAACTCAACTAAACATACTATTTTGAATTTCAAAATGGTTTCTAGATAGAAAAACTGGATGACAGCACTTGCTAGCAGTTACAATACCTTTGATAACATTGCCTTTTCTAAATTAGAAAAGTTAATTACGATTTTAAAGGAGGCATATAGTAACGAAGCATCCGGAGTTTATAATTTGAGTATGTCGTTTGCGAAGACCACCATGTACAGTAACGATTGGTTTAGTCTTCCTTACATAGAAAACCGTAATTTCGAGAACTTTCCGCGGTGCTATGGAGACCTGGAGAGCCCGTAATTAACGAGTCCGCCTACGACCGTTCGTGTTGAAATTTTGGAATTATTTTTCTAACCACCAAAGGCTGTCGTCTTGGCGAAGATGAGGCATAGTTAATATTTTTTGGTTTCAGCGCCGTTAATTGTTTATAGGCCGTTTTAGTTCCCCATAATAAGTAAAAGCAAGGACGGGACAAGTTCCGAAGCGAGTCGTTTTGATCGTTATCAGTTGGCGGCGTGCCTGCAAAAAATTTATAAGCGCCAGCCGGCTCTGTATCCGATAACTTGCAATTACGTAATTGGACGTAAATAATATAAATAGGCGAAGACTCAAAATGTACTAAAATTCTAAATGCAAACGAACAATTCGAGCTTTCATAAGTAATTTGCTAATTTTAATGCTTTTTAAGAGAGTTAAGGGGCTTTCAGAACTTTTAAATTTCAGGACCTTAGTGTCTTTCTAATCACTCGGTTGTTTAGGGTTGTTAAGCATGCCTTTGTACTATCAGAGTCGTCCAGCATGAAAAAGTAGGTAGGTGTTCAGAATCTTAAGAAAACATTTTTATAGATATTGCTGTGTGTAGTGGGTATGCGGTTAATCATACCCCCCACAAAATACCTGGTCAGCTAGCTCAAACATACCACAATTGAAATTTTTATAATTTCTCCTGGTACACTTCCGGCAGCTGCTACAAAGAAAAATCCCAATATTGACTTAAACTAAGGTTTTAGAAGATTCGGGCGCGATCAATTTCTGAAAATTCCAAAGGACTACACAAATATTCATTAACACCTGACACAACCCTTAGACACGAGAAGAAAAATCTGGCATGAAAACTCTGTCGGGGTCCCACAATGGGTTCGAATATACACACAATTAATTAATTAACAAATGGCAGAATTTTATTCTGAAACCAAAACGTACGCTTTCCAACCGTCGCGCACCAGCCAGTAGCAGCCTTCTGCTTGCAGTATTTAACGAAACACCACTTTCAGAATAAAATAAATCTACTTCTTCCGGTTTTTACAAATAAAGCGCCAATCATAATCAGCCTTGATAACGCCAGCTTCGAAAAAACGCGCCCACTCTTACGCCGAAATAATGCGCCCACCGTTGAACACCGTTGAACGCCCTTAAGAGTTTCTTTCGTGGAATTTTACTAGTAACGTCCCATTAGAAACTCCTTAAGGAATCTTTGGAATATTTTTTGTTAAAAGTTTGTTTCTCAATCGACGTCGGAAATAATGTAGAAAACACTTAGAAATAAGTTAGCATTTTCATAGAGTCTTTTTATGTAAATTGTATTATAAATCTTAAAATCTTTTCTAAAACATGGCAGGTTATCAAGAAGGTTACGCCTAATAAGTGCTTAAAGACTTTTCCAGAAAGATTCTTCCTATAAAGATTTGTATCTAGGAGCATTTCTAAGGAAGTTCTTCTTTAAACCTTTAAGGCAACCTATTCGGTAATTTTCTTCGACAATCTTCTTTGAATACCTACTTCTGAAGAACTTCCTTAGAAATGCTCCTAGATACAAATCTTTATAGGAAGAATCTTTCTGGAAAAATCTTTAAGCATTTATTGGGGGTATTAGTAACCCTCTTGAAAACCTGTTTAGAAATGAGATTAGAAATATTCTAAAAATGCTTCTTTGAAAGTCTTCAAAATCTCACGAAACTATTAAAATCAAAAGTCATAGGTTTTTTCTACAAATCCCCTTAAAAGACATCGTTTTTGCATTAGAAATCTTCTGTTGGTAAATTTCTCAGAAACATTCTTTGGATTTTATAATTCTAAGAATTCTAATAATAAATAATGACTTAACTTGTACCCCATAATTAGCCCTGTCGGCCCATCGCAGTGGAGTACAGGCTCGACTGCGGTACTGAGATCCCTGGTTCAAATCCGGATTCGGTCATCGACATTTGTAAGTAAATGTATAATGGATAGGATAGTATACTGCAAATTTTTAAATTAAAATAATTAGTTTCGTTTTTTTATCCACAGATTGCCTCCGAAATGTTCGTCTCCGGATAACTTCACACAAAAATAATTCGCCTCCAAGGTATTCGCTTCAACAATTCATCTGCGTATTGGGCCTCAAGAAAACGCGTCGAAGAAAACCACAAAAACATCTGCTCTAACAAAAATTCATGTTTGACATCGAAGAGTTTCTCTCTATTGTTCATAATTCTAGAATTCACATCAATTTCTCCACAATCTACCGTCCATTAAAATGGATACCTTTTTTCGGAACTGAACCCCAAAATTACACTTCGCAAAAACCAAAGCAGTTTATGAGCTTTTTTCCGTAATGTGTTGGTTCGACAGTGAACCTTTTAACGCATTTTTAGAAAAGTCAAAATTTGAGCAGAATTTTCATTCACTTGCCAATTTCATCAGGAAATCTGAAAAGTCTTGGAACAGAGGAAAAGTATGTCTTGCAGGTGAGGAAATGTAATTAAAGATTTCAATTTAGTGCAAATTTTGTTGGTTAAGTTTTGGGTTTATGGACTCTCATGGAAGCGAATTTTCTGAAGGCCTGCAGTGATGTTGGAATGTGGGAGGAAAGGTAATTAGTTAATTAATTAGAAAGCACGTAAATGGACACAGAACTTAAGGGCCGTTTTTAGACGAATTGATCAAGTGCGAGGTCCCTTAGGGATAGACATTCCTCTGGTAAGGTCCTGTGAGTGAAATTACCAGGGCGAATTATACGGAATTATATTCATAGGACGTATCTTATTTCGATACGTGGATGTTGGGGCGAAACTCAACACGTTGCCGAGTTTACCTATAAACGTAGAAGTTATGTGTAAAAGAGCAATAATATATATTTTAATATCTCTTTGTTTAAATTTCGGGGACGATTGAAACCCCAATAATGAAAATGCGATTGTATATGTGCCCACGTTTATTACTTACGTCCAAATGTATACCTTCTGTTAATTTTTCAGAAGTGCTCGAACCGGAGAGGGTTTGTTAGCAAGCCGATGATTGCATATCTGCAGATTGTCGAGCTAGAGTGGGTCGGTCGACATCACCAACCAGGACCGGATACTCGACGCAACCCGTCCGTGGGTTCAATTTATCACCCAGACTTACACTTACACGATGATAATAATGTATCTGAAAAGAATGTTAACCGCTAACTTGTAATGGCTTTTTAAGTGAAATCTGGAATTTTAATCTGTCATATTATCTTGGAGTTGTATCGGTAGCCGCGCCGCCATGGCCGCCGATACACCACGGTAGCGTATACTGATAAATGCTCGCATGATTGGACTCTTTATTACCACCTTTATTAGCTACTTGCATGGGCGCGAACGGCTGACACTTTTAAATGAGACCCGATTCTAAATCGATAATCACTGTTATTAAGCATAGATTGATTTGAAACTCATTGGATTTGTACATCCTCCGCGCCCGTGTCGTCGCTTGTTATCGGACCATCAAAAAAACCCGTCCCATTAAATCTTAATTGGTCTATTTGTACAACATTGCCCGCTTATTATGTTATAAATCAAAAATTTTGACCCGACGCATATTGTTACAAACGTGCGACCGTTTTATTTCGATTCTAATTAATTATTCAGATCGGCAACTTATGCAAGAATTTATCATTTGGCGCATTAACAAAGGAAAACAAAGCCGACTTTAAATATAAGGTATACACATTAGAGTCTTCAAAAACTGAAATAGAAATTTGTTAGGGGGGCATCTAACATATATCATAACGAAGGATCGCTTCTAACAGGCAATTATAAACGAGTAGAATAAACGATTTTTTCCCTATGATTTCTAACTCTACTATTATTTAATAATTAACAAAACGGAATTTATGTATGTGTTTTATTTTATTTTCAGGCGCCTTTTGGTTACGGGGTATTTCCGAATTTTGATGAAGATGCGCACACTCAATGGTGGTTTTATAATTAATAACTGTTAATTAGTGATAATCTCATGAATTAAGTAGGTATTATTCTCACCTAGGGGGTGTCTCTAAAAGCTATGACGCCTGTTATTTATGGTATACGAAACCAGTTGCCACTTTATTTCAGAAATTAGTCATCAGTATCGTTAAGGGTCTACTGTAAAGTAATGAAATATGATGCGAAATAATAGAAATTTAAATAAAATAGGAAATATTAAATTTCGTGCCGCATTCTTGCAGGTATTCACAACCTTATCTATTTGGCCCTTAAAAAACGGGTTCATTTACAGTAAAATCCATTGAGCGTTCCAGTGACTTTTTTTCTCTTATTGAAATCTTAGGGGTTGATCATTTTTAGTTGTATAAGACCGGACGTTGAAATCGACAGCTCCTTTAAAAACGTCTATTTTGACTTCCTTCGTATATCGTTTCTCGTTATGAGGGATTACCAATTTTAACACTCTTAGGGCCGATTTTTCTTGTTAACATTAAGTTCAAGAAGTTAATTTCCATGGACACAAATGAAATAGAACTTAGGAGATTATCTATCAAATAGGCATAACGGTAATAAGAATAACGCACCCTAAACATAATAACATTCTGAAGTACACAATTCATAAACCCTCTATTTGATGATGTTTTGAGTTTTAAATTCCCAAAGGCAAAATTCAGTCCGACTAATTTGTCCGATCGTCTTCAGATCAGGGAGGTTGGCAACACTTTGGAAGCGGTACCACCCAAACTATATATCCTGCTTGTGCAGGTGTATAATTCTGGCCCATCCTGCTTCAATTCCTATTTGAGTAGAGATATCAACTGCTGAAATTTGGTTTTCAACTCCCTTCCCAGAAACTCATTGGAAACGCAGGCTCCTCCAATCAGTATCAAGCTACCTTCTTATCTAGGGTGATGAAATACTACTTTTACAAACTTCGGGGCACGTTCCTTACAGCAAAACAACAAAAAACCTTTATATGTCCGAAAATCTGTCCTTTTAGAGATATAAATGAAAGTGTTTGTTAAACTGATTTACATAACTTAACCATTCACCATTGTCAGGGATTATTTGATGGGTGCGACAATCCATGATTCGACGAGTTCGTGCTTGAGGACTTTTTAACATTTACTGTGAGTCTCACCATAGGGATTTCAATGCTAATTTATCTATATCGAAATATTTTCTCCCCTAATTAATTTAGAGCAAAGTTGTAAATAGGTTTCTTGTACCTTGAAAAATTCTACGTCTGCCTATGTTATTTTTCAATTCGGAGAATCGGAAAAAAATAAATAAAAAATTTAGTATTTCCGTGAAAATCCTCATTTTTGTTTCAATAATTTCACGGCACGAGCGATCTTTACTAAAATCATTGAAATAAAAATTAGATTAATTGTTGGAATTGCAATTTATAATTAGCTTAATTTCTCCGATTTCCCACAACAAAAAATTACAAGTGGGCACATGGATAGGCGCAGAATTTTGCAATCTACAAAAAATTTATGTACAACTTTGCTGAAAAATCGAGTGTAAAATAATTAGGAGAGAAAATATTTCGATATAAAGAAATTAGCATTGAAATTTAGAATTTATATGGTGCCTTGGTGCGTAAACCGTTTCTACACCCTGTATACTAACTTGTAAAATATTTACAGGTCAGCTGTCAGTGGCATTCATTCCTTTGCGTTTTGTTTTGTTAATCAACGTTTACTATTGAGTAACAAATAAAATATTTTCCAAAATTCCTATCCCTTAAATGGGGGATGTAAGAAAATTCTGATTTCTACTTTGGTAGGTAGCTAGGGTCTTTAAAATGCGAAATGCAGATCTCAAATTATTAACGATCGTTTATAATTTTTTATTGCTCTCTGTCTGTCTGTGTGCGCGATAAATTTGTTTAAAAACACCTGATCGCGTTGTTCGTTTGTGAACTACTAAGTTTCCAAATGGTTTAAACTTTTTTCTTAGCAGATGCCACCTATTGGAATGTAAAACCAAGTGCTTTACTTACTAGGCTTATTCTTTGGGATTTTGTAAACATTTTTCGAAAATTTTTATGTTATATTGCTGTTAACACCATTAATTATGTAATGAAATATAGGCGTCATGTGCTCTTTTTGGGTCACAATTAAAATGACAATGTGAATTATAAATTGCTAGTCGCAAAATGGCCCTGTATTTTCTTAGTTACGAGTACAAAAGATACAGAAAATCGATTTAGACAGCACTTTCTTCATAAGGATTGTTGAATAATCTCCGGTTTTCAGAATAAGAATACGGGGTCGGGTAAAAAAGTTAACGGATCTAACCTAATTTTTTTCTATGGAATACCCTGTCTATTTTAGTATTTTAGTCAAAAATATATAATATTACCTATACGCCTGTTTTTTTACCAAAAATCGACTGCACCAAAATTTCTCGGGAAAACACCTTTTCTTATTAATTTTGGTGCGTAGAATCCAAATCAATTCGTACTTTTTCGATTAGACGTCTCAATCTTTTTTGAACTAGTAGCCCAATCTTGGAACTGCTTGAAATTATGGATTCTACAGGCCACATTCTATAAGAAAATTTTTTCCGGGTCGATCTGAGACAATTTTTTCTTCGAACCTCAAAAAAAGGCAGTGTACAACCTTCCTTTTTTTACCAAAAATCGACTGCACCAAAATTTCTCGGGAAATCACTTTTTCTTATTAATTTTGGTGCGAAGAATCCAAAACATTCGTACTCTTTCGATTAGACTTCTCAATCAAAAGTTATAGACCAATTTCGAAAGAAAATTCAAAGGGCTGTAACTTTTGAACTAGTAGCCCAATCTTGGAACTGTTTGAAATTATGGATTCTACAGGTCACATTCTATAAGAAATTTTTTTTCCGGGTCGATCTGAGACAATTTTTTTTTCGGGGCCTCAAAAAAAGGCAGTGTACAAACCTCCCTTTTTTACCAAAAATCGACCGCACCAAAATTTCTCGGGAAAACACTTTTTCTTATTAATTTTGGTGCGAAGAATCCAAAACAATTCGTACTTTTTCGATCAGACTTCTCAATCAAAAGTTATAGACCAATTTCGAAAGAAAATTCAAAGGGCTGTAACTTTTGAACTAGTAGCCCAATCTTGGAACTGTTTGAAATTATGGATTCTACAGGGCACATTCTATAAGAAATTTTTTTCCGGGTCCATCTGAGACAATTTTTTCTTCGAGCCTCAAAAAAAGGCTGTGTACAACCTTCCTTTTTTACCCTGCCTATACGTATATGATATTGGATTTCTATGAGATTTATACAGGATGTTCATTCGAAAACCTTCCACCCCGGATTTATCAAAAACCACAGATTAAAGGAAAAAACGCCGAGACAAAGGGGGACAACTTTTTAACCAAAAACTACTTCACCCCCTTTCACCCGCTGCCCACAGAGTCATTCCCTTAACAATTTTAAATGACAAGTGGTATCGACTAATAGCTTGTTTGAAAGGTTTTTTTAGAAGTCCTGTATTTTCCCGTTTGATTTTTTTAAATCGGTCGATTCGTCTTAGAGAAAATTTGAAAAATCTTTATGTAATTTATTTAATCGACCTATCTTAATAAAAACAAACGAAAATATCACTTGTTTGTTGCTATGGGAAAGAAACATTTTAATTTGTCATTGTTACCTTTGTGACAATCTTGGGATAGTGAAAATTAATTTATTGATTCAGATTTTACTTCCAAAGTGGTTTACACATTGAGTGGAAATTATTCTAATTTTCTCGAAAACGAATCGTGGTGGGAAGTTTTCGAATGAACACCCTTTATTACTTTAAAAATCACAGTACGCTATGAAACAAAAGCTAATCTCCTAGAAACGAAACTATGTTGACCTTGTAGCTTGAAGGACATTACAAAAAGTAGAAGAAGTATTTGACACATCAAGGAACTAAATAAAAAAATTATAAAAACTTTGAAACGAAATAAACTGCACCGGTTTCCGGTTGGCAAATATTGACCAAAACTGCTAAAAACAGAAATGGAAAATTCGAAGTTATCGTGTCCACAAACGGACGGACGGGCGGACGGACGGATAGAAAGTCCAAAATCATATACTCGCTTTTTGTCGCTCGTTAATGATATTCGTAGATTGTTACATAGCATATACTGTGCTGTAAAGTAATAAAATTATGCAAAAAATCGCATAGAAAACCAATATCATTCATTGTGTGTTATATCTTTGATAAGCATATTTAACATATGCTACCTTTTTTAATTAAAATATACAGTCTTCCACTAAACAAATGTGATTATGTGAAATTTGTGCCGCCAATTTTCTGCTAACTGTAATGCCCCTAAGATTGTTGGTTATTTTTGCATTATTTGCGTTTTTCTTTTAAATTGGGCACCTCCGTTTTTATAAAATTTCAATGCAGTTGCATTAAGGGACTTTTATTTGGAGGAGCAAAACTTGTGCTGTAACTGAAGAAGCATACAATACAGGAAAACACACAATAATCTAATGTAAAATTTGTGTATAAATAACATCTGTTTCTTATAATTTTTCTATATCTTTAATAGTAAGTGAGCTATCTTGAAAAACGAACTGAATAGCACTTCGAGTATAAATAACTTCTATTTCTTGTGTTTTTTTAAATATATTTTCGTATGATTCGAACCATGGCCTAAAGGCCACAATGATTCGTACATGCAACACTCTGATAATTTTTATTGTCGGGCCAAAGAATACAATATTCGACCTTTTTCCAAAATTCCAATCTTGGAGATTATGAAAATTCCTATTCGCACCCATGCCTTGGAATGCGCCTTTTGGAATAAGAACTTTGGAAAGATTTCTTCATAATCAAAGAATGTACACTAAAAGAGACGAGGAAAGGCATTAGTTCGATTCTTCTACGTATTATTGTTCATGAGAAAACAATTAATAAATAAATGAGGTATTTTGTTGAATTTTTTAAATTACCAAAATTACAATAAATTTGCGTTACCATTACTTCTATCCTAAGTGCATCCTGCATTCTAATATGAAGTCTTTCACTATTCAGACAACAACCAGAACATCTCACAGCAGCTGACCGATTGTTATCGAATATTTCGCAAATACCTTTTATTCAAACTAAAAATTGGTTAGTTATACGCCTTTATCAGAATATATTTGCGTGAATTGATGGAATAGTCTCAAATATTGGGAAATTCTTGTTGCTATTTTCCCAGACAGTACGAAGTATATACTCATGTGTAAGGGGAGTAAATTAGTCTGGCTTAATTTATGTAGACTATGACTAACAACGCGAAGTTTGTGATAAAGACATAAATAATTCTTACAGAGGTGCTGTGGCATGATGAACTCACCTGAAACAAAAAAATTTAATTAACATAAATATTTAATTGAAGAAGGAAAACGTGTAATAAATCAATTGGAGAGTTTTTTGACCTATTCGTGTACCTGCCGGTTCATTTAATTCAATTTGAGAATAACTCGTTCAAAGTTTATTATTATTAATAGATCACCAGGTATCCGACACGCAGTCCCCAGAAAGAAATAGCAAAATATCTCTTTCAATCCCAACGGCTCGACGTAATTTTTAATTCTTAGTGTCACTTTTATTAAATACGTTACGCGGATTATGTGAAATGTAATTAATTTGGAAAAGCGGGTAGCCGTGCATATAAGTGGTAAGAAGCGCAGGCAACGGTAACAAGTGGAATGAAGGTGTTGGAGGGAAGTTGTCGTAGGAGGCTGGTCTGTTTGGTGCGTGGAAGGCCTGAGTGATTGTTCACGGCACGCGAAACAATCAAACACGAACAACTAATGTAGGGATAGGTCATGGATATTATGTATTACATACACATCACACATGCCATGACACCTGATTTCTACCGTTAATTCTATAGTGGCACATCACGATATTTTCTACCTGCAGTTTGGGCCACGTTTGACAAACCAGACCAGAACACATCGATCACTCCATCCATTAATAATTTCCTACAGGCGAAGTTCATGCTTAGAGATAAAAATAGGTATTGAAATGAAAGTTCGCTTTTACATTAATAATACTAGGAGTTGTCGTGGACGTCTTCTACTGTCTCGTCTACTGGCGAAGCTTCATCTAGTGGGTGGAGCGAAATATCAACGTTGAGAAAGGTGTAATTTACATTTACAATATTCACGAAGGAAGAAGATTTATAATTCTATCAGGCTAATAAACTAACTTTAATTAGAATTTTTTGTTACCTCTGCTTTTTCACACCGTCAAAAATTCAATACCTAGGTAGTGTAGGTCACGGACCGTATCCTTATATCTATTTTACTAAATTTTTATATAAAAGACCTTCTGATATTTTCACCGTCCACAATATGAGAAATCAGTCACCTTTGCACTACCATACGGTGTCATACCCCCATAGTCCCATAGCCCAAAAGTTCTTTTGTAGTGCAAAATGGACACACTGGAGCTTTTGTGGCCGTTGAAGTTTTAAGAAGTCAAACGAAAACGCCAATCAATGAAATTTTATTTTGGAATTTTCATTCAATATATAAATTTCCACATACATTTATTCTATATTTATCATTCATACAACTATACTACATTTATCATCCAAAAGTTAATGCTTTCTTGCAAGAAATATTCCTCATTCCTCAACTATATCAAAATCAGCATAATTCATTAATTTAAAATCTCGAACCTTTGGAGGTCAAGGTTTATTTTTTCTTCTTGGAATGTTTTTTGAATTAATTGCCATAATATGAATATGGTTCTAGTTTTGTTTTTCAAATAAATTTCTTTAAGATAATTACTTGTTTGATGTGTCTCTGTGCGTTCCCGGATGGTTTAGATTCACAATTGGACCCGATTTAATTATACGAATTTTTTTAAATTGTTTTTTACTTCATGTGGCACTCTGCTATATCGTGTACCGGTCGATATACCAAGTACCATTAATTTATCACTACCCCTATACATACACCTCGTGGAAAAATAAGTATATCAAACGCATATTAACGAACGGAAAGGAACATTGGCATTTGCCTACTTCCTCTTTTTGATTTTAATCACGAACACCCAGAATATAATTTAGATAATTACATAAGATTAAGATGGAGCGTATTGGATTTCACACTTAAACGATGAGGACCTACGGGAGAGAATCCCAATAATAACAATCGATGATAACTGCCTCAGCAACAGAGGTTTCCTTATCTACACGCAGAAAACAAAAAAAGGAGACAAGTTCCCTTCAAATCGTGCAATTTTACGCTTGAAAACGAACCATTGTAACAGGTGGTTGCTTTAGGCTTTCAAGAATTTTTTGTTAAATTTACAAATTTGTCTGTACAGGAAATTTTATACGTGTACCGCTTCATGACTCATGAGGAAAAAACGGAACTAATAGGCGAGGAAATAAAACGCGTTAAGGTAAGCAACGAGTGTGAGAGACGGTGCATGTATAAATAGAGAGTGAACGTTAGAGAATAAAATTTATTTTCCACAAGAGGGGTTTCTAACCCCTGTAAATCTAACTACACAGTTTTAATGCTAAACTAGTTAATAAACTAACATGCCATCTAATAACATTATATGGCAAAAATCTGCATAAGTTTCACAAGTTAAAAATCGCAATAAATTGTACAAGAAGATCCATCTATATCCCTTATACAGGGTGCTCATTATGTATGGAATATAGTACATACCTCGGTAAATATTGACTGTATACAAAATTGTCAAAATTTTTCTATATGAAAGTTGTGTTTTTTATTTTATTTCTCATAATAAGGCAGTAGTCCATTGTTTTTATTTCAGAAAACAAATGAATAATGAAAAACAATTGATTTTTTTAAATAGCAATGCACACTTTCATTAGGCTCATTTGATATAGATTTTTTTCTAATTTCAATGACGTAACACGTTAGTGCCCGTTATTTCAAGCTTTTTGTGATAGGTTATGCCACTGCCTTGCACTTTTTGAACATTGATTGCGATGAAAACTATTTTACTGTTAATTTCGTTTTGTCTTCAAGGTTTAATAAAAATTATCAAAGTCCTCGTGTGATATCGAAGGGACTTCAGCGCATTTTTGTGTGGCAGATCAGTGTTTTATTAGCCAATATTGACTCCACCATCAATAAGATCTTGCCGAAAGCTACCACGTTCACTTTGTCGGTACCATTTTCTCACTTACCGTGCACTCCCAATTCGCGTTTGAAGTTTTGACTCCACCATCAGTAAGATCTCGTCGGGGGTTACCACATTCCCTTTGTCGATACACAGTTCCGACGTCCCGTTCATTCGTAATTCACATTTTGGTAGATTTCGCTAAAATCCCGGCATAAAATCGTATTCAACTTTTGGGTACTTCACATAGCTCGACCTTCTATTAATGACACGAGAAAGAGAGACCGCGATTCGCGCTGTAAGAAACTTTTGGGCGCCCAAAGTCGACTACCCCTCGAAGCGCGCCGCGCAAAAGGTGGTTTATTTCGCCCCTAGGACAAAAAACAAAATTCCGCCACGCAGGAGTTGTGCGCGTTGACAAGATCTTCCCGACGACACCAATTTGAAAACAATCGGAGAAAAACTGTAGAAGAAGATAGATAAAAACTGAAAAATCTCCAGGTTAGTATAATACGCTCGGGGATGGGGTCCAGATGTCGTCGACTCCAAATTTTTTGTTGTAAAAAGTAGCTTTTAATCTCACTTTGGCTGGCTGGTCGGCTAGCTGGCTGGCTGGCTGGCTGGCTGGCACTAAATGCGCGCCCGTAGAAAAACGCTTGTAAAAAGACAAAAGATTTGGAGTCGACGACATCTGGACGCCATCCCCGAGCGTATTATACTAACCTGGAGATTTTTCAGTTTTTATCTATCTTCTTCTACAGTTTTTCTCCGATTGTTTTCAAATTGGTGTCGTCGGGAAGACCTTGTCAACGCGCACAACTCCTGCGTGGCGGAATTTTGTTTTTTTTCCTAGGGGCGAAATAAACCACCTTTTGCGCGGCGCGCTTCGAGGGGTAGTCGACTTTGGGCGCCCAAAAGTTTCTTACAGCGCGAATCGCGGTCTCTCTTTCTCGTGTCATTAATAGAAGGTCGAGCTATGTGAAGTACCCAAAAGTTGAATACGATTTTATGCCGGGATTTTAGCGAAATCTACCAAAATGTGAATTACGAATGAACGGGACGTCGGAACTGTGTATCGACAAAGGGAATGTGGTACCCCCCGACGAGATCTTACTGATGGTGGAGTCGAAACTTCAAATCCGAATTGTTGCGGGTGATCAGAAGTGGGTGTCGACAAAGGGAATATGGTAACCCCCACAGGATTTTACTGATGGTGGAGTCAAAACTTCAAACGCGAATTGCAAGTGCACGGTAAGTGAGAAAATGGTACCGACAAAGTGAACGTGGTAGCTTTCAGCAAGATCTTATTGATGGTGGAGTCAATATTGGCTAATAAAACACTGATCTGCCACACAAAAATGCGCTGAAGTCCCTTCGATCTCACACGAGGACTTTGATCATTTGTTTTTTAAATAAAAACAACTAAATGCTGCCTTATTGAGAGAAATAAAATGTTAAACAATTGTCATATAGAAAAATGTTGCATACATCTCGATGTTCGGTATACATTCGATATTTACAGAGATCTATACTATATTCCATACATAATGGGCACCCTGTGTACATCTCTGTACACGTGGTATTGGACTGTGGATCTTTAGAATGTAGGATGTGGATGAAGCGAAAAATTACAGCAAGTGCGAGAGACCTATGTTCTACATCCTACATTATTTCAAAAACGCTTTCAAACCCTAAAAACACATGATGATAGTACTTACATTCCGAAAATAATGTGCATCCTTCGCTCAGATTCTGCCCCCAGATCCATCCCTGTCGCAAATTTATGACATTCAAATGGGATAATTTCGCGGATAATTTTTTGAAGATTAATATTTACGTGTTTGCTTTCTTCCAAATATTCTTTAATAAATTGTGTTTAAATTAACTATAACCAACTGCCCTTTATGAAACTAAATTTCCTTCGAGTTTTAAAACGTAATATTATTTGAAATTAACACTTACGTCTATAGCAATCGTCAATTGAAGGGATTGCAACTTTTAGGCCCGTTTCACAAAGGATCAATGATCAGGACTGATAACAGATTCAGATCACAAAAAGGGCCTATATTAGAAGGTGCTAACGGTACCCGGCCATTTCCGACCCTATAAACTATAGGGAAGGTGAAAACGAAATTTAACGTTTTCAGTTTCTCGTTTATCATTTCCATTTCAATAACTGCAAATTACTGTCACAATTGGAAAAATTGTATTATGCAAATTATTCTTGAATTGTGCTGTTCCTAAAGGAGACACTGGAATTAAGCTGTGTTTTTGTGTCATTGGGTAACAAGCTGCCAATATGGAAATTAGTGACAAACCTGATTTTCGTCAAATGTCAAAAAAACTTCTGTTAAGAGTCTCCTAACGGTATGCAGATCATCAATTTGCATATCGTAGCAATAAAAGATAAACACAATTCACTGACGCATCCAATAATTAAAATGCGATTGTATACTCAGCTACCGTAATGAGGCTCAACTAACTTAAGCTAATGTAAGCAATGAATACTTTATCTACGTGTAATTATCAAGACATTGTTTTATAAATATGATGTTAGGCTGCATGTTTAACACATTATATAACGCTACGAAATCGATACTGCGTAATTGCCTTCAGTTTAGTAAGCCCACAATGCATGAGATGTACCATTTATGGAGCGTACCGATTTGAACGTTCACGTAATATGTAAGTTCCTGCCTTAAGTTAATGAAATGCGTCTTTTTTCTTGCCCAGACTAATCATTTTTAACACCGTTAGAAAAATTACGGATGATTACAATCTGAGTTACGTTTTTCCCTACCTTCCTTACCGGTAATGAACGTCGTTTTCTGTTTTTGTTTCGACAAGAAGAAACATAGGCGTTTATATGATCGTATTTCTTCTGAATACGGTTTCAGACCATTGATTACCAGTTATATGTGTTCCGGTTCGAAGTTTACATTTAGTTCTTTTCCAAATGTGTTTCTGTTACTACTAAAAGCTTCACACAGGAACTTGGTCGTTTATCTGTCTAGACTTCCGGGGCGTTGAAAAACCTTTGTACGATTTTCTTTTCATTTCGAACAACACTTTTCTAGACAACGATTTTGAAATCGCGTGCAATTAGCGATTGTTTGTGCCAGATACTAACTATTTACGTATAAACATTTCTTGATCACGATTATTTAAATGTCAATTTGTGACAATTTTTCCAATAATTGTTACTACATTTCTTATCTAATGTACCTAGTGGTTCATTACTTACAACTTGCATGATTTAGATCCGTGTCTTTATTGAATAAAACGAATGCAATTACAATAAAACATGTTCAAGAGAATCTACGACCATTGTGTTTCAAAAGCTGCTTTGATTTAGATATATTTGCTGATTTTTTTATGAACATACCCCGTATTTTCAAATACCGGGTTAAGGAATATAAAAGAAAATGTTTTAAGAAGTTGCTGGTAACGATACACAACAGAGCAAGAGATTTTTAATGAACAAAATGGGAAGAGTATGCGATAACATCGTTATGATCAAATAGGTTCGTTTCCCTTCATGGAGCTATAAATAAATATGAATTCAGCACCCTTCATATTTTCTGCCAAGTTTGATTGAATAATTGTTGTATACGTTGCAAATTCAATACATCGTTAAAAATAAAAACTGCTATTCCTGCTCCTGCTTAAGTTAATCGAGTGCATAAGTTTTCCATTTTTTTATCTATAACTTAAACCAACCCCTGCAAATTTCATGATATAAATGTTTTATCATCATGTTTCAGTAAACTAAAAAACTGATCCAGGAAAACCTGCGTTATAGGCAAAACTAATGGAAAAACCAAGCAATCATGGATTTCCAAACAAACACAGCTGACAGTCGAAAACGTAAAGGAAGAGATCGGGGAAGGCATTCTATCAACGCAAATAATGGCAGCCATAAAAATATGAAGGATGGGAAGGCAGCATGAGTCGATATTGTCCCCATAGATTTATTGAATTGTCTGTGAAATCAAAAGGAAGGAATCGCAAAAATTATATCTCTGTAATAAAATGTACGACAGTGGGCTGTGGCCAGAGGACTTTCTATGTTCAGAAAAGGTGGCTCTAACTAAAAATCAAGGTACAAAAAAGTTCAGAATATAGAACACTCAGTGACACACACATCAAAGATGTTATTGACAATATTGAATAGAAAGCTTAAAAAAGTTATCGAGGTGAATATAGGAGAGCACCAGAGATGTAATAGGAGTGGTGAGAACGATCGGCCAAAGATGACAAGCCATTTTTCCGAAGATCACGTCACGCAGTCAAAACCAGGAAATAGTGACGTCACGGTTTAAATGCCTGCTTACGCAGTGACAGCAGAATTTCATTGGCTAACTACCACAGTAGACGCCATACCGTCTTCTAACAATGACAGAGGGTTGCTAGGGATATGTTTTCCACTTGTAACTTGTAGAACCTTTTCCAAGGACCCAGTGGCAACTTTTCCCAACAAAACTTTCCACTTTACAGGAGTTTTACCAACAAGAAAATGAAAATTGCATCCTTTCAAAATGATAAGGGAACTTCCAGGGGCGTTCCAAGTGACAAATCGTTATTGGATAAGTTTGCAAGCGCACTTGTCAGTTCTGTTATCATTTGGAACTACGGCTAGTGTGCTAGTTGCTATACCCTTTTTTTCCAAACAGTTTGACTTTCTCTCGTCATCATCAAAAAGCGGAAGAAGCAGAGCTTAGTATGGTTCCCAGAAGACATGAAACCTCTTAAAACAAAGAATTTGAAAAATTGACTTCGTGGTTAAGACAAAAAAGTGTGGAAACTGTGACAGACCAAGTTCTACTTGCTTACTTTGTAGAGGTACTACGAAACATTTTAATTTTGTTTACATTTATTCCCTTTTCTTTTTTAGTCGAATGTGTAGAAAGCCTCATCTTTATGGTGCACTTTTTCAAAGCCGAAACTTATGCTGCGTATAAAAAATATCGTGGATATATTGCCATTTAGAAAGGATGCAATTTTCATTTTCTTGTTGGTAAAAGTACTGTAAAGCGGAGTTTCCCAGCAACCCCCTGTATTTGATGATTTGCGGTTTGGCACGCCCGTGTAAGTTTTGTTGGGAAAAGTTGCCACTGGGTTCTTGAAAAAGGTTCTACAAGTTACAAGTGAAAACATATCCCTAGCATCCCTCTGTCATTGTTAGAAGACGGTATGGAGTCTACTGTGGTAGTTAGCCAATGAAATGGTGCCTTCACTGCGTAAGCAGGCGTTTAAACCGTGACGTCACTATTTCATAATGACAGTGTGACAGCATATTCGTCCAACTTCGGAAAACTGGCTTCCTCAGTTTAGTTGCTGCTTTCACACGGGTACATTCTAAATGAATTCGATTGGGTAAACTGGGAGAAATTTTTGAAAACACTAAAGAAGATAGATGTCAACTGCAGAAAGAGAGAGAGATGCTAATACGAGACATAGAGCAAAAATCAGAGTTGACTGTAAAAAGACGGATTGAGTTGGTATCGGAAGAGGAGCTAGACAGGGATGCTGTTTATCACCAACTTTGTTTAATTTACATGTGTATAGAAGGCATGATGGAAAAGGGGAAAATATGGTATGAACATTAAAAGGAAAAGGATCCGCAAATCGTATACTAACAATCCGACAATTGTTGTATTTCCTGAAAGTGAAAAAGAACTTATTATTATTATGGTAGGCGGAATGAAGATATAGCAAGTGGAAAGATATACGTATTTAGGTACAGAGATCACACAAGGTTCGAAAAGCGAAATATAATAATAGTAATAGGAGTAATTTATGCAGTAAGGTGGAAATTCAGTTAAGAGATTGGTGTATGGAGTTTTTAATGTACAATAGTGAAACCTGGACAGCAATGAAAACAGATCAGCATTTTGAAATGTGGACATGGAGAAGAATGATGATGATGAAACGGACTGATAAGATAAGTAATGTTGGAGAGGAAATATGTTAAAGATCATAAAGCAAAGGAAAATGAATTGGGTTGGGCAATTGTTTGACGACCTGAAGGAGGGAGAAGAAGAATATAAAAGAGGAAAGAGAAGAGCAGAGGATAGAAAGTCGTGGAGAAGAGCTATCAGGGACCTGCATAAGCAGAAAACTAATGATGATGATTACTATTATCGAGGTTTTCAAGATCAAAGTTTTATAACAAAAAAACTGAAAACTTGACACTGATCTATCCAATCTTACAATAACGATCTGAGCACCTTTGGAGGTAATTGTAGCTCCTCTTTGTCTGTTATACCTACACCCCTCGAACAATCGTTGTCGTGGTGACTATAGAATCCAAGATGCAGGAACCCCAACTCCTGTGTCCATTTAAACAGAGCTCTCCTTTTTTTCGTAATTCAAAACAGCAGCTAAAGTGACAGTAAATCTTCAAAGGTAATTTAATTTGCAACTATGTACAATTAATGGGGGTTCCCAAACGAATCAGGTTAAAAGCTTAAGTAGAACGATAATTCCATGAAATAATAAACTAAAAAATCTAACCGTAGTTAGTTTTAATGAAGTCTTCTTACTTCGTAGACACTTTTGAAAAATTTAATGTCATCTCCAGGACTCTCCTCGGTTATTTTTGTAATATTTAATTTATATATAAATATTCCTAAAATAAGAAGCAGGAAATATCATTACATTCTTTTTTGTGGAAATGTTTGTCCCTAGATTTTTTATTGCGAAATGTGGGAATTTGTATCCAAATTAATTTAAAGAAACAGATTTTTAGCTAATATTTATGCTCTTTAGGGAGGATCCGCGATTGCATAAAAAGATAAAACCTTGGATAAGACTTATGCGGAAAAAAGAAACACGTGCGGCACTTAGTGGCCAAGGAAAACTGAGTTTTTTAAAGCCTGCTTAAGTTAATTCTGTTGAGAGGAGCGGAGATCATTCTTTGTCTTATATCCGGACCTTCGAAATTTACCGATTCTGTTTTTATTTTTTCCTGCTGTTATTTGAGCAGATACAAAAAAAAAACCTTTCTCATTGCCAATATATGAACTCTACAAGGCAGCAGAGATTTTTAATACAACGTTTCGTTCGGGGAAATCATCATCAACCTTATTTTCTATGTGGCCCGAAAGTACTGTATTGAGTAGCACTTTTTATTATTTCTTGACAGCATGATAATAACTCTTTAATTGCGAACATTTTCTATAATTTGACCATCTTCGTAAATTCTATAGTTTCCAAGATCCTCATGATAGACATCCTTTATCTTGGACACAGTATAATGAAAGAATAAATATCAAACTTTATGTTTTTCCGAAGAAACGCGCGTTAAATAAAATTTTCTGGCAGATGAAGAAACTGCAGGTTTCAGATTCAAATGAATTTTAAAAATCTCGATTCTAAGCCGTCCTTGGAAGGTAATTACTCTTCAATTTCTGTATAAAGTACACTACGAACTGAATTTTCTTGGAGGAATAAGAGGTTCGCCAGTCATTTCTTGATAGTATCAAATTTTCTTGGCGTTAGTTTCTCGGGGCTGATTTTCCAGGCGCGAATATTTGGGAGCTAATTTTAAGGACCGCTTATCAGTCTTTCAGTAAAGCAAATGAGTCTAAAAGAGAAAAATACCTTCATTTATAAATACAAAATAGGTTTAATTTGAAAACATCATTGGTTAAAGAATTATGAACGTGCATATGCAAGCAAGATACTCGTATATACTTCGACTGATGACCAGTCCCACCGACCATCAGAGCTGATCATCCGCCGTTTGTGAAAGGGGAAAATTGAAGAGCATCCTTCTGAGTACCTAGGTGGTACTTTTTATCCTGTGATATACATGGTGATTTTGAGTTTGTTTAGTAAACTATATTCCAAAAATGCAGCATTTAAATTCTTGGACAATATACCGGATTTTATCTTTTTTGCTTCAAAAGCTGGAAAAATCAAGAAGCGCTTACCTTTCAAATTGAACATTTCGACTTCCGACTTTCGAAAACGAATAATGTATAAATACTAATCCCTGAAGAAAAACCAAAAATCCCCGAATTACATATACCTACCTATTACAATGTGTCACTTCACCCCTTCTATCAATCACATATGCTCCCTTCCCCCGAAAGATAATGGTTATGTTTTCACACACGCTTCGATTTTAATGAAAAATCGGTTAGATGACGCTGCCCTGTAGGTATGCATATTTTTGTAGCAAACTAATTTTTATACAATTAAGTCATTGCGTATTGGATGCCTGGTACGCCCATGTAGGAAGAGCGAGGGGGGCGAGCTTTTGAAATTTTTGAAAAATCATCTTTCTTAATTAATTTATAGACAATAATTTAATTGTTTGTTTTCCCAAATGTTCTCACGGTTTTTAACTAATTTTTTTAGAAAATTATCTTAACTTACTTCACATAGCTAGATGAATATATTACAGGATTTTAAAAAAATGGGGCGAAACCGGGTTTTTCAGGCAGGTGGAATGAATAGAATTTGGGAAAAAATAATTAAAACAGCTGAATGTTTCCGCGGGTGAAGTCACGGGGGTTGAAAGGGGTGGAAAGTGGTATTTTGCAAATTGTGGTAAAACTATTGATTTTAGACGAAAATGTTAAATGTAAAAGTTATAGAGATTAAAAAAATGAGCAACTTTTATATCCGCACTATTTTCACATAACCTCCAATTTTCCTAGAAAAACCGGAAAAAGGTTTTTTTCGTTTTTTATTCTTATTTTTGCGAAAAAATGTCGTAGGGGTTTGAAATTTGGAGGTAACATAGCCTGTTTTATGATAAAACAGAAGATAATTGTTTGGGCCCATAAAGTTGAACCGTTTCCAAGATCTCACGATTTCTGAAAAAAATCATCGCTTTTTCAAGGGGATGAAAAATCTATTTTTTTTCATCGTACAGAGGTGCGCGGGGCAGCAAAATTTTCGGGAAGACTTATATTTTAATAAACAAAAATAAAAAAAATATTATTCCTATAGCAAAAATTCGCGACAATCGACAAAAACCGGAAAAACAGTTTTAAGATATACACGGTTTTTGACATGATAAATCAACATGTTGGATGTTAATAAAGATTTTTTCGAAATCTGTCTTCTTCCTTCTCTTTAATGTTTGCCTAAATATTCTCTTTTGTTATCTTATGCTCAACTGTTTTAGTTAATACATCTCTATTATTTCTTTTTTCCGCATTTTTACCGCAATAAAAGCAATTCGAAATAAAATCGAATTATGTATCTTGCTTCCTGATTCTTGAACAATTTATTTTTGTTCACTGACTCTTCTTCCTGCTTGTTTTATAGCTGATGCAATTGCGTTGGGCCTGTTGATAAACTTGCAAAATCTGCAATAAGAACGTTGGTTTTACCGGCCAAAAGCAAATGATATGAGATGTCAAACCTGCAGGAATAAACTTTATGAGGATTTTATTCATAATTCCTGTAAATTAACGATTAACAGGCCCAGCTTAATCCCATCAGCTGTAAAACAGGCAGGAAGAAAAGTTAGTGAACAAAAACATATTGTTCACAGGAGCGGTTTTATACATCCACTCAGGGGGGGGGCGAAAATAAAAAAGCTACAGAATTGCAGATGCAGAGGTGCGCGGGAATTTTTTTGAGTAGCTTTGACCCAATTTCAGCTGTTTTTTTTTGTTAAACTATCTATTGCCGCATTAATTTCCGAATACTGACAAAGACAGAAAAAATACGAGAGGCGATAATGATAGCGCTAAAGTACAGTCGTGAGTCGCAGTCTGGACAATACACGATTCCACCCCCGCCGGCATTATTTTGTGTACCTATTTTATTCAACTTTACTTTTCCGTCAGGTGGTTTGTGGTTAGGGCTATTTAATTCGATTATTATGTAAACCTAATGAAATAAAAAAACAATTGAGCAGTACGTTTGGGGGGGGGCGACAGGGGCGACCCCCCCCCCCCCCAAACATACACCGCCCCTGATTGTTCAGGAAGCAAAAGAATTCGATTTTACTTCAAATTACTTTTATTGCGGTAAAACTGCAGAAAAAGGAAACAATAAAGATGTTTTAATGAAGGCAGTTGGGCACTGGGAAACAAAAGAAAATATTTTAGCAACATTAAAGAGGAGAGAGAAGACAGATTTCCAAAACTTTTTATTAGCGCGGATCCAACACGTTAATTTATTTGCAAAAAAGCCTATTTACCTACTGATGTCAAAAACGGTGAATCTTAAAACTGTTCCTCCCGTTTTTGCCGCTTTTCTTGAAATTTGTCTATTGGAATAATATTTTTAATTTTTGATTATTAAAATGTAAGTCGTTACGAAAATTTTGCTACCCCGCGCACCTCTGTACGATGAAAAAAAATAGATTTTTCATCCCCTTGAAAAAGAGGTGATTTTTTACAGAAATCGCGTGAGATCTTGGAAACGGTTCAACTTTATAGGCCCAAACAATTATCTTCTGTTTGATCATAAGACAGGTTATGTTACCTCCAAATTTCAAACCCCTACGACATTTTTTCGCAAAAATAAGAATAAAAATCGAAAAAAACAGTTTTTCCGGTTTTTCTAGGAAAATTTGAGGTTATGTGAAAATAGTGTAGATACAAAAGTCGCTCACTTTTTTAATCTCTATAACTTTTATATTTAACATTTTCGTCTAAAATCAATAGTTTTGCCACAATTTGCAAAATACCACTTTCCACCCATTTCAACCCCCGTAATTTCACCCGCGGAAAAATTCAGCTGTTTTAATTATTTTTTCCCAATTTCTATTCATTTCACCTGCCTGAAAAACCCGGTTTCACCCGGTAACTAATTTTTTTTGAAAATAAATCATTTTAGAGCTAATTAGCCTGGACTAATTCCCACGGAAAGGAACAGAAACACATTCCACCGAACTTTGATTTTTATTTTAAATCTTTTTAGAGGACGTTTTCAGATGTTATTTTACACCCTCTTTTACGTCCCTCCGTTCAAGAAAATGGTTTAGTGTCCATAATAATCGGACGTAACGAAATTATTTGTCAAATTAAGAATTCAAGGAGGAATTCCTTCTAGGCTTTTATCCAAATAATTTATGCAGCCCGTTGTAAACACAAGGAAACATTTTGAAAGCAAAATACCGCCTTTCATTTTCGTTTTTGGTGCATTACCTGTTCGTAATAATTACACGCCTAACACATATGGTAAGTGCATTAATGTGATAATTATGTAATTAAACAGAATTATTATTCTCACAAAGGCAGTACATTTTCTAGTTCACGGCCGCGTGGCGTAATATGTTTACAGTAGAAAAATTGCAACGCATATTTTGATCTTGATATACCGCTACTTGCATGCACTTTATAGACCTTTTGGCTAAAACAGTGTTGATATAAGGTATATGTGCATAACTGTTTCGAGATGCATATATAATGAAGATCTATGGCGAATACGCCTCGCTTATCTTAATACAATTCATGTAATTAATGAATTTCTTACTGAATTTGCATGACTGTTAGTGAAACAATCATATTTCGCACCCTTCCGTCCCTAGAATATCATTATGATATGAAATTTTGAATTATTCATCCGTAATTACTGAACTATCCTAATCCTGGCTTAATTGCGTTTTATGAATTACGTGTGGAGTACGTAGAATACCAAAGGAGCAGGTGCCGCGGCAGCTGATCCCGAATGCAATTCTATTGCATTTAAACCCAATCATAAAAAAATTAAAATGTTGCGAACTCGCGTCGGCAAATTGACGTACTTGCCTGATTAAGGAAGATATAATGCAAATTTTGCAAGCTTTTTATGCGCCATGCAAAGATGCTTGTATCGATTTTAATACACTTAATGTAATCAGCTCTGTGCCAATAAACGTCTGCTCTCCCTTATGGGATGCGTTGAATCGACCCTCGCATTTCATCCAATCAGAAAGATGGATAATTGTGGTTAGAGAGGTGTCTTTTACAATCGTAAAACCAAAGCTTTAGACTTAATTAAGTTTTTATTTAGTTTCGTGGTTCTTTATTACTTTTTAATGGCGATTATGATTAGTAGCTATATGCTCTAATTGTCAGTTTGTAAACCCCGATAGTGCTCGGTTTTTCAAGATATTGAGTAATCCAACAAAATTGGCAGACTCTTAAATAGTATAAATTGTCTTTGGAAAATCCCCGTGGTCCATCTACTTGAGACAGTTCGAGGCGGCTGCCGCTAGAAATAAATGGACAGTAGAAGAGAAGGCAACTTTCCTGATAGTTGCGTTCCAGAATTCCAGAACACAAGCAACAAAACATTGAGCAAATCGTATCAGCTCGGTATGGGGATAAACATTTGCAATTTGCTCAATTAAAGAACTGAACGTAAAGATTGGGCGAAATTTTGCAAGAGCTCGAAGCTGATATAGAAAGGTTGATAAGATTGGCGTATCCTACGGCTCCATATTTTAAATTTTTGTGACGCGTAAAAACAAAAGAAAAAACGTGAGCAATGGTGTAAGGCAGTGTTTCTCAACGGGAGCATTAAATTTAAAAAAATTTATGCAATGACGGGGGCCATGACGTATTTCTTGGGGGCCACGAACGAAAGACAAAACGTTGGTAGGTCACGGAAACTTTTCAGTGGGCCCCGAAAATTCACTTCTACAATATCTTACTGAAATATTAAAATTAAATAAATTTACCAAAAATGGTCAGCACAAAAAGCAATAAATCCCAATCACAACTGTAAATTTAAATGTTTATAAATGGCAAACGCACAATGCAATTGATAGGCGCGGTACCAGAAAATTTTTGTTATTTTTTTCTAACACTACTAACACCCCTCTACCCCTACCAGGATTATTTTTCTGTAGAGATTAGTTTTTATACAACTTTCAAAAACGCATTTTTTTTTTAATTTCAGCATAAAAACAAAATGAGCTTGAAAATGGTTTCTTGATAACTAAAAAATAGCTTAAATTAATTTTGATCTAATTCTAAAGTGTATGAAATATTGAAATGCCACATTTAATGCCCTATATTCTATACATTTTTGTGTAGTCTGAGAAAGACGTAAAGGAGTCTAAAGACACGTACAAAGCTACTAAAATTCCATACCCCCCAGAGCCCCCTTGGTCTAACGCGGAGGGAGGCCACAGAAATAAATAACATTCACCAGTAAAGAAAGGTTGAGAAACACTGGTGTAAGGAATGGTTGCAGAGAGGATATAAATTTACCCATATCAATCTCCTTAAAGAATTACGAGATGGAATCAGTGTACAAATTGTCATTTGTATCTCCCTTTTTTTGTTGTGTTACGTGGGCGAGTGGTCCATTGCAGAATAAACGAAAAATTACTCGACGTTGAGTTGACTTATAGCCATCAATGAATCTGATTGGATGTGTGAAGTTAGTTGATCAGCGCAGGGTGGTTTTATACAGGGTAGGTTTTTTTTCATTTTCACAATGGGGATCTCGTAAACCGTATGAGATTCAATGTCACTTAAATGGGTAGCGAAGTTAAACAAGCGCGTAGAGTTTAAACGCCCGAAATAAAAGTTTTGAGTCGAGGCGAGAGTCCAGCTTCCCCAATTTTGGTGCATGATCTGGTCAGGAAGAAACTTTGGGGAACGATTACGTAGAAAACCTGCCACAGAACTTGAACGCCATCCATGAAAACGTTTTGGTAACCATGAATCGGTTGGCGCCATACTCCGAACGAACCCGAGGGGCAGGAAGCAGTGAAAATGATTCAATCGAAACCAGCACAGTTCATTTTCGCAGAATTTATGGCAGATTAATCCAAAACTCAAAAGGCACGCTTTGGTATTGTCCGTGAGAAATCCTAAAATTTCTTTGAAGCACCAGCTGAATACGCTTTTGCTCATTTCGTAGCCAAGGTTGCCAAGATCTCCCGAGGTATTCCCGTAGAATTCAAGTTCCGGTTTGGGCGCTTAAGAGAAATTTACCTTTAACGTTACGAGGTGGGTAAGGTTGTTTCCTGCTGGAGCAGGGACAATTTCTTTATTATCTGGTAACAAAAGACAGGTCCTGTGATAAACCTGGATTGAATGTGACTTTGATAAGTTGGACTAGCACATCGTGCGCCATATGCTGTAGGTAGTATTCCAGGGCACCATGGAGAAAATGTTGGTCTGTTGCTTTGACTCATTCGTAAGACGGTGGGGTGTTTTTTCTTCGTGAATAGGAGATGCACAAGGGGGTCGTCGGTATCGCCATAATGTACACGTTCTGTGTCTCCGCCACTACCGTCGTCCGTGTTGAGAGACACAACAGTTTTAAGAGGGAGACAGTGTAGCGAACAGTCCAGAAATATCGATAGACATCGAGGCGCCATTAAAGAGTAGTCATCGGCGATAAAGAACGAAAGTGGATGTGACGTAATCTTTCCTAGAAATAAGACGTGTTGGTTCGAGAACATTCTCAAGCGTCCTTGAGCACTCGACAACTTTCTAGAAAGAGTGTTGTTTGCTATATAAGCAAGTGTTTCGAGTCAGTTCCAACTTCGATGCCATTGTGTTATGTTATAATTTGTATGTACGAGTAATAAATAATAATTACTGTTCTAAGTTTATTAGTAGACAAATAAAATCACGTAATTAAATTCACATTACAATATGCACAGAATTTATCAGCAACGCAACGTTTTTTGAAAATTCCGTACATTTGTAGTCCTGAAAGTGAGTGCTAAGCTGCTAACGTTAAATAAATCTCCTGAGATTAAATAAGTGGTATAGAAATGAATTAAGTACAGCTACCCGAAGAATGTTGGGTATTAATTTAATTCGCGCTGTTAATAGTAAAGAAAGAAAACTGCACTAACCGCAATTCTTCTTGAAGGGTGATCTCAGCAATTATTTTAGTGCATTGCGGGAAAGGGAAAAATTATACATCTCAACATCATCAATTTTGTGTTAATTGTAGGTGATAGGCTAAACTAGGGTTAAAGCTTACCACTGAGGACAAGACGGGCATGATAGCTAATAATAACTTTAAAAGACGCGGTTTTATCGTTTGTCAGAATGAAAAGGCCACAACGTCCACTTTTAATGTTCATAATTCTGAACGAAAGCGCAAAAGAGGTACCCACCATTATTTTAATGCAAGCAATCCATTAGTATTCGTATGTGTAGACAATAGTTCGGATATGATGGGCCGTTTCGGGTTCTCTGCTACTGTATTATTACAACACGTTGCGATTTTAACAAATTATGGTTTACCCATACGTCGAATACTACCAAAATTCTTCCTATGCACCACTTAGCATATATTAGGGAATATAGAATAGCTACAAAAATTGCATAGTAGGTATACCGGCGAAATGAGACGTTTCGCAAATTCCTCGAGCAGTGATTTTCGTATTTTCTCCACGTTCCTCTTTTTGTATCGAAAGCATATATTCCTACTTTAGTCGTAATTATCAACCCTAATTTCTTATCAGATAAAACTACCGCACCCACATTATGTGAATATTACGAGTTTATTCGTGTGGGGTTAGCTAATAAATAACTTTGATATATAAAATATTTTTATGAGCCCCTTTATGGGAATACTTTCAAACATGCAACCCGAAAAAAAATTATACAAAGAACGGGCCACATTTTATATTCAAATTAAATAAAAGAGAACATTTTGTTTATATTTTAATTATTCCCAACCCCCGTTTATGCAAAATACATTTTAATATTGAATTCATTTTAATGGCATGTCGTACAGTCGACGTATTATAAGTTACTTACTTGTAAATGACTTTCGTAATGAAAGTGTAATAAAAGATAATGTCATAATTTGAATTAATTATTCCGCAAGAACAAAGGCTCGGATAATTGCCTCGCTCGATAAGCCAAAGGACGATAAGTACAATTGAATTCAATGATCCTTTTTGTCGTACTAACGGTTGTTAAAGATTTGTACCCGCATTACCGTTTCTTTTGAAGGATATTATTATAATGCTATTAGACGTCTTCATCCCTGGACTCGTTCCGATATCATGTGCCCAATTAACTGGTAATTAGGAGACGAAATAAATTATACTAAAGTAAATGATTATAGGACTACACACGGTGCAGTTGACCCTATGGAAATCCTATGATTAAAAAGTAGAAACAAATGAATCATAAACATTTGTTGGTTCGATGTTGGGGTGTGTCAATTACACCCCATGTAATTTCGACCACGCTTTTTATTATTCACTGCAGTTACTGAAACAAAGATATTTTACAAAATTATGCAAGTATTATGCAGTTCTTTTATTAGGTGCATTCTGTGAATTCTTAAATACATATTATTACGTCTTGATGATTCTTTTTGCAATATAATGACCGAGTAGGAATAGAGAACGGAATTATTACACATACGTTTAAGTGTAGCGTAATGACAAACTAGGTACACTCAAATCTTTACTCTCGACAGACTTATATTATGTTGAAAATTATAAACCGTGTGTTGCTTAGCTATTATGTTTGCATCACACGATAATAACCTCGATAATAACAGTAGTTTAGACCGGCGAAAGCATATCTACACTTCTTAATTTGGAAAAGCTTTCTATGGAAAAATAGGGGAGTGTCCCAGATTAAATGGGGGTAGCTTCTATTTTATTTAAGATTCTGATTTTGTGAGATGATTAAAATCTCACACAAGTTTAGAATTCATGTTTCATGACAAAAAGTTTAATATGAAGGTTTCCCACTTCGACAGGAACAAAATGAAATTTAAGATGGCGGTTAGTGAAATATGCACGATTGTATTCTGTTGTCAACGGTTTAACTTTCAGATAACGCGTATAATTGAACAAGGAATATCTATAAAATTAATTACCTTTTCATGTTAATAAAGTAGACTTAGTCACTTTTATAGTCATTTCAACAATTAATTATGTCCTTCATTCAATCCTAAATCAAGTCCTAGATACTTTCCAATATACTTGTTAATTTTGTTGCATGCACGGAAACTTTTTAATTATTTAAAAATTGAATACTGCGCACTCAGTTAGATAAAAAGGTGTGGTTTATGTGTGTTATTAAAAGAAAATTAACTTTTTTATGTCAGTATTATTCAAGATGGTATGTAACCTTTCATCTCCCCGTTCTCTAGTAACGGGCGGAGATCCAGAGGCGGATTTTAAGGGCGGTCCTAAGGGACACCGAGCCCACGGGCGTGCAATTTTGGGGGGCGGAAAATGTTACTGGCAATGCCTGAACGATCGAATCGGAATAAACCAGAAATAGTTGAGATTTCGATGATGTGATATGAACGTTCATTTGTTCTGGAGAAGTTTCCACGAGAAGATTGTTTTCGGGATTAATCCAATAGAATTGGGTTTGAATAATCAAATAAGAATACTTGATTACTTATCAAGCATTTTGTTCTGGTAGTCGAATAGTCCACGGAACCGAATAAACGTCCCTTAAGATTGCCTGAGTTTTATTTTTTAGCCATGCAGGATGTTATGGAACGTTGTGGGCTTTTTGTGTAAAGAATGATAGGGGCGGCAAGTTTCCCAAGCCCCCTGGCGGGTCAAAAGTATATACATCCGCCACTGGGGCGATCAAAAATGAGTTGCTGTCGAGGTCGCCGTTGGAAGTTCAAGTGGATTTACCCATGTAATCAAAATCTCCAAACGGTGACTCGACAGCAACTCATTTTTGATCGCATGGTACTGTAAAGAAACTGTTCCCACAGGCACCTAGTATTAACTTTGTGTGATGTTCGTTTGACCATTTTTCACCCAAGTAGGTATCGTGTCTGTCTGGGGATTTTCGAAAGTCCGCGCTCGCCGACTGACTGACGCTTCTTTCTTTTCCTTCTATTTGTTAAGCTTCGCTCATGTCGCGAAACGTTTTAACGGTTCTCCACCTCGACCGTTGCTTGGTGGTGTTTGAATCAGTTCCATGTTGTATGTTTGTGCAAAACTGGTTAAACTCTACTTGCGAAATTTGTGAGTCGTTGTCGGCTCTGATGCGTCTTAAGAATTTACCAATCGTTAAATATGACTTTTTTTCAAGTGCCCACTGATTTTTGGTGCGTCGCCGTCCGAACTTTACGAATTTTATCTCGCTGATCAAGTCGTTGAGTATAATCTCTATAACGGCCAAAATGTTCTCATGTAGTTGGATAAAGAGCCCATCAGTGATCCGCGACAGGATTTCAATGGTCCTTGGAAAAATGTGTTTCTAAGTATTAGTCTGACATTTATCGCAAAGTGTACCAATCCCATTCCAGCAGCTGACGACGTGCGAACGCCTCACATAGCGAATGCAACGTTCATTCATATGCCATTGTAGCCTTTTCGCCCACATCGAGTAGATTCTTTGTCCTTGACTTGAAATTACGGCGTGATGGGTAACGTCCCATTTAGCCGAGGTATCGGTAATCATCCGAGATGCCCAGGGTTGGTCCATAATTTGCGATGGTTGAATGTATAGTGCCTTTTATGGCAGCAACGTCGGGCACCGCCCGATGCTGCGTCGCGGCGTCCTAGTCTGTCGCTTTGGAATTAGTAACGCGGTCGCGAATAGGCGCTTTCTAATTACTTTGGGAATCTATGCAACGGCGTTTATGGTCGCTGATTGCTTCTAATAGAGAATTGATTATTTTGCTAATCTTCTCCGAAGTGTGGATGTGTGAAAGTGAGTTGGTGCCCTTGGAACAGCATCAATGGTTAACTTTTTTGAAATTTCTAAAAAAGGAATTTATTTTATAGTGAAAGTGGTGTTCCCTGTAAATATGGAGAACATGATACAAGAAAATATTGAAAGAGCGTGTTCAATTTGTGCTTTACGCCAAAAATTTTCGGGCACAGTCAGTCTATTTGTTTTGTTGAGACGCAGTTGTCATTTTAATAGATAATTTGTGCAGAAGCAAGTTAATTAAAGCTTGGTGTAAGAAGTTTAACGCGTGTTGGCCCATTAACGGAAAAGGTTTTTGTCGATGAAGAAAGCCAGATGCGAGGCTTTTGTTAAGGTTTTCTTATAATTGTTAATAAAGTTTCAACCGCCCGAACAGCCCGAAATTGTGTCATTCTTTATTCACAAGACAAGTTTGTTTGGTCATTTAATTTATTTCATAAAGCATAAGTAACATAATAAATAATGCATCTTAGTGCATCGTAACATTTCACGAACCAGATATTTGAATTTATTAGAATAAAAATAAGTAAATTTTAAGAAAATTTCTTGTTTTGTACTTGTCGACCAAGTTCTGCGTGCGGGTAATATATCCAATACATTTCCTTTTTCTTTATGGTTTGTTTTGAATTTCTTTCCATGTGTTTCGAAAATATATTTTTTATAATGCTGTCAACTTCAATTTAATTGTGTTTTATCTCCGAATTACATTGTGCGACCCAGATTAGAGTTTTCATGTTAGATTTTCTTTTCGTGCGATGAATTGGTCATTGGAGTGTTATGGGAAATATTTGTATAGGTAATCCTAATAGTAAACAATGCTAAAATTTATGGCAAGGTGTAAAGTAATTTTCAATCCTCGGTTCTACAGATCACCTGATTGCGTTATTTTAGTCTTCATGTGTTAATTTTATGCGTTCCTCTTCCCAACTATATATAAGAGTGTGAATCTGGTTCCTTAATTAGGCATCGGGTAGGGGGCTAATTTAGCTGCCAACTCCGAAAGGGAAGTGTGAATCGTTTCCTTTATCGAAAGGAGGGGAACTGTCAATGTAAAATTAAAAAACCTTTGAAACCTAGTTTGGTGCATTTAAATTTTCCTGAAAGGTAAGAGGGTGGCTCCAGAAAATTCTTTTACCTGGCTGGTTAACACCTGTCAGAAATTCGGGTCACTCTGTAATTTGGGCGCGAGCGCTGTTGAGGGCCGCAGAAACAAGAGAGGGATAATGAACGTAAATAAAATAAATCATCAAAATGGAGCACCTACCGAGCTGTGACAAAGTCTGCACTCGAGAAATGTATTTTCCACAAGACATTAGTGATCGGCAAATTGAACAAAATTCGTCGTTTATCTGTACTGAAAGATCTTGGAGCCATAACCAATTTTCAAATGGGGCGCGAATCCTTGAAAGATGACAGCAGAACACGGAAAAGATATCGGTGTGATGACCAACGAAGACATCACCTTATCTGAGGAGCCTTCGTGTCTAAAGGTAAAAGAAGAGCAGAAACGGTTCAGGTTTTCTAACATAACCATTCGCATCGCATCAACCACGTAGCACCGACATTAGGGGATAAAAAAATTATGCGCAAGGTCCCCAACAACCCTTCGTAAATTGAGCGCAGCGCCGGGTTTTTGAATGTGCTCCATTTTTTTGGAGGCCTTGTGAGAGAGTCGGTGGATGTGTTGAAATGGCCATCTGCAGTCGGGAAATTCTGTCGAAAAGGAGGTTCGATGAAAAGGAGACGTCGGATAAAGTTTATGGTTTGTCGTCCCTACATTGAGAAGCTTGATCTATCCGACCCTTAGGGGTTGCGGGACAATATTGTTATTTGAGTTATAAACCTTCAGTCCATTTGGCAACACTTCTGCACAAGCTTAAGTTAATATTAGGAAGAAAAGACCGTGGGAAATTGGCCAGACTTGAGTTTGATGCATGGCAATACAGCCAACGGTTAATTTCAAAGAAAATCGATCAACCCCCGTATAGTCCAGGCTCTTTGGTCCCAAAACGAATATTCCTTTTTTGGGAATGATAAGAAGGACTTACTGGGACATCATTAAGTAACGTGAAAAAGAGGGTGAACGCTGCAAGTTTGTCAAATGCAAAAAGTCATGTTACTTTTTGTCTCGGTCCGGTGACAAAGTAAGAACAGTACATTTTCGTAGCCAGAGGGAATTGCCTAACTGTCATATGGCAGTAGAAAAATTGCTATCAGTGTCTAGAAGTACTAGCTCAGTAGTTTCCCAAAGCTTTCTTTTCATGTCGCCCCCTTTCTGGAAAGATAAAATTGCTGCCCGCCCCCTCCTCGATTAAGAAAGATTGAAACTGCTTTAAGCTTTTCAAAGTTGTATTTCTTTACAAACAAAAAAATTCATATGTTATTTAGAAGCCTACAGGGGAGGTTTTTTTTTATTTTCACTTGTGGACTGGTAAAAGCTTGAAAGAAACAAAGCGGTTTTAAATGGGCAAGTTGTGGTAAGAGAATTGTACGCTATATTATGGTATTATTATTCGGCACTTTCCGATTTTTGCTACAAATAACCAAGAAATACAAATATTAGAGAACAATACTGTAATTTGTTGCTTCATCATTGAAACCATGGGAACCTGAGCGAGAAAGCCAAACATTGTGGCCTGAAAAATAGATTCCTTGCCTAGCAGAAAAAACCGGGAGTTCGTCAAGCAAAGACATTCTAACAACAAATAAGCTTTGGCGTATACAACGTGGCAATTGCAAGCAAGTGTTTTGGGAACATTGCTGAGAGGGTATTGGGCCATGGGAGAAATTTTTTATTTATCTAACATAGATTATATGTTTTTTAATATATTCAGTTAAGATATTTTCATATTGGATAAAGTTCAAACCTTTAAAAAAGATATACTTCGAAGTAGGCAATTTCAAACTATTTATTTAACAAGCCCTAGTGATTTTCTCAGCTTTATCGAGATGTGCGAAAACTTGGAATTTGTTGAGAATCCAATACGATATTTATTTTGTTTAGAGTCGATAGTTTGCAGCCATATAACATCAATGGCTTTTCAGTGGTCTGTTTTTAGGTTCATGAGAATAGAATGTCGTCATAGATCGAGAATCGCCTACACATATCATCAGCGGAATACATTGTGCAACATCGGTGCTTTTTATTGCGACTGATTTAACATAAAACGGCGAATTTACCGGGAATTGTTGGTACGTACCTTCTTGTTTGTGTTTGATATTGTGTCAAATATAATAATAGCAATTTTGAGTGATAAAAAAATAATTTTAAAGGCTAATATATTGTGCTCTCAAAACACGTTCAGCGGATCATGGCGCCCAACACTTAACAGAGCCCTTCCCTCCCAGTTTGGGGAACCACTGCACTAAGATTCACCATAATGCCTGGCGAGCCAGGCATTCAGTAACTCACTGTAAAATTTCTATACTCCCTTTAGTACCTTGGAAGATCCCCAGGCGTAAGATGCTGTGAGTTTTTTTAAATTGTTCGAGTGGCGTGTCATCCGTATTTCTTTCTAATTGTCTTTTCTCTCTAGGTAGGCGGGAGGTGTTAAGATCAGTATATGCTCTTTGTATGGGGCTGGTAGATAGGTACGCTGGATCGGTCTATTTGAAAGGTTGTATCTGATTTTCTTTTCTTCTACTTTCGGGATAAATTCCCTGCCTCTCCTATATGAGCCCTACTTTTTTCTTTTCCAATGGGGATTTTCACGGGTTTTTAATTTACGTGGTTGGTGTGCTTTTACGGCATATTTTGGTTGCGGTTTGTGGATTGCAGTTCATTCATTTCCTTTATAACTTTTTTTTTCTCTTTACTCTTTTTGTAGTTTGGTTCTTATCTTTTTTAAGCTCTCGAAGCGAGGAGGAATGCTAAGACAGTTCATTTTTAATCCTTCAGTATTAAGAAAAACAACCTTCGCAAGTTTGTAGGACCTAAAACGGATAATAACAATATATGTTTAATAAACTAATACAGTCATGCGTTACTGCTTGAAGGCGCTCTCCTCGTTTAAAAGTAATCAGAGTTCGAAAGATATTCGTAACTATGACATGAAAGCTGCATTTTTTCCACTTGCATTCGATTCCAGGTTGTAAGGTGCAACTTCCCTGCTAAACTCGGACAAATCCGGCTTATCAAATATGAAATTGATAGCTGTTGCATTAATTGTGCAATTCAAATCTTTGACGTTGCTTACTCAAGTTTCAGTTTTATAAGTTATGTAATTTCATTTTCAATGCTTTTCTAAGATAAAATAGTTTGCATATTTTGTTTATTTGAAATGGTCGAGTGCCGAAAAAGGGCAGTGTGGATATTTTGAATCGATTCGCTCAACTTTTGCTTGCGTATTATATGGCTTAAAGCTTATTCCCATAATTGAATTTCATGCCATCAGGTGAATAACTAAGTAAAGCGATCGCGACATTCAAACAAAATTAATCGTTCACAGACGGACAGATAGAGGGAGAGACCAGACAAAGGAACAGACGTCACAGACAACAGACAGCGACAGACAGCAATAACATATAGTACATTATATATCTAAGGTAGAGAAGTCCACTATTATTGCTGAGACCAAGATTAACATCTCGAGGCGCTTGCGGCCGAGGGTGTAAGGTGCGAAAGGCAATAATAGACTTCTCTACCGTGTAATATTAACCTATTTTTTTCACTACTAGACTTGAAATCCTCTAAATTAACATATAATATTGATAAGAGAGTTAACGGTTGGAGCAGAATTGTTTGTTTCTTAATTTAACATGTCAATGAAGTAGTGGAAGTAACAAGTCAAACAGCGCCGTATTTTTGTTCCTGTCATTGAGATTTTTTCAAAGAGTAATTTCGTCGAATTTTTTTCAAAGATGTGAAATTTTAGGTATGTAATTTCTTCTGGGAAATTGCGAATGGTGGCAATTATTCCGTTTTAGGAGAGCTGTCTAAAGTTCATTGAGCGAATATCGGTTGTGTTT
>NW_022170510.1:10182112-10372540 GCF_008802855.1 Photinus pyralis
TCAATATAGAGCAGCCAAAAGAGGTCTCCGTCACGATTTTACTGCCCGCGCTGTTAAAAGCGCCTTAAAAATAGGTAAAGCACGTAAAGTACCCTACATAAATTCTCCCTGGGTATTTGACAATTCCCTTCAACCTTCCTAGATGTAAGAAAGTACGAACAAACCCTGGATATACATTTTTGACCCATTTTATGGGCGGGTATTGAAATGCTACCTTGCACTTAAGAAACCCGCTATAGCAAGTGCCGTCCGGGGTTGCGGGGGTGGCGGCATAGCTGAAATTGAACCTTAAATTTTAAATATTCAATCTCGACGTTGGCATTTTGTAACTTTAAACGTTCAGAAAGACATTAAATCTTACGGTTTTTAACTGAGCTTTCGATCTTCAAGCGAAACTCGAATCTTGCAGATGAAGTGTTGAAATTTAAAAATGGAAGTTTCAATTTCAAACCATAAATTATGAGAACATACCCTGAAAGTTTCATAAAGTTATCACAAAATGCAAGGTTCAAACCTATAACCCCCGCACTATTTCTAAATTGTGTGTCATTTCACATTTAGTTCCGTTCAAACATTTGTGAGAATTGCAAGCTATAACACAGAGTTAAACAATTATTATTTTTTGTATAAATCTTGAAACTGTAGAACCCCCAGGCTCAACTCTTGAAGATCAAATCTTGAACCTTGAAACGTGCCTCTAACTCCTTTAAGCTTCAATCTTGCAATTTGAATGTTGACGCATTCTGCTTATAAACTAGGATGTTCGTGCTCCTATCATGAACGACATGAACCTTGAATCCAAAGCTTAAATTTTAAATATTCAATCTCGACGTTGGCATTTTGTATAACTTTAAACGTTCAGAAAGACATTAAATCTTACGGTTTTTAACTGAGCTTTCGATCTTCAAGCGAAACTCGAATCTTGCAGATGAAGTGTTGAAATTTAAAAATGAAGTTTCAATTTCAAACCATAAATTATGAAGTAGATGTCTTAAAACGCGTGAATGGTAAAGCTTGAACTGATCTTGAAACTTGACAATTAAATCTTTTAAAATGTGAACCTATGAAATCGTCCTAACAAGCGGAAGTATCCTCTTGCACCGTATATATACAATATCAGGTCATGTATGTCCCCTGCACCTACGTTATTTAGTGCACTACCTAAGTTTCACATTTGAGCTTTTTCGTTCTTATAGGTATGTGAGAATATTTTCTGTAGCTGCAAGTATATGAAGAAATTTAGTGCGTCGTGTAATTACTGCACGTAATTATACAAGTTTACCTACCTCGTGTTATGCAAAATGATTCTGAAAATTGACAGCCGAAAGAGAAACTTAAATTTGCCGTACAAGAGCATGTATAGTTGAGCTACTATACATTTGGTGCAATAATTGAAAATGCCCAATTTTGTAACAATCTGTGGACTTTCATTGCCCATTTCCTTTAAAAATATCTACTAGTCTTGTGCCGTTAATAAAGTCATAAATTCCTCACTATAATCGAATTTGCGAAAAATTTGCACGTTAATGAGGTGGATCCAATAAAAGCGGGCCCATTAGCAACATTATAACAAGGGTAGCCCGTGCCGTCCATGCAGTAGGATGCGGAATATAAAGAGCATGTGTTTATCAATGTCTATAATCGGTTAGCACATACATATTAATATGCAGCTATCGGAAACAGAACACTGCGTATTATGCATATATGAACATGTTTTATATTTTATGTGTATTCGCATGATATGATCTCGCCGCTATATATGAATTCATGCCGCATTTTTTAATTTCCTATATCCTTTCAATTATGGCAGGTAAAGGACACGTTTACTCGTAGATACGCGTTAACTCTGAGGACAGCGCGTTCGTCGTGTAAACAGTTTAATAATAAAAAAAATGCTCCATGTTTACCGCTAGAGATTATCATCGCACGCTTTTTTTATAAATAAAGACCTTTTGCTACGGACTGTTGGGGAAGGCCGACAAAGTAGAAAAATATTTTGTTTGGTTTCCTCGTTTATAATTATTGCTTGTTTGGATTGGATTTGTCACAACAGGCGACCTTCAAGGTTGTGTAATAGAATTAATTAAAGTTAATTCAAAGTCTATTTTTCATTTTTTGTCATTTTTGCAGTACTGCCTTGTTGGCATAACAGTAATTTAGAAAATGGTAAACTATATATTTTAAAGTAATCTGTTACCAACTTTACTAGATATATTAAACTATAATAGCAGGAATGTAGTCTGGCTGTTTTTAAAATCCATTTGCATATGTTATATTAGCAAGTGCATAGTGCATAACATTATAGCCTTCGTCAGTGACAACTAATAGATATAGGTATAGCATTTGAAGGAATCAGAAATAATTGAAAGGCATATTACAATGGAAGATTTAGGGAACAATGCATTACTTATACATTAAACACACAGTAAATTACGATAAAACTGATTTGGATAGAGTTGATTTTTTATTAGATGAATGAAGGGCCCTACAGACGGGCGTTCTTGTACGCTTTTATGTATACCTACCTGCCCTCAAAAACGTACATACAAAAACGTTAATGTGTATGCACAAAACGTTATATTACGTTTTCAATCAACTCGAGGACAGAAATTTTGTGCGTGCGTAGGTACAAAAAGTTTCAAGGTGCGGATGTAAATTCTGCGTCGCATATCAGTAACGTATAATAGTAGATGATCAGATCAGCTTATTTCTTTTTTTTTGAAATTCTGTAGAACACTGTCCGGCGAATTCCTGCAGGAATTTATTGAATTATTTTGTTGACTTTCCATTGGAACAACAACAATCACCACTGCTGCGAATGCTAAGTCACTTCCTTATAAATCGCTCAAAATACTACGAAATTGTGGGTGTCTGTAGGCAGTGGTAATGCACGTTGTTTTTGGATGTGCGTTTTTAGCGCATTTTTGCAAATTTATTTGTAAAAAGTAGCTTTTAATCTCACTTTGGCTGGCTGGCTGGCTGGCTGGCTGGCAGGCAGCAAATGTGGGCGCGTAGAAGAACTCTTGTAGAAAGGCAACGGGTGTACGTGTATCTACAGGGCCGTGAAATTTGTCAACCTTAGGGACATGGCTACATGATGTGGGGTTGGCGACATCTGGGCGTCATCCTCGAGCGTAGTATACTAACGTGAAGGTTTTTCAGTTTTTTCCTATCTTCTACTACAGTTTTGGTCCGATTCTTTTGAAATTGGTGTCGTCGGAAAGATGTTGTAAACGCGCACAACTCCTGCGTGGCGGAATTTTGTTTTTTGTCATAGGGGCGAAATTAACGACCTTTTGCGAGGCGCGCGCGCGCGTCTTCGAGAAGTAGTCAGGCGCCTTTTACCTTCCGTTGCGAACTCACGCGGTTTAACGTTTCGTGAATCTCGAATCGCTGTCTCTCTTTCTCGTGTCGCCAATAGAAGTGAATTGCGAGTGAACGGGACGTCGGAAGTGGGTACCGTAAAAGGGAATGTGGTAGCCCGCGACACGATCTTACTGATGGTGGAGTCAAATCTTTAAAAGCGAATTGCGGGTGCACGAGGAAAGTGGGAAGCGGTTAGTGAATGTAGTAGCCTTCGACAAGATCTGTTATTGATGGTTGAGTCGAAAGTGGCTAATAGAATACTGATCTGCCACACAAAAATGCGCTGAAGTCCCTTCGATCTCAAACGAGGACTTTGATAATTTTTTACTATACAAGTACATAAACGCGTCCAAAAACATCCGTCACATATTTTCATTACCTAAAAGTTCTATTATGGAACCATGAAATATCATGAAATTTTTATTTTTTTGGACAATATATTTAATGACGCTTTATAACACTGATATGTATTTTGAACCGTTTCTAAGATTCCGTTTCTTTAGTTATCTATAAAATTCATTGTTTCTTATACGCGCTAAAAAAAATTTTGTTGAATTCAATCAAAAATTTTCGTGTTAAACTTTTTTCATTGCTTCAAAGAGAATTTTATCAATTCAATGAATTACGCCTTTTAAATAAGTATCACTAGTTATTGCGACTATCAGACAATATTCTTCATTTAAACGCGTTATTTATTTGGATTATATACCTACCAAATGTTTGTCCTAAGAACACATCTTCAAAGAAACAAATATTTTGTTGAAGTAATTCGCAAAGGCGTATGGTAAGTTAAGTAAGTAATTTGGAGATTTAACAAAATCGTTTTTTAAATTAACCGCATAAAAATACTCCTAACAACGAAAAAATAGGAGATTTTGTGTGATGAGCACTAATAATGCTCATGTATAAAAAATTCAGGTACCGAATAACCGTTACGTGGAAAAAAACGTTGAGGGACACCAAATAACGCAAATTCCTTAGAAAGCTATTTCTGAGTCTTCACATATGAGACCTTGGTTAGTGTAACGTATATATGTTACGTTTACCTATGACTAGTAGTAGAAATTTAAATTCTAATTACATGGTGGCCACGTTTCCTTCTAGCTTCTACCTTACTCCTCATAAACTTCAATGAACAATCAAAAATATGGCAATTTCTTACACCAACAAACTCCTTATAGCTAATAAATGCAGACGGTCCGGTAAACTTTTCAGTAGCACGGTGGGAATACTAATTTAAATAAATCTTAAATGGTTAAATGAGGCATGCCTCAGGAGTCTAAATAGGGTACCTATATGCCTCCGGAGACTGGGAAAAGTTTAGCTATTTAACGATGTGTTTAGAATGTGGACAACTGCTGGACAACAAGAAAGTAGACAAAACTATTGGTAGCATCACTCATATTAATATCTGTTGCTGTAGAAAAAGTAAAGGTTTGAGTGATCGACCGTTGTTTCAATAAAAGTTAAAAGTCAGGGTCTGTGGTAGGGGTCTACATACGTGTATAGGTAGGTACGTCTTCCTATGATTTGGAAAGTGCATTATCTTTCAGTTTCTCTACCTACTTAATATTAAGTTCTAAAAAATAAAAGGTTGGACTAAAGTTTTAACAGTCTCTTTAGTTACTAGTATTATAATATTTATAATTTTTAATAAGTTTCGTTGTTTTTACAACCCGCACGTTAGTTACTACGTACTGGGGGGGAAAATAACCCCCACTTTTTTTACGGAACTACATACCTACGTTTGGTAGCACCAGGAATCCAAATCAAACAAAATCTCGATGATATTGGTCTGTCTGTCCGTCTGTCTTCACTTTCATTTCCGGTTAAACAGCTGAACTGATTGGAACCAAATTTAGTACAGAATCGCGCATGCGCAAGTGTGTCAAAATAACAAGAAACTGTCACTTTTGATTTTTTCCTATATTATGCCCTGCTCGGGCGCCATATAACGCTCCCAATTTTCCACGGCTACTGGAATCGGGGTGGAAAATTGAGAGTTCACAAGTGCTGGTTCGGGTAGCTCAATTCGCAGCAGGGTTCGGTAGTAAAACCAGTTGAAAGCGGAGATCGCTTAATACATATATTGTTTCCAATAATAAAACAAAATAAAATTAAAATAATGTACACAAAAGCACGCCTCTGTGGACTGCCTCCGCACGTCACTGGCTCGGACTGAAGTGGAACGGTCAGTGCGACACTTCCAGTGGATGCTGGACACGGTGTGTTTCCTCTTAGGTTTGTTATATTCCTTTAACAATCGGAAGTATAATTAACACAAATAAATTCAGAGTAATTAAGTGATTGTTTAAACAATAGGTGAGTGACCTTGTTGATTATTATTTAATGTAATACTATGGGGGAATTCTACCTAGACAGAATTCCAAAAAAAAAATGAAACGGGTTCTAAACAAAATTGACTGGACGTAATAAAATGAAAAGGGGTTCTTTAATTAACTCAACAAAAGTATCTGGATGTGGATTATTATTAAACAGGATGGTTTTCAGGACTTAGGTACAAAGTACCGCCCTAAGTTACCAAGAGTTCGGGGAAGGTTTAGAATAACAGGTGTGAAAGTTGACCAGGTACACAGTACCAGCCGTGAGCTTCGGGAAGTAGTTATCGGGAGTTAGACCGTAGGTGCAAAGCACCGGCCTAAGCTTCTGGATCAGGTAAGAGATAACAGGGTTCGAAATTTAGGCCTTTGGTACAAAGCACCGGCCTAAGCTTCAGGGAGAGCAGGAGATCTGGAGGGTGGTTCTGGTAGAAGGTTTTGAGCTATAGGAAGGTGATCTCAATTAGTTCTCTCACAGACGGGACACTCGCTTTTATATTCAACGGCCGGTTACGTTTGGGGAATATTTGGAAATGGTAATCGGGAAGGGATTAACGGGAAGTGGTATTTGATACGATCGGAAAGGTAGGTGGCGACATCTCACGGAACTTCAGGAAAATAGTTTTCATCATTGCTTCCTAAAATGATTATAAAAAGTATCATAGTTGGATTCCTTACATATCACCCCTCCTTCGGAAGCCGGTACCTTGGTGTCCTCTGCCCGACTCATCCCTAATGCGGCCGCTTCTTTCCTCGTCTTTAGACTGGATTTCAATCTCATCCTGGAGGTCAACTGGCTTTATATCCTTTACGTGGACATTCTTCTTTTGTGACCTCCTGTCCCCTGTTTTGATTTCCACTATCACAGGAGATATAATTCGTGTTATTTCATGTGGCCCTGAAAATTTTGGGGATAACTTGCTGGAAATTCCCTTACCTTTATCAGACAATATATGCATTCGACAATAAACTTGTTCTCCCACCCGGGGTTGATATGGCCTTCTACGGAGGTTATAATATTTTTTCTGAGTTTCAAATGCCTGTGCAAGAGCTTCTCTTGCGAGTTGTCGGAATTCCTCTAATTTGTCTAGTTTTGTTCCATACTCTTGTGGTTGCACCATTTCCCCATCTGCCTCCGGTTGAACTTCCCTTATGAGAGTGTTGGTGGGTAACATTTCCCTGCCAAAATTCAAAAATGCTGGAGTGTATTGTGTAGAATCGTGCTTAACACTATTAATAGCGAAAGCTATTTCTGGTAGATGTTGGTCCCAGTTTCTTGGTACTGCATTGGTGTTTTGTGCAATCATCATACCAATTACTTTATTTGCCCTCTCTACTGGATTGGCCTGGGGAGTGTATGGTGGAGTTAACTGGTGCTGGATACCCCATTCCCGTAGAGTGGTTTTAAATGTGCGGCTAATAAACTGAGATCCATTATCTGAAACTACCTTTCTCGGAGTTCCAAATCTACAAATAATATTTTCCTGGAATGTTTTAATTAAAACAGCGCTGGTAGCCTTGCGTATTGCTTTTATCTCTACCCACTTGGTGAACCTATCCTGAAATACAATTGCATAACAGTTTCCTTTACTGGAGCGGGGAAGTGGTCCTATAAAGTCAATACTAACTATCTCCCATGGTTGATTTACTCTTGAAAAGTGCATTTCTCCCATAGGTTTCTGGGTGGTGCTCTTGTATTGTAAACAATTTTTACAATTTTTAACGTATTTAATTACATCCTGTGTGCTTCTAGGCCAGTAATAATTTTGGAACACCCTGGAAATTGTTTTTGCCACTCCTAAATGTCCTGCGGTTGGTTGATCATGGCATTCTTTCAACACCCGGGAACGTTGGTGTTTTGGAACACACAATTTCCATGAACTGCCACTACACTACACTAAATTATTGCATCGTGCGGGCGGTATCTGTGCCAGCCAAAAGAACATTTTGAAAATACCTTGAATTATTTGCATCAGTGGATTACCAGCTGGATTTCGGCATCTCTTAGAAGTTTATCCACATTCAAAAGTTTTGGTAGAAACCACATTTCCCATTTCCTCAAAAAGTGTATAGAATGTAATAAAGGTAACATTTTTCAAGGCTGGGTATGGGCGTATGGCGCCCTTATTAGTACATAGCGAACAGAAATATAAAATCGCAAGAGGACTGTATAAAACGCTTGCTGATAGAAAGCTCTATACTAAAGATTAAAGAAATAGACCGCCATCTTGAATGTTTTTAAATGGCAACATAGTGATATATCATTAGAAATTATTTTTTGAATACCTTAATCATGAATGGTGCTAAATTAGAAAATAATAGATAAAAAACTCTGTTCATATTTCACAAAATTAAGGTTTATTTCTCACTAGTCACGTAATAAAATAGTTGTAAGGAAACTAACCATATGTACAGTGTCACTGATTGAACACTTGCTCAATGTTTCATTGTTTATTTTTGATGTTTTGTTAATTGAAAGGTATCTAAATATAAAGTACAATATACACGCTTATGGCAAGGTTTGTTTTAATTTTTCTGCACTATTTTCTAATTTAACACCATACACGTTTAATCTCGCGTTTAATGTACCTAATAAGGAAGATAAAAAAATAATCTTTCTATAATGACTATCACATGACTTATGTTACTACGTAACAAATTCAAGATTTGGTTCCACCTTTTTTAGCGACCCTGTACGTGAAAGTAATGAGTTAATTCTCTCCCTCATTCACGGAATCTTTCTCCCTTTATCTAATTTGTAATAAACATGGAACCGCAACTGGTAATGTAAACAAAATTGATAAACTTTCTGATGAACTTATAATTGTGAATTTTGTAGTGTATTTATTGTTAAGTACAATCTGACAATTGTCACAGTGTATAGGTCACCAAATGGTAATTTTGATGTGTTTAGAGACAGATTAATTAACTTATTATCTTTTCCTGATATTTGTAACATAAATGTAGTTATAACAGGTTCAAATTTAATTCGCCTGATAAAAACTGTCTATATATTTGCGATTTACTTCAAAGTTTTGGCTTTGCTAAATTAGTCAGTGCACCTACTAGGAAAGCTAATACTTTGGACAATGTCTTCACGAATATGACTGATGTAAACAAGATTTCTACGGTTGACACAAACCTATCTGATCACCTAGGTCTTTCTTTTAATTTAAACCCGAATACTCGTTTTAGGGATGTAATTGTTAAAAAAATTTACCGTCCTATAACGGAATATGGAAAAGTAATGCTTTGCAATGTGGTCAGTGAAGAAAGCTGGAGATATGTTTCGGATAAATCTATAGATTCGAGCACAAAATTTCAAATGTTCATCAATAAAATCTCTGACTATGTGAATAGTTCCTTCCAGGAAAAGAAATATACAGGTAAAGATTCAAAAGTACATTATGTCCGTTGGTTCACTCCACAATTAGAAAAAATGCGAGAAACTGTAGCTTTCTTTCTGATGCATGTAAGCAAAAACCTACTGTTTTTACAAAACTCCAATTACGCAAATACAAAGCCATGTACAAAACTGAATTACACAAATCAAAGACGGACGCCTTTGATAAGTATATTTCTAATTCAAAAACCAAATCGAAAACTATGTGGAATTTGATAAATCAAAACAGGAAAAAGTTTCTATCACCGAAATGTCCCATCGAACCTAATTCTTTGAACATTTATTTCACTAGTGTCGCCGAAAATATTATTCACAAGCTATCCAACACAAATATTAACCCCATCAAGTTAATGGCTGGGATTGATATGCCCATTGCCGTCTCATTCTCTTTTAAGGAGGTATCATATAGCGATGTTCGTATCATCATTGATAATATGAAAACAAATAAAAGCAAAGACTGCTATGGGTTGAGTTTTGAAATTATAAAAACTATAAAGAATTATATTATTATACCTTTTACAAAAATTTTAAATTCTTGTATCAAAGAAAGTATATTTCCGAGATCTTTAAAAATTGCATCAATCGTGCCCATATTGAAAAAGGGTGATCTAACCGATCTAAATAATTATCGGCCTATTTCTATTGTCCCTGCAGTGGCAAAAATCTATGAGAAAGTTCTATCAAACCAAATTAGTGCATACTTTGAAGGAAACAATTTGTTTTCTGAACAACAGTTTGGTTTTAGAAAAAAAAAGTCAACCATTGATGCAGTCATTTCTTTTGCAAATAATATATCACGCAGTTTTGAAAATAGAGAAGGCAATATTGCAACTTTTTTAGATCTCCAGAAAGCATTTGACTGTGTTTCTCATAGTATTCTACTTGATAAGCTTCGTCACTATAATTTTGGAACAACCAGTTGCCAGTTACTTGCCTCTTATCTAACAGATAGAACTCAATATGTTACTGTAGACGGCAGTAAGTCGAACGTACTACCCGTAATTCATGGAGTTCCGCAAGGGTCTGTATTAGGCCCTTTGCTTTTTTTAATATATGTTAATGACCTATGCAAATATATGGCTCGTGTTAGTTCTATTACACTATTTGCAGACGACACGTGCTTTTCTGTGAGCCACAAGTGCTTGGCAACTGGTAAACGTAACAGCCTAGTAGCAGAAGCTATGGCTAGTCGGTGGTTTAATGCTAATCGGCTATGTTTAAACTCAGTCAAAACAGTTGAAATAATATTCTCCCTATGTAAACCTTCTTTATGGCACACCCAACCAACCACCAAATGTTTAGGCTTAAATATTGATAGCCAATTAACTTGGAACGCACATGATGATGCAATTGCAAAAATAATCAATTCTGGCACATTTTTGATACGGCAGTTGTCGAATAAATTACCAAAGCACATTCTCAGAGTTGCCTACTTAACACTACTACAACCCCACATCACATATGGAATTCTCGTTTGGGGGCATTCTAGTATATCTACCAGAATCTTCAAACTGCAAAGAAGAGTGATTAGACTAGTTGCAGGGATTGGTCGCAGGGAGAAATGTAATGGTTATTTTGTCTCACTCAATATACTTATCCTTTCTTCTCTATCGTTACTTGAATGTTTGTTGTATATTAAAAGAAATCTAAATTCATTTAAAACACACCAATCTGTACATAACCACTATACACGTAATAGAGATGATATATGCCTAAACCCCATCAGACTAAACAGAACGCTATCCGGATGTAACTATTATTGTATAAAATTTTTTAATATAATTCCTGATCATATACGGACATTACAATATAGAAAATTTAAGTTAGTCTTGAAAACGTACCTCATTAGTAAATGTTTTTATAATATAGGCGAATTCATTGAAAATGGCTTTGGGGATTTATAGAAGTTGCTTTGTCTGTTAATTATTTATTTATAATGTTTGTGCTTTCATTCATGTTAAGTGTATTGAAATTGAAATTGTAACTGTTTTATATACTCTATATCTGTAACTACTGACAAGTGTAAAGGTTATGCCTACTAACATAATAAAATTAAAATAAAATAAAAAAATAAAAATAACTGCGATTTTGTAGTAATAATCACAAGTAACTACACGAAAGTTATTAATATTCTACACAAGGAGTTGTTGGCTACTGGTTCATTCTTAGCACTTAGCAGGTGCGACGATGGTTATTTTGAAACTGCAATTAACACCAAGTAGAGGTACAAGAACATGTTAAATTAGCTACGTTTTCGGTGGCAGGTAACGATAATTAATTATCTTTGTTGATAGGAAGGTCCGCTGATTTCCTTTAAATTTAGTAGGTGTTATGATGACAATGGTAGAAGATTGGGAACTATAATATTTGATTACACATCTTAAAAATCATCATTCGTCAATAAATTATTTTCCCAACGAATTTAACGCGCTACCATCAGGCAGCTCGACTCCCATTAAATTTTAGATTTTAAGGTACAAGTGTAATAGCAGCTGGGGGTAAGAAAATATCAAACCAAATATTTACTAATTTGCAAGAAAATAGATCTAGTATCTGCGTGGCTGCTTTGCTGCCGCATGTATAAAAATATTTGTTGGTATATCCCATCACTCTACTATAAAAAATAATTAGGATTATTAGTTACAATTTTTTAACGCTCAATTTAAATGTAAAAAAGTAGCACAGATGTTGAATGATGTAATTATCGACACAATTTTTTTATTTGCACTCTGTTCGCGATTTGAGAACGTTTTCACCTATTATTAATGCTTGTAATTACCATGATTGCAATTTTTCTATTATTAAACGACTATAATTTTATAATTTAAATAATTACGCGTATGTATAATTTTTTTAATTATCTACAGCAACATTTGAACATTACGAGTGTTCTTTTTTTATATGTTTACATAATTACGTAGTTCTTTTTCTATGTAAGCCCCATGTACCTGTATAATTAGGTATTGGCAAATTGGGGAACGGATAATGTTTTGATTGCGGAATTAGTTCTACTTTTTATTGCGATATCTACGAGAGACACTAAAAACAGAAATCTACCGATGCATGGGAAAAAATTTTTTCCAACGATATTACGTGCGATACAATAGGAATTAGGGAAAATAGAACTAAAATCATTAGAACGTGAAATGATTCCCATAATATCGATGGTAGTTGCATTACACCTTTGGTCTCTTTGGTCAATTCCCCAGCAATTCCCATCGACTCAACGTCAACTGGGTAGAAGAAGTATGGATGACCAAGAATGTATGGAATATAGTATAGATATCGGTAAATAAGGATTGTATAACATTTTTTTTCTATATAAAAGTTATACAGAAGAGTTGCTTGATTATATATTGAATTATCCATAAAGTTATATTTGTTATCTTCTCAGGACAATTACGTAATAGAGCATCAAAACCTTGAAACAAATTCTGGTGCTGATACAGTGGAGAGCAATGTAAAAAATAAGTTGGCTTGGGGCCCACACTAAACCAAGTCTTCAACCAAATAAAAAGGGTTGAGTAGGTATCAGAAACTCAAGCCAAGGAACCATATTCTTCAGCAGTACCGTTTCAGACGCTGAACCAATTTAAGAAGTTTAAAATCAGCTCCGTCGGTTACTTTGATGCCAGGGATCAAATGTTGGAAATCACTTAACTTTAAACGAATCAAAAACTCAGGAACTAATTTTTTCCGCAAACCAAGTCACTGAAAGTGATCCTGTGGAACTACTAGGTTAACTGTGGACTCTTCCTTAACATTCACTCGGCATTAACAAGTTGTCAAAATGTACCTTTGGCATTAAAAAACTCACAATAACTTGAATCTGGAGCATTTACTAATTGTCTATTTTTCACTTTTCTATAGTAAAATTATATAGGTATCTTTATATGGGGTTGTGTTAGTCACGCCTCACAGGTATTCCATATGCAGAAGAGTGATGGACGACTGATGGAAATTGAGATACCAAAAGAAAAGCTTTCTTTACTGTACACCAAAATGGAATTTGAAAATTGTGCCAGTTAATTCGTGAGGTTCCAGCAATGCAGGACTTATTTCTATTTCGCGTTTTTGTCGAAAACACAAAAACAAAACTTTTCTTCCTTTTGTACAAACAATTTGGTAACATACCGTACCTATACAGTGTGTCCCTGCGAATAACAGTCATGTATGGAAAATGTATTAAAAAGCGAAAAATAACTAACATAAATAAGATATTAACCAGAAGCTATGAATGTATTAGATCGAGTGCGATGTAGCAGCGAAATACGTGCATTTATTAATGCATCAAAATGTACACGCAATGAGCTGCACTGATTAATTCCGTTTAGAGTGTTATTAATGCGTCGTATTAAATATTAAATAAGATTCCATCGTGTAATATTTGCATTTTATTACCATACTGACTTTTTGTTAGAGCCTTGCATATTAACCATATAATTAGTATAAGAAAGTAACGAAATGTGTTCTGTACTATATTGCCTATACAATCAATCTTTAAATTGTCTTTCACGCTATAATAAAATTTTTATTGTTATGTACCATTTTATTCTGTAAATATGCAATTACTGTAAATGTAATAGATGTATAATCTTCTACTTCCGTTAATCTTCTTCATGGGAATACAATGCAGATTACTTCGTTTGGAATTGCTATGCCTGCCTAGTTACGATAACATTATGAATTTTATTTAATTACGAGTAATCCGGCTTCGTCATAAATCTACATTACATAACTTTCAACGAAGCTTACTGTGAATTGATACATTTCCTGATTAGAGACTAATGCGGATAATAGAGCTCCTTTAGCTGCATGCTTTTATCGCTTTGGAGTAAAAGAGGTTGGCTTACCTAAATGGTAATCCTCAAATTTGGCTAGGTTATTGACATTTACCAGAGTATACCGAGTATTACAATAGTTACGTCATGATCTACATTCAAAGAATAAGTAGAAATGTCATAGAAGAAGAATCCCTCCAGGGAAATATTCCTGGGTAGAAACTCCCTGCGCCACCCTATATAAGGTGTGTTATACTAATATAGCTTATTGGGTCAACTAAACTTACATATCGCGTACTCTAAATGCTGACATTTTTTTTTGTATGTTTAATAATTAGGTACATTATATTCTGAATCGTGAATACGGGGCTTCGAAAATGGAGGTTGCTGTCCAATGTTAGTGCCAAGATTCTGCTAGAAAAATTTAACTTGAAATGTGCAGATTTAGCGGAATCCAAAAATTGGTTACTATTATTTTTCCATTAGATTTGTCAGCATTCAATTTGAGATCACTAAGCGCCATGTTCCAGATCCAGATCTGATATCTACACAAGGCTCATAAAATAGGTACGAAAATGTTTGGATTGTGGTGATTTAGTTATGGTTCAGGGAAATCTCCTTGGTGATACCATCTTCGTCCAGATCTGAGGGGTATTTCACTGAGCAAATTTTTGTACAGTTACTGCCATTATCAACACGTATCTAAGCTTACACGACTTTAGGGGAAAGAAAAAAATTACGCATTTCATTTACATCCACATGTTTCATTTCACTGTTTGTATTGTGATTTTGACCAATAGTAAAATAATACTACCTCCAAATTCGTCTCAAAATTTCGTGTCAAATTCGTCCTTCAATTTCTCATAACACCAAACACAATCACAGCACAAACTAAGACAGAATCTGAACAATTAAAACACGTGTGACGAAATGCGCACTTTCTATTTTATAATGTTGGCACTCCCACAGAATACAACCCGGTTCTAGTAGTGTACCTAGGAATTGAGCGGTTCTGCCAATATGATCTATGGTCCTGCTCAATCCTGCCAGTGTACTACCATGTCCTGCGTGTGAACGTGTACTTTCTAAAATTTGTACACGTACTACCAGCACTCAGCAGTGAAATACCCCTCGTCCAGATCAGATAATTACAAGACAGGTTTGATGTTTGCAAACGTCATTAATGGTTGATTATAGCTACGCGGTTGTTTGTAGAGTGCGTTTTTTTCGACTCTTAAACTGAACGGTTTTGAACGTTTTCGAACCTGACGCGGCACCTCTTCAAATAAATTATACCTTAAAATTGAAGTAGGAGAGGTCCATTATTTTTATAATTTTCATAAAACCAATTTTCCATTTTTAATGTATTTTCTAAAAGGAACACATTTTACAAAATACCATGTATTTTAAACTTATAGGGATGTACAAATTCCAAACTATATGTCAGTATACAAATTCAATGGTTCGTTTCCGTTTTCAAAAATTAGAACTGTCACGTGAGTGGGAAAACCGGCTTCATACCTACACTGTTTCAAAAGTTAGGTTCACCTTCCATTAAGTCTGAATGTGGCATTAGGCTGGAAATATTTTAGCTGAAACGGGGTCATTGATGGTCCTTAGTATAGGTACTCTACACATTTTCAAAACACTATTTGCGTTAGTTTTCCATGTGATAATCGACTCATATCGTCGATGGACAGTTTGTCTATCGGGTAGTGCACATGGAACTTGTTACTTAAATTTTGATATTGTGCCCAGACGTCTTCCTAATCTACGAGTAAAGTATTGTGATGTAACATATCTGACAGTTTTTTAATTCTATCGTTCGCACTTTTTTGTATTTCATTAAAGGAGAAAAAACGCAAGTTAAGCCACTGCATGTTTCTTTGGCGAGGATCTAACAAGTCAAACCTCTCGAGGACGAGGGCTCAAAAGCGAGTGCACATCGTGACTTTCTGCTCGAGCTAAAAGGAGAAAGCTGCGAAGTTTTAATTGCGGCAGCATAATATTTGTGGCATGCGGTGTATGCGTTTGCTTTACAAATATAGATAAATGTATTTCTCTTTTCCTTTGTAATTATTATAATTAGCATAGAAGATAGGGTATAGGGTAATTGTTTGGTATTGCTTGTCAATTTATTAGGGTGTTTGATTTTATAAATTTGAATTTGCAAGACCTTACAAACATTGCGCAAGGTTTATAAAATAAGTTAACAGTTGAGGTAAGGGCCGTATGTAGGAGTAGGTAGCTTTGTTTTTTTGGTATAGATGGCACATACACAATGATTTCTCATGTACGTAGGAGTTTCATTGCGAAAGGTTGTTCAAGTAGCCCAATCTTCGAACTGTTTGAAATTATGGATTCTACAGAGCACATTCTATAAGAAAATTTTTTTTCCCGGTCGATCTGAGAATATTTCTTTTTCGGGGCTCAAAAAAAGGCAGTGTATAAACCTTCCTTTTTTACCAAAAATCGACTACACCAAAATTTCTCGGGAAAACACTTTTTCTTATTAATTTTGGTGCGTAGAATCCAAAACAATTCGTACTTTTTTCGATTAGACTTCTCAATCAAAAGTTATAGACTAGAAACCAATTTCGAAAAAAAATTCAAAGGGCTGTAATTTTTGAACTAGTAGCCCAATCTTGGAACTGTTTGAAATTATGGATTCTACAGGCCACATTCTATAAGAAAATTTTTTTCCGGGTCGATCTGAGACAATTTTTTGTTCGGGGCTCAAAAAAAGGCAGTGTATAACCTTCCTTTTTTACCAAAAATCGACTACACCAAAATTTCTCGGGAAAACACTTTTTCTTATTAATTTTGAGGCGTAGAATCCAAAACAATTCGTACTTTTTCGAATGGACTTCTCAATCAAAAGTTATAGACTAGAAACCAATTTCGAAAGAAAATTCAAAAGGCTGCAACTTTTGAACTAGTAAATGTTCATTACGTTTTAGAAAAATTCGACTTATGCTGACTAATCGAATAAGTCTGGCAAAGAGCTTGAAATAGTCTTGATTGAGGTCCTTAGAATTAACACTCAGTCCTGGAACTGCCTTCGCTTGACCTTGAAGTCAAGTAAGATTGAATTTTATATTCCCACTCCTTATATATGCTCGAGTACAAATTATGCTAATATTTTATTATTATTTTATCCTCCTTTGCCACCATCTTATTTTGCATAAATGCCAAATGTGATTATTTTTTATGACTTCTAGATTTTTTGATGTGGTTGGAATACTGTTATGTAATGGGTCTCAAACCCTACTTTTGTATATAAATATTATACCCCCACTGATGCAACGCCAATGGTAGATAAAGTGAAACAGATCCTTGTGCATTCTAATAACATTTGTCATTTTTATTAAAAATAGGACGCTGAACACTTTGGGTATATAAAATGAAGTCCAGAACAGAATAACAATATTCTTTCAATGGAAACGACGGGAAAACTTAAGCTTGCTATTTTGGACGACAATGGACACTGCTGGCTCTTTTAGTTAGTAAAATGTTTTGAGTGTGTTTACATACAAGATGGAGTACTGGAGGCACTAATACATTTTTAATTAAAAATAACAATCGACTCGTTTCAGGCTTTTTCCCAATACCTGATAATTTTATTGAAAGATTTTAATAGACTTATACCTATAAAACAAAATATGTGAATGTTTCTCTTAATAGGTAGGTACCTACCTACCTACCAGTGACTTTTTATCATTTTCAATAGGTAAGTAGGTAGGTAAGTAATATTACCATAAGCATGATTTTTGTTAAAACGATTCAGAACTTTCTCTACCAAATTTTATGATTAATTTTCTGCTACATCAACCAAGTCCTCGTATTTTATAACTATACATCAGACGTTGGAGGATAAGCCAAATCCTTTCATCGACTTCTTGAAATATTTGTCCCTGCTGCATATTGTGCTGCATGAACTTTTTCTGTAGGTAACACAATGCACTCCAACTGCAAGTTGCATTGCATTGGATTGTGAAATAACTAAATGACTTAATGGTTCAATTATTATCCGATGTATAAGTAGACAATTTAGACTACATTTGTAAAATACTTACTTTAAAATAAGGGATCTACATAGGTATGTACCTACCTATTCGTAACTCACAAATGTAATAGCATACAGATTGTTAAATACAAGAAAAGCATGCATAATCGCATAGAAAATCCCACTCTTTAGTTATCAATCTTCAGATTCAAAAATAGATAATTATTCAATGTTCTTAAGTTAAAATTTGTAGTTTAATATTGGATACCGAAAAACTTTTAATTTAATTACTGCTCATTGGTCATGACATAAAATAATTTCTATTTGCAATTTACGTATGTACTTTCGCAGTTTTCAGTGACTAGTACGGTCCTGGAACTTTATGCAACTACATATTTAATGAAAAAAGGTGGGTAAAGGTCTCCTAGGACACGCCTTCATTATCCATTGGTTCCTTCCCCACTTTCAAAACGTCAATAAATTCCAGTCTTAGAGGACTCTCTCAATCCTTTACTTTCATAAAATGCAATTTTCATATTGTTATAATAAAAAAAAGGTTATTTTATCGTAAATATCATGTGATACGATACCTAGACGTAACTCCCTCAGACGGTTTTGTACGGGTAAGGTAATAAGTTTAAAAAAAATTGTTTTCTGTCCTACGAAAATTATAGGTGTTCGTATCTGGTAATACGGTATGATGCCTAATTAACTTAGATACAATCTGAAGTTTATTCGTAAGGTTAATAATTTTTCTGTCCAAATGATCTGAAACACCTATAATTTTGTTAAGCACGTTTTACAGTTATGTAATCGGGTTCTTTATTTTTATAATTAGAATAGTTGCATCAGCAAAACGGAATTAAAAATACAATCATGTTTTACATTACTTACCTATATTTAGGTTTTTCTGTTGTGAACGGATCTGTAAAGAAGTTTGTAATCGTATATAGGTACGCCGAACTATAGGTAAAATACCTAGTTTTACTTGAAAACGTACATATATAGGTGTAAATAGACCTTGTTTTGCAAATAACGGGAAATGAGAAATTGAAAATGAGAAGATAAGCATAAACATCTGCAATGCTGAACCTTGAACCTTGAAAATATCCTCTGATGACTTTAAGGTCATAAGAAGCAACTAAGAATCTTCTCAAATGATGCGTTAAATTTGAGTAGGTACTCCTTGCAATCCTGAATGTTGCGCCTTAAAGCTTGAAACTTGAATTTTTAATACTGAAGCTTTGAGAATGAGGTTTGAAACGTAAAGCTTAAACACTTAAACGTGAATCTTAAACATTATCTTATAGATCACGAATCTTGAAGACTGGCATTTGAACCTTCAAAGCGAATTCTGAGGTTTGAAACACTAACTCGAATCTTGCAATTTGAATCAAAATGTGAATCTTAAAAGTTGAACATTAAATTTCCGATCTAAAAGCTTGAGCTTTTTGAATCTTCTGCCCCGACACATGAACTTTATCAATGATGACTTCTCATTCTCATTTCTCACGAGAGAAGAGATTGAAACTTTTGAAGCTTGTGATTACCTAACTCCTTAAAATATTAATCCTAAGAGTATATTCAGCAAGATCGTATATGTTATAAAGCTTCATATAGGTACTTGAAGATTCAACCCTATACAGCTTGTATTTCAAAACTTAAATGATATACCTAATTTCAATATAGCTAAGCTTAAGGTTTTAAATCCTGCTACGTAAACTCTTGAAGCTTATTTCATTAAATCAGGAAGAAGTGCCTACGAAATGATCTAGAAACTTAAATTATGAGGGTAGGTATATCATCATATCCTATGAAGCCTATATCCGATATATCATTATTTCTCAATCCTCAAATAATTTCCAGCCCAATTTCCCCAAACATTGAACATCAGACGGTGCAATTTGTATGGATTCCCTCACACTGCAACATCAAACAAAACGAAAAAGCTGACCAACTAGCCAAAGCCGCCACTAAGGAAAGAAGAACCTGACATGCCTATGAGCAACATCTCCGATCTAAAGAACTTCGCCAAAGTACAAGTGGGCAAAATATGGACAAAAGAGTGGAATGACATAACAAACAACAAACTACGAACCATAAAAGAAAAACCTATACCAAATGGCAATCACCTATGAATATCAGCCGGAGAATGAGAACAACACTAACCTGTATAAGGTTGGGCCATACGAAAATCACACACTCGTACTTATTGAGGAGAGAGCCAAAACCAACATGCGAGAAATGCAACGAACACCTGACTGTGGAACATATACTCCTGATGTGTTCAGAATATACAAGACAGAGAAATAAATATCATCTAAAGGATAACCTAAAGGATATATTCTAGCACCAAGTAGAAGATCTGATAGAATTTCTCACCGAAACAGGACTATTAAAACTCTTATAAGTTATAACATATACCTACCTATTATCTATAACTTGTAAACAATCAAGTCAAGCCCAAAAACCTCTGTCGTTATGGCCGTATGAACATAAATAAAAAAAAAAAGTTGGCGCCATCTTGGTTTTTTTAAATAGAAACAACAATTTTATATTTTTTAACCCTTCAGGATAAATGAGTGCTCTTTTTTATAATCGAGTCCTTAAAGTCTAAGGAATTTTTTGAATGGTCGTTGAAAGTCTAGAAAAAGTTTCCAGGACTGCTGCAATGTTTCAAAACTAGAATCAAAAAACTTCAATTTTTCAAATTTCAACTAAGTAGGGGCGACCGTGGCCAGTTGTCACAGGGGTAACCTCGGGGGTAACTTGTCACAATGCCGATTTCTACCTTGTTTGCGAAAGCAACACGCTCCACCATCTACAATTCAACAGTCGAGAGGACCGACTTATCACCAATACCACAGATAATTGGGTATTTTATCTGTGCCAATACCACACAAAATAATTCTGACATCGGCCGGCAATTATTTCTTTTATGATTGTAAATGTATTTTGACTCTCTCGAGTAAAATTTTTAATCAGTAATAAGCTCGTGCTGTGGGTGTATATGCGAAACCAAGGCAAGCCTATACATATGTAGGTATATTTTGACATATTTGTTATTTAAATGTTTTTTTATTTAACATTAAGTTTCGAAAGGTCAAGTGGAGCAGGTTGTCACAAATCAAACGGGGCAGGTTGTCATATATATATTTTAAAAACGTCACCAAAATGAAATCCTTTTTACAAGAGTAATAGCACGCACGCATTCGGCTGTGTATTTTTTTATGTTGCCGGGGTCTTTCCCAAGGCGTAGGTATGGTATTATCTTTTCGATATAAAACTAGTTGATGAATTGTATTATTAATAGCTTAGCCAATAAAAAGTCTACTGGGCATGATAATATCGGAATAAAAACCCTAAAATTAAATTCCAAAGTACTTGCAGTACCGTTACGCTACATTGCAAACTTGAGCTATATATCCATCTGTTTTAAAAAAATCTAAGTATCATTATCCCTAAAAAATCTAAGTATCATTATCCCTATTCATAAGAATGGAGAAACAAAAGATGTCGACCGATATCGTTAGTATCTAACGTTGCTAAGATTATTGAAAAAGCCACAAATAAACGCCTCATGAATTATCTAATGCAAATAAGTTTTTTTTCAAAGCAATTCGGTTTCATTAAAGGTCTGGGTACTGAAAAAGCATTAATCTCTATTATGGCTGACCTTTACAGTAATATTAATAATCGGTTAAAATCAGCCGGGCTCTTTATTGATGTCCAAAAAGCATTTGATTCTTTGAACATAAAAATACTTCTGTATAAATTAGAACAAGCGGGTGTCAGGGGGATTGCAAATCATTGGTTTAAAAGCTTCCTTACGAAAAGGTTACAGGCTGTTAGAGTGGGTCGGACTGTGGGATCATGGCGAACAAATGATTGTGGAGTACCGCAGGGATGTGTGCTATCCACAACTTTATTTTTAGTTTACTTACGTAAATGATTTGTGCAATGGAAGGTTTTGTGGAAGGTTAACAGCCTTTGCGGACGACACAGTGTTGTCGTACGGTGCTGCCGATTGGTCTGCTCTAACAAGGTTATATTCATTCATTCAAAAAGATAGCAACAAAATTAGTAATTGGTTTGCTGCTAATAAATTGAATATTAACATCACGAAAACTAAAATAGTATATTTTAATTTCAAAGGTGAATCTCCATCCGCTGATTTGGTAGTGAAGTATCATAATCCCAGTTGTACCAATAAGCAGCTCTGTCAATGCGAAATAATACAACGTGCAATTAGGGAAACATATCTAGGATTAATACTGGACAACAAACTAAAATGGATCGATGATATTACTCCCACAAGGAATTTGTTGTACATTATGATAAAAAAATTATATTATTTAAGAAACTTTTTGCCCCTAGATGCACTAAAGACCGTGTATTATGCAATTATTCATTCACGACAATACGGAATTGCTTGTTGGGGCGCTACTTATGATGCCTCACTACGCCTATTAATTAGTACCTATAAGTACAAAAACACGCGGTAAGAATTATTACTTTTCAAAATAAATTAGCTCCCTCTTTTCCCATTTTTCGAAATTTACAAATTTTAACAATCAAAAATTCATTTATCTAAAAAGTACTGAAAGAGTTCTTCGAAAGGTCCGAGTGTTTTAGAACTAAAAAATATGAAAGACATATGCGAGGTAAAGACAAGGATAGTAAAGCCGCTCAAACCTAATTTTACGACCTTTCGAAAAACTTTTCTTTATGCCGGTCCCATAATTTATAATTACATAGTTGATCATTGTCCGGAATTGTGTAGGAATGTAAAGCAATTAAAGAAATGGTTATATAACAACAACACCATGTATGATAGTATCCTAGCAACGTTATGATGAAAATATCGAGCGATATTTACCAAAATTTTTTCCTTTTTGGTTTTTCGATTAATTGATACCGTATCTAATCAATTCAAATTATGCACTGCAGAAAGCGGCACATATACCTGTTCTTTATGAAGTAGTATTTGTAAGTCGGTAGCGGAGTAATTTTTCCCACCATTTTCTCCTAGAGTATAAGTTAAGTATAAATTTTTTATAAGCTTTTTTACAATGGAGAATAAAATTGATCTGATTTGATTTGATTTGATTTGAGTTGACTAAACATTTTCCGCCACCCTGAAGAACACTTCAAAACTGAAATAAAATTTAAAGAGAAAACTATTTACTTGTAGTTCCTAAATAAAAACAAACATTTTCTGTCCTATGTCCAATAAAACCATAAGAAGAAAAGAAAAGAGAAAAGAAACAAAATTCATTAAAGAAAATTTTTTTAAGCCTTTAAGCCTTAAGGTATTAGAGATCTGAGTTGGTAAGGGGCACACTTTCGTAACGGATCGTCGATAAATTCCATCTTTTGTTCGGACCTCGACTACTCTTATAATTTGATCAGCACCAGGAAAAACATTAACTATTCGACCTAATGGCCAACGTAATGGTGCAATATTTGGTTGCTGAAGAATAATAAGGGTACCGGATTTGTTACAGTATTCCATTTTTCTCGTGCTTGTAAAGTAGGTATATAGATACTCGACGTGCCAACGCTTCCAAAACTGTTGAACCATTTGATTAATTACTTAATTGGTATCTATCGAGTCTGTTAAGTTTAACATCTAAGACAGTTGCAGCAGGTAACTTATCTAATGGGGTGAGAGCAAGAAAATGCGCAGGTGTAAGTGCAGACGATTCCGAAGGGTCATCGGAGAGAGAGCACAATGGACGGAAATTGAGCAAACATTCTATTTGGATTAATAGTATATTCAGCTCTTCATAGGTGAGTAACTGATCGCCGATCACTTTAAACAAATGAAATTTAAAACTTTTAAGATTGGCCTCCCACAATCCTCCCAGCATGTGAGGTGCACCAGGCGCAATGAAATTCCACTGCACCCCTTTATGACTTAATTCTGTCTGAACCTCTCTTTGAAACTCGTGAGTCTGAGAGTTCCTTTAAGTACCCTTTCGCCCCCACGAAATTACTACCTCTATCGGAATATAGCGTACTACATAGGCCTCTTCGAGCCAAAAAAAGTTTAAACGCTTGAATAAAATTAGGAGTAGAAGCTCTGACACTAGTTCCAAATGAACGGCTTTCACTGCGAGACATATAAACAAATCGAGCACCTTTACGACGGTACAGTAAGATTTGTAACGGACCAGCGTAATCCACGCCGGTTTTTAAAAAAGGCTTTGCTTGTTGCACACGACAAGCAGGTAAATTCCCATTAACGGGGATTCGGGTTTAGGTCGCCATTTGAACCAGATGTTACATTACCTAATGATATGTAATTAACAGGTTCACCAATGGGTCCCGTTTCGGAAGAAGAACCGGGTGTTGACTATCGAAATCTAGTAGAGAATTGTCTAATCGTCCACCGACTCTCAACAAACCATCCTTAAGAAACGGTCGATACTTGCGAAAGCGGTTGTGAACAAGAACCCGTATTATTCAACAAAGCTAATACCTTCGTTTTTTTGTATGATTTTTAACAAAGTACTTTCGAACATTTCCAGGTCAATTGCAATTTCCCTTTACTATTCAAACATTTAACAAATCGAAGAACATACGGAGTGATACGTAACAGCCTAATCCACGAAGAACATCTAGTAATTAACTCATATAATAGATTTGGTTCTTTTTCTGTCACAACTATTGCTATAGGAATATGTCTCAGGAATCTCCGAAACGAAAGGGGGGAGTCTAATTATAATTAATATTCTGGGTCCCTTTTAAGCCACTCTGGACCGGTTTTCCAAGCTTTATGATCTACAAATTGTGAGGGAGTTGTACCTCGCCATAAAAAGTCGCTAATATTGTCTTTTCATTTATATGATGCCAACGATTAATTAGGCTTTCCTGCAGTTTTCCTAATTCATAAGGTAAATACCGGAGTAGTATACAACAACTTAAGACCTTCTGCGGAGGCACCTCTAAATAGCATTATGCGGGTCACTCTGTAATGGGGCGCATGTCTGTTGAGGGCCCAAAACAAGAGAGGGATAATAATAAATAATAATAAATAAATAAATAAACGTGCGGTTCTTGATAATGTTTGAATTTGCGTTACTCTGTTACTGACAAAAGTTTTTAACTTTGATTGATGTGTTCAGTGTTGCAATCCAACTAAGAGCTACGGTCGAATCAGACAATGCGTAAATATCCATAATTCTCAAACGCGATTGGTAACATTCTACAGTATAGTAAATCAATTTCGACAAAAAGGCGAGCTGCAGAAAGTTCTAAACGTGGAATGGATAGAAACTTCAATGACGAGACTTTGGACACAATAGATGAGTGGATATTGTTCCATCACCAGTAACAGTTCGTAAGTATATAACCGCCCCAAAAGACGTAACGCAGGCATCGCAAAATCCTATCAAGATAACCGAACTATATGAATGCTATAGTGCTAATATAACGAGGAACGCTAAATTTTGATAAACAAGATAAGCCACTTTGAAACTGCTCCCAACGTTGCACTATGCCATAAGGAGGGGCTTCGTCCCAATCTATAACCTAAGAAGCCAAAGCTCTTTTATAATTAATTTTGCAAATAAGGTTAGTGGGGCTAAAAAACCAACGGGATCATAACAGGGTGCGATGAGGGACAAAACGTTACGCTTTGTGCATTTTGTATTGATTGACTTAAATGAGAAAGAAAAGTGATCCGTAGCAGGATGCCATTGTAGTCCTAAAACCTTTAGAGAATCAGAATCAAAATTCACTACTTGCGTAGAACGATTTTCAATGGGTATTTCTTTTAGAAGGTCATGCGAGTTTGTAGCCCATTTGGTTAGATGAAATCTCCCTCGACGGAAGAGCTCAGTTAATTCATGAAAAACAGGTGTTACCTACCTCAATGGAATTGATGCGCGATACTAAATCGTCAACATACATGTCCCTTTTTACAATATCTGCCGCAACAGGAAAGGATTCCCTTTCATCTTCCACTAATTGCTGGACACATCTAAGAGCCAAAAAAGGTGACGACCTAATACCAAAGGTTACGGTATTTAATTCATATATACTTTGACGGGTTCACTAGTGGAAAATCGCCATAACACTCGCTGAAAGCTTCGATCGCGCAGTCTCTTATCATAATTTGGCGGTACATTTGTATTATATCCGCCATCCGCGGTAAAAGCTATATCAAATAATCTAAAATTTAGTAGTGTAGTTAAAATATCCGACTGCAATTTTGCACCCGTATATATAACAGATCATTTAGGGAATAGTTACTTTAGGTTTTGCAACTGGCGTCAAAGATTATACGAATTGGTGTGCTATAGTAGACTCTGATTTGACCACCGCGTGGTTTATTTATTGAAGAAGTGTCATTTCGAGAAACGAGTGACATGTGCCCTTGCTTTATATAATCGCACATTATATCACAATATTGTTCATGAAACTTTGGGTTCTTAACCCATTTATTTTCTAATGAAACGAATCTGCGTTAAGGTGGTTGAATATATGAATCGCTTAAACAACTACAATCATATTGAAATGGTAACGCTACTGTAAATCTGTTGTCGGGTTATAATAAGGTTATAATAATAATAATAATAATAATAATATCCCTAGATGTCCAATGTGAGTGTGCGAATATTTATTTTATTTTTTAATTTTTATTTTTCTTTAGAACCCTACATAACTTCACTAGACACAGACACAGACACTAATCGTTACTTGATTTTAATCCGTGCGATTAGTTAACCAGGCTAGACCTGAGTTCTCACAAGAAACACCGACCATAATAATAAAACCTTAACAGAACTACAGGCTCACAACATACTAAAATATCTCCACCTAAAACCCAAGCAACTTCACAAATACAACCTCAAGAACAAAGAAACATCATAAATACAAGTAACGCAACATGCACTACAAAGACATGTCCACCCAATAAAGTTACACGCCCTAGCACAATTAAAAAACACATAACTCCTTCTTCACCGAAGCACACCACGTTATCACAACCCACTCGTATTCAACCCAAACGCAGAAACCTATACAGCACTACTAGCTCACAAAATACTGTAATATCTCCATCAATAACCCAAGCAACCTCACAAATACAACCTCAAGAGCAAAGAAACACCATAAACACAAGTAACGCAACATGTACTACAAAGACAGGTCCATCCAATAAAGTTACACGCCCTAGCACAGTTAAAAAACACAATACTCCTTCTTCTCAGAAACAACCCACTCGTATACAACCGAAACGCAAAAACCTTAACACAGGCTCACAAAATACTGCAATATCTCCACCAAAAACCCAAGCAACCTCACAAATACGACCTCAGGAACAAAGAAACACCATAAATACAATTAAAAAACACAAAACTCCTTCTTCACAGAAGCACACCACGTTATCACAACCCACTCGTATTCAACCCAAACGCAAAGCCAAAGAAACACTTACACAATAAACTCCATTTAATAAAATTACAGGAATTATTATAATGATTTTTTTGTTTTGTTTTCCTCTTTCCTGATAGCGTTGGCTATTGTGCCCATCAATAGGTATGTTGGTAAGTACGAATTACATTATCCCTAGATGTCCAATGTACGTGTGATTTTTTTTTTTTTTTTTTTAAGACCCTACATAACTTCACCAGACACAGACACTAATCGTTACTTGATTTTAATCCGTGCGATTAGTTAACCAGGCTAGACCTGAGTTCTCACAAGAAACACCGACCATAATAATAATATATTTACCCAACAGCATAAGACCAATAACAGGGCAAAACCTTCATAAGCTATAACATGCTAACCATAATGCTTAAGAAAAATTAAGTATGTAGTAGGTAAGTTAAATCTAATTAATTTTAATACAAATGACAAAAACAAAAAATTTGAAAATATCAGAAACACTCTAATGAGGTACAAATACATTCTTAGCAGATTCTAAGATGTGACTTATAGAGTCATTGTGGATATCAACTAAATCACAGATAAGGTTGTATCTAGAGCACATTAAATGGACAGGAGCTCTTGCTAGTAAATTTGTACGAGATTGAGAGACATAAAATGCATCAAGCTGTCTACTATTAAGCCTAGGCACACGAAAATTAATCATGCTAAAAGTTGAGGACAATCAGTAATATTGTTTAGTAATTTATATAAGAAAGTAAGACAAGTTATAATTCTCCTAAATTCGCAAGATGTCATTTTAAAGGTATTCAATAATGTTCCATGATCAAATCCTTGACAGGGGTACGCACCAAAATGCTTTAACCATAAATATTTCAAAAATTTTCTTTGGATATTTTCAACTAAGCTTTTATAATATTTATAGTGGGGGTACCAAATAATTGCGGCGTATTCCAGTCGAGGACGAACTAAGGTAATATACAAAAGCGTTATAACATCTATATTATGGAAGTCTCTTGTGCTTCTTATTACAAAGCCTAACATTTTGTACGCAGAAGCAACAGATTCTGTAACATGATCATTAAATGACAAATCTTTATCAAATAACACTCCCAGATCGCGAGTACGTATGCATTGGGATAAAGTAATACAATTCACGGTATACTTGTAATCAATTTTATGTACTTTTCTCGTTACCGACATAGATTTGCATTTGTCTATGTTTAATGGTAATTTATTAATTAGACACCAATTGTAGATTGCAAACAAATCATTTTGAAGAGTAATACAATCAGAAATTGTATAAATTGATGAGTAGATTTTTACATCATCAGCAAATAGTAGTACATTCGAGGATATTACTTCACATAAATCATTAATAAATATGAGGAATAATAGAGGACCCAAGTTAGAACCTTGGGGAACTCCAGAGGTAGCTATATACGAGTTGGACTGATGGCCATTGTAAGTAACATACAAAGTTCTATTTGTTAAATATGACTTAATAAGGGCGACAAAGTGATCAGAAAAACCCACTCCAGCTAATTTGTGCAACAATATGTTATGATGCACTCTATCAAAAGCCTTACTAAAGTCTGTAAATATTGTATCTACTTGGCCTTGGTTGTCCAAAACTTCATGGCAATACTATGAATAACAGCTGAGGTTAGTGATGGTAGAACGATTTTGCACAAATCCATGTTGATAAGATGTTATTATGGGTTTAAGGTTATTGTACATAAATCGTTGCGTTACAATTTCAAACAATTTAGAAAAATTCGATAAGATAGCTATCGGTCGATAATTACGAACGTCGGATTGAGAACCGCTTTTGAACACGGGGACAATATGAGTAACCTTCCATCTTTGTGGAAAATATGCAGTTTTAATTATCAAATTAAAAATAAAACAGAAAGGATGTAATAAGGCCCTAACGCAATCTTTGACAACGTAAGAAGGAATCTGATCGGGCCCCGCCGTAGCTTTGTTTTTGAGATGACAAGCTGCTTTTAAGATATCTTCTTCAGATACGTTGATCATGTGTGTTGTAGAGAAAAAGTTAGAGATATTAGACTCTTGATAATGTTTGTTATTATCATCAGAAGTGACATACACGGAAGAAAAGTGGTCTCTGAAGCCATTTACAATGCTTGCTGGTGAATCGTAGGGTGTTTCATTGTTATATAGTTTGCCTGGAATCCTAGAATGACCAGTCTTGTTTCGTATAAATGTCCAAAAATAGTTCGGGTTAAGTGACACAGATGCTTCAACCCGTTGTAAATAATCGTTATACAATGCAGTAATTTTTGCTTTAATTATAGATCTAAGCGACTTAAATTTATCATAGTAGTAAGTCCAACCAGTTGTTTTAAACTTTTTATGCAAGTTATTTTTTTGCTTAATCAGTGCTATTACCTCACGGGAATACCACTTAGGATACTTGAAAGGTTATAAGTTGATTTGAAAATGTGTTCACAAGCTACTTCTTCTGACTCTGCTACTGAGACTGACGGAATGTCTTCTATTTCCCAGAATCGTTTTACTAGTTTGTCCAGAAACGGTTCCATGACAGAACAAAAGTTGGAAGGCGTGGGTCTCGCAGAGGCGCTAAAGGGAACATTACCCAATACCCATAACTACATATCCTAACGTGGTTCCTACGGCAATTGGTAAATTGGGAGGCCCAATTACTCGCGTGTCTGTCAATAAATACGGAAACAATTCGGCACCAATAATGCCGTCAACCTTTGAGGGAATGTGAAGTTTATCATCGGCTAAGGGCAACGATTTTAAATGTTTTAACGTATCTAAGTTAATTTGAAAATTAGGCAAAGGACTACACTATAAAATTACAAACACCTGTAATGGGTAGCGTTTGGTTGTATCAAATCTGTAACTAATTACTACTTCTGCGGAACCAATTATTTTACTGCTTATAGACCCAATACCATGAACTGAACTGGAAATATTTATCTTTAATCTACGACACATTTCCAAAGTCAAAAAATTGGCTTGGCTACAACTATCAATAAGAAATTAAACGTGCTTCATTTGAACCGTACTAATCAATTGAAATGTAAACTGGCGGTGGCTAATAGGGTGGCAGTAAGAAGACTAGGTACTATCATTTGCTATGGAGCAACAATTCGTAATAGAACCAGTGGCTGACGGGCTAGTATTAGAATCTTCAACGTTGTCGTGCACAGCTGAATTCGGTGAAGTCGAAATTTCTAAAGGATTACATGGCGATTTAAAATGTAGTAAAGTGTGATGTCGTGAATGACAAATTCTACACGCATTATCTACTAGTACAATCGGCTATTTTGTGATGTGCTAAACAGTTCATGCATAACTTATTGGATCTAACCAGTTTATATCGTTCCTGAGGGTCAACATCTATAATAATTTGGAACAATTGTAAGTTACGTGAGAAGTCGCTTTACAGTTCCCACATTTTGTGTTTGTACCACTTTGTACTACAAATGCGTGGGGTGATTTCGTTTTACAATACTAACCCTACTGTTTTGGACTAAATTCGTCTTTTGAGAAATTGGAGTGCGCGCACATACTTTTGCTTGCTCCTTAACAAACGACACAATGTCGTTATACGACGGGATTGCCGATTTCCTACGCGTGTTTCCAATAATCTTTGTGTTTCCGGGTTTAATTTTGAGAAAGCAAAATAAGATATTTCGGAGGTTTCTAAGACGACAGGAAAGATGGTAAAAACATTACCAAGAGAACTCCCAACTCCAACTCAAAATTATTAGTACTTATATAAATAAGAGGAAGCACTTACATTTCAATGTCACAAGAAATAAAAAGATCTATCTTACCCGAGTGAAAAATTTGACTTTCAGTTTCTTTCCTTGGTTTCTACAAAGAATTCCTGAGTAGAAGTGGAAGAAGACCCTTACAATTATCCTTAATAAAATTCAAGGATTACGAAGACGTTTCAAGCTTGCTAAAAAGCCCTTAAAGTATATCTCCTATAAAATCCTTGCACTGGAAAGAAGACTTTGGTGAAGAATTAAAGTCAAATTATTGGGAATACCTTTGTCAGAAGAGTAATTTCAGATCTTTATAGAATTTTTAAGATGACAAAGAAGACCCCTAAACAGTTTTCCAAAATTGATCTACAAAATCTGCAAACTGGTGTTTTAATATACTTGTACATATAGGGTGGTGACTTGCGTAACGCATCATAGGGATTTCAATGTAAAATTCATAGCATGGGATTATTGGCTCCCCAAATTATTTTAGAGCAAAAATGTATTAAGGTTTTTTGTAGAAAAAAATTTTTTACGTCAATCAACCGTATTGGTTTTCAATTTCTTGCATAATAAATACGGAAAATTGGAAAAATAAAACCCCCATCTTTTTCAATAATCTGTGATGCCATGGAATTTTATAATACAAAACTAAGCCAATATCCGTCATGCCATGGAATGTCTGCTATAAAACAAATCAAATTCTATCAAAAAGTATTTCGACATAAAGAAATACCAAATTACTAAAAACGGTTTCCTGATATAACAATTTACAATAAATGTTCGAATAAGTCACCATAGTAACCAAGTCGATCATAAAATCCATTTCGAACTGCTGCTAATTAGTCCAGGCTAAATAGCTCTAAAACAATTTATTTTCAAAAAAATTAGTTACCGGACGAAACCGGGTTTTTCGGGCAGGTAAAATGAATAGAAATCGGGAAAAAATAATTAAAACAGCTGAATTTTTCCGCGGGTGAAATCCCGGGGGTTGAAAGGGGTGGGGTTTCCCCTCGTTTTGCAGCTTTTCTTAAAATTTTTCTCGTGGAATAATATTTTTTATTTTTGATTATTAAAATGTAAGCCTTCCCGAAAATTTTCCTACCCTACGCACCTCTGTACGATGAAAAAAATAGATTTTTCATCCCCTTGAAAAAGAGGTGGTTTTTTTCAGAAATCGTGAGATCTTGGAAACGATTCAACTTTACGGGCCCAAAAAATTTTCTTCTTTTTTATCATAAAACAATCTATGTTTCCTCCACATTTCAAACCCCTACGACATTTTTTCGCAAAAATAAGAATAAAAAACGAAAAAAACAGTTTTTCCGGTTTTTCTAGGAAAATTGGTTATTTGAAAATAGTGCAGATACAAAAGTTGCTCATTTTTTCTCTATTCTCTATAACTTTTACATTTAACATTTTCGTCTAAAATTAATAGTTTTGCCACAATTTGCAAACCACCACTTTCCACCCCTTTCAACCCCCGAGATTACACCCGCGAAAAAATTCAGCTGTTTTAATTATTTTTTCCCAATTTCTATTCAATTCACCTGCCTGAAAAACCCAGTTTCGTCCGGTAACTAATTTTTTTTGTACAAAAATGTTATATGGCCTGGACTAAATTGATAACTGGATATCTTTTTGTTTTAGAAAATTCCATGGCATCGCAGATTATTGAAAAAGATGCGGGTTTTATTTTTCCAATTTTCAGTCTTCATATGAAAAAAATTGAAAACTAATACGGTTGATGGGCGTAAAAAAATTTTTTCTACAAAAAACAATTTTACATTTTTTTGCTCTAAAATAATTTGGGGAGCCAATAATCGCATGTTATGAATTTTACATTGAAATCCCTATGATGCGTTACGCAAGTCACCACCCTGTATAGTGATTCGTGATTCGTAAATTGGTTTTTCGTTTATACCTTGATATATAGGTTAGAGAATTTTAAAAAATACAAGAAAATGTAAAATTCACTTAAAGTTTCGCTCAAACCCTAATAATGCAATTCTGCCATTTGTGGTCGTATTAAAAGCTCGATAGAATGAAGTTAGTGGTAGGACAGACAGTGTAGTATCTATCCTTGGGTACCACTAGTCGTAACTTTTGGCCCTTTGAGCTAACATACCTTCTTCTTCATTAAAATATTTATTAAATGTATTATTGTCAGTATGTTTAGCCAATAAATGCCATTTGGCACTTATTTCTAATTTATCTCAGTTTGTGCAGCTTTCCGTTTAGTACGCAGGCTTATATGTCTCAAGGGTTGCGACGTTATAAGTGCATTATATGTATAAAAATGGCCAATTTAGCCCCTCATATTATGACGCCACTGGAAAAAAAAGTCCCTGCTCAGAACCAGAAACGAAATTTTGAAATGTCATATGTAGCTCCAGTTTAAGGTTTCTGGTTTTGTGATAGAATGATTATGATCTTCTTTTAACAATTTTAACATTCGGTCTTTTGGGACAGAACGCCAAAAAAATAGCTTAAAATACGAGATTTGTGACTGCAAACCGAAACCGCATCGTGGCGAATTTGGAGAAATTTAAGAAGCACAATCAAGGTTGCAATAAGTTTTTAAATTATTAATTACGAGTTAGAAGGTAAATGTTTATTACCCCTCGGGGATGCCAACTTGGTGGCTTTAAAAGGTGTGGGGTAGACGATATCGCAAACAGTGAACCCACACTGAGACGTTGAGCAACGGGGCGCCTACTCGTCCACCGCTGCACTTCCAGGTCCTTGCATTTAACTGAGAATTAATTAATAATCGCCTATAATGCACAATACTAAGAATTACACATTAAATTATAAGCTTGCGGGCCCATTATCGTAAATATATGTTAAGTATTCTGCAAAGTTATGTGACTTGTGTTGAAAGCAATGAAGATATTTTACTTTGACTTTCTTTTTTCGGATGTATTTATGTAGCAAGCAACCTTTCGATTCTTTTTTTCTGGCGTATAATCTGTATGCAATTATTTATAGATCGAAAGTAAACCATAAATTGACAGCGCTTGTTAACGCTTTACAATTGAACGGATCCTGTGATTAATAATTACATGAAATTTATAATTAATGCTCAAGGTTCGAAGTGATCTAAAACGCATTAAGTCAAATTTGAGCTGATGTTTAATCTAATACACCTTGTAGAAGTCAATAGATGAGGAGGCTTTTATGGTACTACCGATAGATTATGAGCTCTATTATTTACGCTACGCCGCCGCCTTGTTATTCAATGACACTTATTAAAGTCGTCACAGGCGAATTCTGCGAATTGTCCCACGATTATTATAAATTGTGTAGGAGAATTCTTAGTTGTGTTGAAATTATGTAATCACTGCGTATGTGCATTTAAGAATATGGTTATAGTGCATATGTCCATTTCACTCCTCCAAGCACACGAACAAGAAAGTATTATGAATTAAAAGCGAAACAAAGATAAAATCGATTTGTGTTTAAGTATGGACCTATTTTCCACATACAAGTTCTCACCGAGACTTTTACAATATCGATTAATTACCAACCACAGAAACACAAAACGTCATTTCTCAGCAACATATTTTCTAAATTGATTTGTAAACTAATCGATAACAATAATATTCTGGGAACATCGAATTTTTTTCGAGAACCATCGGTATCTGCATCAATTCGCATCCTTTGTACCGCAAAGGATCTACCTGTTACACTAATAAGTAGTTCAAAATATCCTATAGATCAATTAGCAGAACAATTCGGGACACAGCTGCGAAGAAAGAGGACTTTTATAGGCAATTGTGCATAGATTAAAATTCGCTCTGAACTAGCATTCAATTTACGGAAAGGAATGCAATGGAGCTTTGTAATTGCATTCTTCTACGCAACAATAAGTAACATGAGAAGTCATAATCAAGCAAGAAAGCAAGAAGATAGTAACATTTAGCAAAGTAAACATACGTTAAAGGTATTCACACTACTGGATACTGACTAAGCGGTTTGTTTATGGGTACATGGAACAAATTATTGATGCTGCTCGTGGAGATTATAGATGGACCACATGCTGCCGTGATTTACATTGTGCTCTATAAGGATGGATAAATGCATGCATAGCTTTACTCACACCGTCCAAATTGTACCAATGTTTTCTCTAACATTTGCCTAACGCGTTGTTTCCTTAATACGCTGAGGGTGGGTAAATAAAGAGCGGTTCTTAATTTATAGCCCTCGCTTTCAGTACGCATTTTCTATAGGACGTTGTGTTGAAGAAATTTTTTAAAACGGTTACTGCAGTGTGAAACTGACTCTCTGTATACCAAGACGTACAAACATATTGGATAGCTCGTGTTCTCACATTTATAATTGAGAAACGGCTACAAGTTGTAAGTTTATTGTAAGGCTTCTGCCGACCGCGTACGAATGGGGTAGGTATACTTTTCATCAATATTCAGCAAGTTATTTGATGTACTCGCTTACTGCATTTATCATCAAATACAAGACAAATACTTTATGATTTGCATATGAGAAGTAGGTAACGTTAAAAATACTTTTGGTTTCATTAAATTGAGCCCATTGTAGTCAAAAAGTAATATGTTTGTGACTTTGTTATAGATTTTCTGTATGACATACTAACCTGATAAGGTCTAAGAGTTCTCCTAGTTAACGATTGTATTATACTCAATGGTTCATAATGTGTCATCATTCTCTCAATAAATTGCCTTCAAAATATTGCCCACAGTAAAACTCCCCTTAGGTATATGGACTAATCTGAACATCCGCCGTGGAAAAATTTGCTTCCGGAAAATTGGTCCCCGGAAAATTCAAATTCGGAAACGGAATATTCACTCCCTAAGAGTTGATGACAAGAAACTCTCAAATACTCAGTGTTCGTCATCGAGAGGGCCTCATTACAGGGTGGTTGGTCTCGGTAAACTCGCTTGCTCGCCTCGGATTTTGCTCATATAAAAAACATTCCACGTAAACTGACCTCAGAATTTTTCCCCGGAAGAACTTCATTTAGTATGAGAAATGCCGGCTATGACCAAGAGCTCCCTGGTTTTATGTGAGTTTGTAATAGGAAGGGATGGTAGCACGTGTGTGAAAATAGAAGAAACATACAGCCTTTAAAAATTCCGATGATACCGAACGCCTTAAAATGTACGTTTTTTAATCTTCTACTAAGTAACTAAGGATCTAACTAACAGCTTTACCCATGTTTCTGGATATACTGTTTCAATTCAATTCTGTTCAAATTTTTTAGAAAGTTGCAGATTGAAAAACTCTGATCTCGACGAAATCTGGCATCTAGCGAATTTTGGACGTGCTAATAACGAACCTAAACCTAGCCTTTAAAAATTAAAAAAAATTAAAGTCAATTCTTATTAACCCAACATTGAAACAGCCATAAAATTCTTCCAACGCGCAGAACGTAATTCATGAAAAATTACTTTAATCATCCATAAAGTCATAAAAACGTATTATACTTAAAAAAATTGCATGTCCTCCGTCCAAGGATTGAAGTAAAAATAAAATATGTTGTCTTCATGTTGAAAAATATCCAGGCCACCTGCAGTTTCATTGAGATTAGAATTATCGTTAGCATCCCTCTTAGGGGAATCTAGGAATTACAATACAAAATCGGAAAGTGTACGTATTCAATCATCTGCGCATGCGCGATTCTTCCCTTTTATGTCTAAGAATATTTGTACCGAATTTGGTTCAAATCGGTTCAGCCGTTTACCCGGAAATGAGAGTTTAACACACTTGTGCATCCGTAATTATTACCAAAAGCTTTTCAGCTCTTCTTTTTCTGTCGGGAAATATGTGTATCAAATTTGGTTCTAATCGGTTCAGCTGTTTAGCCGGAAATGAAAGTACAGGCAGACAGATCGATCGACATAATCGAAATTTTGTTTGATTCGAATTTCTAGTGCTTCAAAACTTAAAAAAGTGGGGCGTCATTTTTACCCCAATGCAATAGCTCCCTTACTAATGTGCGGGTGGTAGAAACTTAGGTGTCGCCTTTAGATCCAATGCTGTAGTTTCTGAAAAAAGAACTTAAAATTTTTGGACGTTTTGAGATCCAGAAAAGTTTTGTAAAATTGGCTTATTTGAAAAATGGGTGTAATCTCTCACCCAGCAAGTCGATGAGACCCCACATTGACATTTTTAGGGGCTGATTTCATTAGGGAGATGAATAGTATATTATATACTAAGGGACGAAAGTGTGTATTTTAATCCTGAGGGTGCAGATTGTGGCCCGAAACGTAGTTGAGTTGATCACCCAAGAGATTAAGACACATTTTAGTCATGTGTGGTATATACGCTATTTTTTGTACTCCTGTAGTGAGATACAGCAATTTAAATGTATGTATGTAACTAACAGGTCCAAATTTGAAAGAAAACAATTTGTTTGATTGCAGAATTAACATACTTTATCATGTCAATTTTGACGGTATAATAACAATAAATGTCAGTTTGATTGAAAGATTCTCGTTCAAAACTACGGCGCAGAAATGATCGTTTAAAACTCTTCAGAACAAGCTATGAGGAAACTACTGCCTTCCAATTTCAAAAATATATGGAAAACGGTATAAGTATAAAATATGGTGCAAGAACCAAAATGTGAATATAAACGTAACCATTGATCATTAAATTGTGTTTGAATTTCAGTGTGTAATGTCACTTTTTATCCACCGTCGTGTTTTTCTCCCTCTGGGAGTGTGACACTAAATTCTAATGCATCTCATCAAGGGCGACCGGTTATTATTTATTACTATATTACTATTCCTGGTTTTCAGTTGCAGGTTCTCTGTTGGGTTCTTAATCCTTCTCGGTGGATCGGTTCGAAAACGAAGTCAATGATACGTTCTGTTGTGTTTGTCAAAATACTGTGTTATAGTATCCGCTTCATATGGGACATATGCTTTTTCACGGTTTTTCCATTTCCCAATATGGTTACTTAATTCCCTTTCCTTTCAGTAATCACATGTTTCACTTCTACATTAAGAAACTTATAAATTTGACGCAGGGAATTTCATCTCTCCTCTGGAGATTCCTGAAATATGCTATATTTATTTATTTGCCTTAATTTTTTTATAGCCTCGCAATTTCAAATGCTATCCAGTCTTGCCTTAATTTTTTTATAGCCTCGCAATTTCAAATGCTATCCAGTCTTGTAATGGCGACTTATCAGCAATTAAATTAATCCTTTTAATTTAATTTTAAATTTTTTATATACGAAAATTTATGCACATTTCAGAATTGCACACTCTTTGTGATATCATTTGAATTTGAATTTCATGTTTGATATTAGAACGAAACTATCTAAATATTCAATTTCATATCGCCATGTTGGATTAATGACATTTCTACCCCCTGTATAAAATAAAGTAGGTATACAGTTCTATTATTTTTATTTTTAGCCCACGGGAGCAATATGAAGCAAGAAATGAAAAAAGGTTTTCGCAGCAACTTTAGGGTATTTTCCATGAGATACATAACGAACTCGCAAACTACAACAGATAAAGAGAGAGAGAGAGGGTTAAATGAAGACGGAATTGCTGTTTTACCATCCCTTGTGAATTCCTTATTGGTTTTTGGAAAACTGCACGTCCAATTAAATATCTTATGAATGTGCTTTTTTCGTTATTTTGTACCTTTATGGCTTTGTTGGTCCTTTTAATCTGCGAGATAATTCGGCATCCGCCAAATAGTGAAAAATAATAAGCTATACGTCACTAAGGTGTTTTTGGCATTTGCTGTCAAAACCTCTATTATTTCTATGAAAGAAGAATTTTATTTACTTTTAGGGGCTTTCTTAAACGCTTGAGTCTGATGTTGAGTGGTTGAAACAAATAAATATTATTTTGTATTCTATCACATACTAAAATTAAAGTGAAAGTGCATCCAGTAGGCGTAGCAGAATATGTCGAACCCCTGGTCGAACCATAGTAATTTTTACTCGAAAAACGGCACAGACACAACACTCAGTATTTGTGAAAACCTTCTTTTTTTTTATTTATTTTATAGTGTCCAGCAGCTGTTTCCACTGAATTTCCCCAATCTAACTCTGTTTTCTATAACCGATATTTGTATTTTAGTGGAAATCAACTGAGGAGTAACTTGTAGTTTTTCACTACGGCGAACACATTTTCCCCTTGCGTGTACTATTTAAAATATGATTAGAAAAATGGAAATTATTTGGGTCATTACAATATTTGCATATCATGTTTATGTACTTTCATGTAGGTACATTCTGTATCACAATGCATTGTTCTTTGCTCGAATGAAAGCAATATGAAATTCTACTTTCTTTACCTAAAAATACGTATCAAGGTGGCCAACGTTCGATTGCAACATTTTTAATTCTTGTTTTATTAAAGAACATGGAATATTAGCAACTAATTACCATAATTAATTCCGCTTTTCGCGTTACACAAACATCGTTAAACTTCTTTGGTAAATTAATATAACGGGATGGGAAGGCATATAATTTGTGACTTTTAAGTGTACAAAGAGGTAGGTTTTATAAAGGAAAATGGTATCATGATGCCTTTTGATAATATGCATCTCCCTAATTAATAAATTAATATTTATTTGGTGTATGGTGTTTTGTAATTGTTTTTTGGCACGAACGTGTAAGATAACTTGTTTCTAGAAAATTATCAAAAGAAACTTGAACCGAATATAGTTTTCACTAGAGGAATTACGTGATTTCATTCACAAACATTGGCAAGTCACGATTCAACAATAATTTTTTTATAATTTACATATTGTATGTAAGAGTAAAGGAAATTTTGTATTTTATCCTTTTTAGCTGCAAATCAGAGGCATGTAATGAATATCAAAAGTTATAAATTCATAAATCCACGTCATACAGTGCATTCGAAACGCCTGGTATCGATAAAGTTTTAAGCAGTCTAAATAAATTAACAAAATTTACACGATTACAATCAGGCATATTAGCTATACATCGTAATTCCAACAGCCACACAGAAAGTGTTCTTACAAGATTATAACTCGTCCTATACAAATTATGAGAGACATTATTATAAATTGTTAACGATATCTTCTCTCACATTTCGCTTATGATTAAGCTCATTTTTATTTAGATATATACAATTCGTACTTTGCAAAATACTCTCATGTTTCCTTTCATCCCTGTTCTAACCGGCAAAACTGCCTAATTTTTTGGAAAATAATTCCAACCAAACCCTTAGACGAACTGAACTTGTGTGCATTATTTTAAATTTGAAAACATGTTATCAAAAAGGAAATAATTTTGACAGAGAAAATTAAAGGGTGCTAAGTTGTCGTTAATGAATTATATAAATTACTGGTTAAAGGAATTTTTCCTCAAATGGAACATAAATGTTATAATAAACTGTGCCAGTTTGGCATATGAATGCAGAATAACAAGAGGAATGACAAATGAGCCTACACAAAAATTGCCCTAATTATAGCAACTAAACTCATTGACATAATTATCAATGCGAATGTAAACTTAATTACCTCAATACTTCGATGTTAACAAATGATACACAGCTAAATTTCTCGAATTGTAACATGCAGATGGACATATTCCTGACAGCTGTTTAGCAGTATCATCTTGACAGAAGCAGTACGTTGGCATTTTTTAAAGACACGTGTCATGTTTTATTATTTATTTGCTTTTTAAATGAATCCCAATCAAATTAACGAAATTTTTTACGATTGAGGAAACATTTTTTTCACATTGCACCTGTATGATATAATAACGACGTTGATCGTGTTATAAAACCCGTTTAAGTGTTTTTTATACATTATAAATTTCAAGTATCTTCGTTTATTTCTTAATAAATTAACTGGACAAATAGTAATTAAGCGTGTCGATCAGCACGCAACTGATAACAATTCAACTCTACTACATGCTAAAACTGTTTAGTTACTTAATTGTAATTAAACCTTTAATGTAATTATGCTCCTGTTCTACATATTTTTATGGTACATTTAGCCTAGAAAACGTGACACTTTCCATTAAAACAGGTAGTAACAGTTCATGCATCTTTTGTGCTGATATAGGTACATACTCTGATTATTCCAAAAGGTCTTCTACGTACACTAAGATACTTTTAGTAGAAGACTGGAAAGGAATTATAGAATTCGTTCTATTATGGTACCTATAAATCCGAACAAGATTTTCCAGTTTACTTGGTGACACTGATGTACACAGGCTTAAATTTTATTCAGTACCCGTATAGTAGTAGACAATGGATCCGCATCTCGGCCAAGGTATTTGAATATGAATATTACTCTTTTTTTATGTCACTTTTTCTAACAGAAGTTGAAAACCTAAGTGGCTATTATAGTCCAGTTCCCCCTGAAGAGGTAAGAGTGAATTTACACATAGACCGAAATAAAATCAACTGGAAAATCTATGTACTCAGAAAGAGGGTTATCCTAATTTGCCTAACCTAAAGGAGTTTTAGAGGGAACAGGTTACAGCATTTTAGTTGTAACGCAGTAGGTTGCAATGGGGATGAATTTTGTTCCAATTTCGTTAGAGGTTCAATATGAGTATTTAATAGTATTTGTGACAAATGTAACATACATAACTCTCATATAAAAGACATCTTGGACATTTTTTAATTGGCATTTTTGTTTTTGTTTAGGCTGTTCTAGTTTAACATAGCTATAATTTTTTCTAATGTTCTTATTTTAATTCTCAAGGATTTTTTTTAATAATAATAATAATAATTTATTGTGAAAAAACATAGAAAATTTTCACAAATGGAAACAGAGTTCGCCATAGGCGATCTTCCACTCTTCCAGTAAAGACTGTGACATAATATGCTTAAATAAAGACAACATTCTTTGACATGAGACGCATAACATGATCTAATTATCATAAATATACATGCTTGAAAACACTAAAAAATAATGAAAAAAATAAAGAACAAAGAAAAAAAGAATTGCACATTTCGTACCTATTTAAACATTATTAACAATGGTATTCTAAAAAATTAGCTTTTATTTCAAAAATGATCAAAACACATGTCAAATATTATTTTTTTGAAATTATCCAAAGATAAACTTAGGTGTTCTTGAATTTGATTTAAGGTTGAAACAGCAATGTATGTGAAACTGCCTCGAAATTTTTTTGTTCTGTATTTGGGTATTGTGAGACTATCAATTCGCAAGTTCACTGCATGCCTACTTGACCGCTTTTCTAAGGTTTCCAGTAAGTATCCAGGAGAACCACTTTTACACAATTTGTAAAGAAAGATGCATAGCAAATAGTGAATTCGTCCTTTCACATTTAATAAATGGATTCTTTCAAGATAAGGGCTTACATGGTCTCTAGAAGGTATACCTAAAGCGAATCTAAAACACGCATTTTGCAAGCGTTGTAATTTGTGTTTATATTGTTGCGTAAGAGAATTGTAATACACCAAACTACAATATTCAAATATGGGAAAAATAAGAGTTTGTATCAACTTCAGTTTTGTATCCACTGGTAGATTTTTCAAGTGATAAATTGCTTTTAATTTAGAGAAGCCCAACCCATATGCTCTATCGACATGCTTTTGAAAAGATAGGTGTTCGTCTAAGATGAGCCCTAGGTTTTTCGTGTGTGTTACCCATTTAATTGCCGCACCGTTTAGTTTTAAAATATGACAGTTTAAATTAATTTCATTTGTCCTCATTCTATTTGATATGCAGAGGGCAACAGTTTTGTCTGGGTTCAGACATAATCCATTCCTATTGCACCAAAGATTTATATTGGCTAGGTCATCATTGATTTTAGTTATGACATGAGTCATATGAGTTATGTTGCATGCTGCATATAATTGTATGTCGTCAGCGTACATATGTGACTTGCAGTACTTTAGAGAAGCCGGTAGATCTCTAGTATATATTGAAAATAATATGGGGCCCAAAATGCTACCTTGGGGGACGCCTTTATATGTCTTTCCAAATTTAGACATCTCATTCCCAAACATTACTGCTTGACTTCGTCCTTGGAGGTAATTGTGCATCCATGTTATTGATGAATTGTTAAAGCCTATGTAGTGTAACATTGATGTAAACAACTCTGGCACTACTTGATCAAAGGCTTTACTTTGATCTAAAAATACTATAACAGTTACCTCAGAATTATCTAGTGCCCTATGTACATCGTTTGTAACCTTAAGTAGAGCCGTTTGTGTACTATGTTTCTTCCTAAACCCAGATTGCAGAGTAGGTAATAAATTGTTTTGCTCTAGATATCGATTTACCTGCTCAGCTACAAATTTTTCCACAATCTTTGACATTGTAGGAAGTATACTGAGGGGTCTTAATTGGGATAATTGTGTGGCATTAGTAACCTTTGGTAGGGGTCGGACCATTGCTGTTTTCCATACGCTTGGAACAATTCCGTTCATAAGAGACGTATTAATTATATTAATTAGCACATCCATACAGTATGGCAATATCAGATTCAACATTTTTAAGGATATACCATCCACTCCAACAGCTTGAGACTTAATCGTCCCAAGAATACGATGTACATCAACAGCAGTGATGTTAGTAAAGCTTAGAGTAATATTATTGTTAAATTTATTTGACGAGTAAAATTTGATAAGATTTGGATCGACAGTGGATGTTCCAGGGACGTTGATAAAATATTCATTAATATCGTCCAGTGTTATATCTTCTGGTATATTTAATTGGTGCACTTGTTTGTTATTTCGTAAACCTAGTTTTCTAATAGATTTCCAAAGTTGTGCAGGATTATTGTTACTCTTACACATTAAACTATTGGCATATGCGTTTTTCTCTCGCTTGATGGCGCCATTTACATAATTTCGTAGCTGTACATAATAACGTCGACTAGCATCTGTGCGCTTTCCAAGATACTGTTTGTATGCGGTACGTTTTAATGAAATCATTTTTTTAATTGTAAAAGTAATGTAGGGCAAAGAACTATGTTTACATCTATATGCTCTTTGCGGTGCATGAATATCGAAGAGGTATAATATGTTTCGATTAAGTAGCTGAAGTTTCAAGTTGATATTTTCTGTATCGATTATCGAGTTCCAAGCTAAATTCTGCGCATCAATGCGAAAAGCATCCATATTCATATTTCTATAGTCCCTAACATACTTAACTGTTTTTGTATTGATATCTATTATATTTTTTAGAGTTGCAAAAATTAACATATGATCAGTAATATTTCCTAGGTCAACAATATCGCAATTACTAATTTTATCTGTGAGATTATTACTGATACAAAGGTAATCTATTAATGTTGCAGTGTTCTTAGTTATTCTAGTAGGGGAACTAACTAGCTGACACAAATTAAAATTGTCCAATATAGAAACTAAATTTTTATAGTCAGTGTTCTTTACCAAAAAATCTATGTTGAAATCACCCATCATGATGATATAGTCCACAGAAGGATACACCAGTTCCAAAGACTCAAGTAGTTCACTAAAGAATAGCTGATTGTTTACACTAGGCTGTTTATAGCACACACCAACGCCAACACTAAACTTTTTAAACACGATTTTGATCCATAATTGTTCCACACCAGTGTCAAAACTACGATTTTGGTACACAACCGAATATTTGAAGTCAGGTCGAATATAGACACACAGTCCTCCACCTCGTGTAGGTCTGTCTGCTCTAATAATATTATAATTATGCAAAGAAACACCTGAATCAGAATTCATTTGATTTAGCCATGTTTCTGAAACCCCAATAATGTCAAAATTATATGGTAACACTATGTCCGAAAACATATCAAAATTCTTTGAGAGAGAACGAGCATTAACATGAGCAAAACCGAGATTATTCAGTTTTTTGGTTTAGTAATAGTGGGTATGCCATTAATATAACGTATATAATGTTTGATAGTACTGTTGGCATTGATCTCATCTAATTTTGCTTTAATTGCTTTAAAATAGGAGCGTTGCATTAGAGTTTGGTCTAAACCTATTCCGATATTTGGATTTGAATTAATAAGTTTGCGCTTATTTTTAATTAAATTCAGTGCATCTTCTTTAGAGTTCACCGTAACAATCACAGGACGTGAAGAAATATTTTCATTACTCCCTATACGGCGAACCTTTATGTTGTCAGCATTAATATTTGGTTCTAGGCTGCGAATTATGGACTTAGCTGCACTCAAATCATCAGGTGATTCTGGTAATTTATAAATAATTACGTTTTTTTCTCGCCGTTGACGTTCCGCGATCTCATTGATGATTGTTTCAACATTATTTTGATTGCTTGCCTTATCGATTGCTTGAGTTTGTAGCTTCAGATCTTCAATCGTTTTGCGTAGTTCATCAATTGTGGATAATAGTTCCGGTATTAATTCGCAACAATTACACTTATTAGTGGGGTTAGCTGAGGGTTTACTTTTTTCGCGACAAGTGGAACAGGTCCAAGTAAATCCAATAAGTGATTTGGCCGTGTCCAATTGTTGTTTTGTTAAATCTACACATTTGCAGTGAAAGAATAGGTCACAGATAGTGCATTGAAGGCCAGGAGATTTTTGCGTTAATGCTTGTGTACAAATACTACAAACATTCGACATAATTTAATCACTTTCTATGTACCAATGCAGATAATTAAAACTTTATATAAAGCGTTCACTTAATATGAGTTATACACAACTATTTACGTATATTTATTTACTTGAACACAAGACCTTTTAGTGATTTATTGCGGAGCAAAATTTACGCGTCTATAACGTCTAGCGTACTTGCGCTAAAATTTGATCTGCTATTGGAAGTTTTCTTCTGTTGATCAATTATTATTATGAGGAAGTAGGTACACAGGGTAGTTTTTATAGATAGTGAGTTCTCCAAAATGTGTTATTCCCCTATTTAAAATAGCAAAGTTGATGGCTGCTTCCGGTAGTTACGGAGATGGCGCCATCTTGAAAATATTTTAGTTCAATGCATCATGTGCCAAAACCCTTAAGAGACTTATCAGTTTAGTTTCATTTTCAAAGGTTTTCTATATCTCCAATTCATGTCTTCGGTAGTGTTTTAAATGGTCGGTTAAAAACTGGGTAATTTGGGAAAAACAGGTTTTTTCCGGTTTTTTTTTCTCGGTGATAAGTTGGCTTTTTTTTAGGAAACAATGGATTTCGGAAAGCATATAGTCCAAAGACCATAGACAAACTAAAAGATATTTTGTATTTGAAAGCTGAGACAGGGAATAACTCTTTATCACGCACACTACTTTGAAATATTTTTAATTGTTCTAATAATACGCTAGGGAAATGTCAAACGATTAGGTGGAAGAGTCTCACAAGCATATTTCGTAACGAAGGATAGACACCACTTGCGCATGATAACAGTTATTTATTATTATAAAGGGATGTTGTAACCATGGACACAAGATGGGCCGTTTCCCTCTATCGTCGTGATAAACTTTATAGCAGCAGACATAGAAATCATTATTTTATTTTTATTTTATTTTTTATTTTTATTTTATATTTATTATAAAGCTTCTTAAAATTTAGACGTCCAAAATAGCAAGCTCCCGTCGTTTGCGTAGAAACTAATATTGTATTCTATTCTGAATTTCATTTTATATGGTGCTCCGCGTCCAATTTTTAATAAGAATGACAGATTTTATTGGAATACACAATGATTTGTTTCACTTCATCTATCCTTGTCGTTAAAGTGGTCACTTTATCTACCCTTACGTTTAAAAAGACACTTTTGCTATAAAATAAACGTGAATTCATTGAGGTAGGGTCTTAAATTTCTAAATAAATAGTTAAGGTAAGTGGATAGATCGTTGATGTAGTGGAGGAATAGCGTCGGATGAGTTAGTTTCAATTTCATTTTCATTTTCCGCAGTGAAAAATTGTTGCGGAAAAAAACTATTGGACGGACGGACGGAACTATTTCATGAAAAATATTCCAAAAAATACAGCTAAGCCAAATGATAATAACGCATACTGTAAATCTCAATGTAAAAAATTATCATAAGCAATTAAATAACTATAGCAAATGTTTTAATTTTTTTTAAAATAAACTACGTAATATATTTAAGAAAAGGTTACAACATAACAAATATTACAAATAAAATTGTTTAACAAAAAAAATTTAGGGTATACTTAAAATATAAAAAATTTCATTAAATGCTGTCTGTTGCGGTAAAGTGCCTAAAATACAAGCCGCATTTCCCTGCTGAACAGCAAAACTTAATCTTTGTTTTAAAAATTCATAACAACGTTTCTCTTGTGTTTTTCGAAAATTTTTTTACTAATTTCTAATTTATTTTTGATTTAAGAAAAGTGTTCTAAAAGGATTCTAGTAATGTGGACATTCCAAGAAGATTCGAAAATGATCCTACCAATTACTAAGACTATTCTAAAATTTTAAGTAAGTACCAAAGACTGCAAGTTCTGTAGATCGAACGGAAAAATATTTTCTTATAGAATGTGGCCGGTAGAATTCATAATTTCAAACAGTTCCAAGATCGGGCTACTAGATCAAAAGTTACAGCCCTTTGAATTTTTTGTCGAAATTGGTTTTTTGCCCATAACTTTTGATTGAGACGTGTAATCGAAAAAGTACGAATCGTTTTGGATACTACGCACCAAAATTAACAAAAAAAAGTTTTTTCCCGAGAAATTTTGGTGCAGTCGATTTTTGGTAAAAAAGGAAGGTTATACACTGCCTTTTTTTGTCCCGAAAAAAAAAATTGTCTCGGATCGACCGGAAAAAATATTTTCTTATAGAATGTGGCCTGTAGAATCCATAATTTCAAACAGTTCCAAGATTGGGCTACTAGTTCAAAAGGTACAGCCCTTTGAATTTTCTTTCGAAATTGGTTTCTAGTCTATAACTTTTGATTGAGAAGTCTGATCGAAAAAGTACGAATTGTTTGGGATTCTACGCACCAAAATTAATAAGAAAAAGTGTTTTCCCGAGAAATTTTGGTGCAGTCGATTTTTGGTAAAAAAGGAAGGTTATACACACTGCCTTTTTTTGAGCCCCGAAAAAAAAATTGTCTCAGATCGACCGGGAAAAAAATTTTCTTATAGAATGTGGCCTGTAGAATCCATAATTTCAAACAGTTCCAAGATTGGGCTACTAGTTCAAAAGTTACAGCCCTTTGAATTTTTTGTCGAAATTGGTTTTTTGCCCATAACTTTTGATTGAGACGTCTAATCGAAAAAGTACGAATCGTTTTGGATTCTACGCACCAAAATTAATAAGAAAAAGTTTTCTCCCGAGAAATTTTGGTGCAGTCGATTTTTTATACACTGCCTTCTTTTTTGGCCAGAAAATTCTACAGATTTTTAGGTTTTACAAGGAAGCTCTATCCTATGAATGGTACCATTGAATAAAAACACTATTTTTATTCAATGATGGTACCTAGCTTGCGTTTAAAGACACTTTTTTCTACAAAAGTTACTATACAAATGACGCACTCAATGATCTTTCGAAGTACAAATCTCGAGTGTCTATTTCTTTCTTTTCTTTTGATTTATGTAACAGGTTCCAATTTCTTTCGAAGTAAAAAGGTTTTCGTTAATAAGTGATCGAAATACATTTTCACACGGACTTACTTTGATGAGACCATGGAAAAACACACAAACTCAACGAGTTGAAGTAATATAACATCAAACTGAATTCAAATTTAACACAAAACGCATGAGTACCAATAAAGTAGAAGAAAATTGAGAAAACCATCGATATTTTGACATGTTATGTAAAACCTTATACAATGTAATTACAATAAATTAGCCTGCAGATTTTCATGCATGCAAATTAGAACATTAGTGGGCGTGAGCACAATCATTCCCACCGTATATAACCGAAGATCATAATTAATAATTTATAAAAATTAATAATTCACAAAAACTACCAATGATTTATTTAATCACACTTTAAGTTAATAGCTTTCTGCGCTAAGAACATTAAAAATAAAATTCTCATCTTAATCATGCTGAGAGTATTGATTTAATTACCGTTCATATTGAATATTAATTGGTATTATGGGAATACATTATGGAAATTATTTTATTTAAATGAAGTGTATCTTAGTGTTGAACTGGCGCTACAATTGGACACTTGTTTTTTTTAAATTAAAATTAAAACTAAGAATTCTGAACGTAAACTCTAATACGAATAAATATAGATTTCGCCGGATATCTCCGATTTTGGGGTCCACTTATATACAATTTTCGTTAATCGGCACCGCTTATTCCTCATTATTTCTGTTAAGGTTTTCTATGGGCAGTTGTTACAATTACTAAAAGAGATGAAATAGTGAAAAAGTGGATTCTCAGGTAGGATTTAAATGTAGGTACTAAATTAAAGTGGTAAGGAACAGCTGAATATGTATACTGCTTAATTTGGCAACTGTGTGCCAAAATCCTTATTGTGTCTTTCGTAGGTACACCTTGTATTGTACTATAATGTGCTTTTCAGGGTGCATTATAATTAATAATTAAACACTGGAAATCACAAATTAAACAAAATACAAGAAAAGATAGATCCGTTTCTAGTACAAAATGATCCTATTCCTACAAACTAGAAATATAATGGGGTTTACCTATAGCAATAATCTGACCTATATACCTAATGACAAAGTTATTTTGTTTTTAAATAAGAAAAATATCATATAATTCAGGTTAGTCAAAATGAAAGGAGCATATATTCCTAAATTTTCGCCAAAAGTACCTACACTAAATATTAATGGATCTAAAATTGACTGGCCTTTCACTAGGTATGCTAAAAATTAAGCAAAGTTCTGAAATTGAAGACATTTTGATGAGAAGGTTCGTTGCCTAAAACGGGATTATGACGTAGTTATATAAAATTAAACTGTCCCGCAATGAACATTTAGTTGGGCCGAGTATAATTGTAATTGTAATTGCTCGTCATTTATAATCAAGTCTGACCGGGCGCTTATCAATGGTGATTGGGGGTAACATGTTAAAGACCCAAATTTTTTTTAAATTATAGTAAAGTAATATTGATTGGTGGATACTGCTTATTAATAAGTTACTAGAAGTGCGAATAAAGTAAGTGCCCATTAGGTTACAGGTAATCAGTTTGGATTCTGCCAATAAAATACATTTGGGGGTACTTCTACGGTAGCCCAGAGCCGTTCTAATGGCATCGAATTGAATCCGAAAATCATAGTCCCCCTGGTAGAAAACTCCCAGAACATAATGTTATAAACAAAAAACATAGGAAAATGTCGTTTTTTTTCGCATTTGACTTCAATTATCTCTTTAACTACTGCTCTAAGGGAAAAAATGCAGAGAAATGAATTTGTTTGGAATTAAATTTTCTATCAGACACAGTTTGTATTGAACGTTCATTTTCAAAGGTTATTGTGTTTCCGGAAAAATATTTAAAAAGATCCCGAACATTAACAATCTGTTTTTACCCTGGTTTTTACTAAGTAAACTTCATCCGATCTTTTTGAAAATCCGTACTTGGTCACTTCTTCTGATGACAAAGCAATAAGACAAACCCAATCACCATAGATATCATAGTCATTGATTAATTAAATAACCAAATTAAGAAAACGATGCTTTGTCTTTCACACTGGGCGACTCCCAATGCGTTCTCAATTTTTTTACAGTTAGTGAACCCCAAAACAATCTTTTTCAACAATTGTGTCTTGCAAATCGGCGGACTGTGAAATATTTTTTTCAAAATCTGAAGAATTTTCTTAGTTAATAATTTCGAAAATACGACAACAAATGTAAATCTATAATAGGCGAATGGAAAGCTCTCGGAAAGACCTACATTTAAAAAAAAATACGCCCAAATCCGATGAATAGTTAACGAGAAATCAGCTCTTGACTTTGGGTTGGATTTCGAGACAACCAAAAGTAATTTGCGAAGGCACATCTTTTCTTATATTTGATTAGATCTATTAATTCGTGAGTATATTTCCACTTTTTGTAGGCAGCTGATCTAGACGTTTTGCGTTGTCGCAGTCTTTGTCCCATCGAGGAGTTCGGTTTTTTTATCTGCTTATATAAGGAGGTTTTTTTGCCGAAGTGCTAACCAAGACATCGTATTTACCGTCTGGGAGCATCTGTTCGTAATTTTTGGAAAGGAACCAATCAAACTTATGATTTAAAAATAGTGAAATTGGGACGAGTCTGTATGGATAGTTTTAATTTTCAGGTTTTTTTTCGCAATGGTACTTTTCTAAGTAAACAGTTACAGGGAAGTGATCTGATCCACTGGTTTCTTTTTCAACATTGTAGGTATTAATTTTGTCGACTAGGTTGAAGGTAGTTAGAACAAGATCAATGTTTGATTTTGGTTGATGATGCAAGACAATATGTGTAACAGAGTCTTGATTGTGTATAATTAAATAATTTTTGACTATAATTTGTAACAATTTTCGCCCATTGCTCTCAGTATGACCGCAATTCCATACGGTATTGAGATGAGTTTGTGGACATGCTTTAAAACTTCATCGAAGGCAGTTTGATTATCAGAATATTTTAACAGAATTTCAGACGCATTGGGTTTATCGTACATACGAGGGCCGTTTTTTTTCAACTATATCTCATGCGGTGACGGCTAGACAAGTCGCAGGCCCGCGGTGTGCGTCGATCGCACATCTTCCCCACCACAACATATGTCACTGCCGAGTTCAAGTAGCCGCAGCTTGTGCTGAGCTGCAGTCGCATAAACATTGCCGTGTCTATTGATTCTCCCGCCAAGTTGAGAAGTGTTATTCGTTTCTTGCAAGCAGAAGGAAATAGTGGAGCAGAAATCCATCGGAGAATATTCCGCGTTTACGCAGAAAACATTATGAGTGATGGTGTTGTACGGGAATGATGCCCTAAGTTTAAAGATGCCCGAACTGACGTGCATGATGAAGGAGGTCAAGGACGCCAGTCTGTCGCTACAGACGTCCTTGTTGAATGAGTTGACAAGGTGGTTAAAGAAAACCGTAGATTCACAATAAGTCCTTTGTCTGTGGAATTTCCAGAAGTGTCAAGATCTTCTCTGCACTCTATTGTTACTGAACATTTAGGCTACAAAAAGACTCATTTCAATACACTGGCGGTAACATTTTATGAAGAGGGTATTGGAAAGCTTGTCCACAGGTATACCAATGCCTCAATCTTCATGGTGTTTATGTTGAGCAATAAGCGTAAGTTTACGTACATTTTGGTAATAAAACAATTTTTTTCTCTTTATTTGTCTTTTATTTATAGCCCACCGGAGGTTGAAAAAAAAACGGCCCTCGTATTTCTACAAAGAGTGGTAATGTTTTCAAAGTTGAAGCCTTTCACTTACTCCACTAGGTCAACGCATTTATGAGCAGCTTCTAGTTTTTTAAGTTTTAGGCTCCCCGACAGTTTGGTGACTAATTACTAAGACATTTTCTTTTGAGGTTTGGTTATTAATTGATTTAGCCAGTTGGTTTCCGGAATTTGATTCTGAGTTTTTACAAAACTAAGCCATCTGCCGTTCATTTCTACACATAAAGTTCAGTCGACAGATGGATCCATTATTAAGTCGTCGACTGGACATTTCGAATTTGTCTGAGTCCTTTTTGGAGTTTAAACAATTGTCATATGAAACTGCAGCGACTGATTCAGACGTGGACGGCGAATGTTCAGCTATCTTTAACAGGATTTGTTAAATTTTGCTAACTGCTTCCTTTTATAATGAATTTTTTTTAATTTTCTTTGGTCAAATTATTTATATAACGTTGTCTCAAAAGCGGTCCACAGCCCCAACTTAAAAATTCTAAATGCGCACTCCGCGCGCGTTTTTTTAGTTTTAGGTCAATTCTAAGACAAATCTATAGAAGCTAGATCTACGAGTATAATGTTTTTACCGTTTTCGAGATAAAGGCTTTGTATCTTGATAATTGCAATATGAAATAGAAATTGAATTACTTATTCCAAATTGTGACACGTAGATTTTTAGTAAATGAAAAATATATGTAAAAATTTAAAGTTAAGGGCATTTTAGTAATTTCAAAATGCCGGCCAAATATATAAATTTTTATGCTAGACGCATTTTAGATAGTTTTTCGGATTGAGGCACAGAAATTGCATTATACAGACTACACGATAACAATATATACCTAGATATCGGCAAATTTTATATGCCCTCAAGATGTGAAACCTGGCTGCGTCAGAAGTTGGCGGGAGTAGTTCTGGAGCGGGCATTTTCCCAAAAAGAGCAGCAGCATTTGTAGATTTGTTCACTATAAGGGGATGATTTCCAAAGCCATCCTGCAGCTTGGACATTCCACGTTTTTAATTAGAGCTTTAAAAGGATCGGACTTATTTCCAGACTCCAGAGAACCATCAAAGGGGTACCGTGGAGCTCATGCTTAAGAATGTCGATTTCTCCCTTATTTGCGAAAGCAACACGCCACCGCCTACAGTCTAGAGGACTTACTTATCACCAATACCACACAAAATAATTCTGACATCGGGCGGTAATTTTTTCTTTTATGATCGTAAATGTATTTTGGCGTGTCTCGATTACCATTTTTAATCGATAATCAGCTCGTGCTCTGGGTGTATACGTGAAACCAAGGCAAGCCAAATATGTTTTAACCGGTACCGGCAACCTTGTAGACAACATATGTAGGTATATTTTGATATACCTATTTATTATTTAAAAATTTTTTATTTAACATTAAGTTTCGACAGGTCGAGGGGGAAGGTTGTCACAAATCAAACGGGGCAAGTTGTCACCAGTAAAATAATCTAAAAGCGCTAAAAGAATCTGTCTTCCACCCAAAGGCTAAGACAAAATAAATTTCATCAAGGGAGGAAGACTGTATGTGCCTTATTTGCGGAAGACTCTACAGATTTTCAGTTGAAAGGTGTATTAGATGTACAACTTGCAAACAATGGGCACATGAAAACTGTACTGATAGAAATCCGTTTTATGTATGTCACAATTGTGACTTAGAAGACGATGTGTGCGTATAGTACTTCTTCGTAACTGTAACTTCTTTTTCTGAATACAACCCTTTGATTTCTTATTATCTTTATTTTTGTAACACTGTGACAATTTGCCCCAGCTAGGGGCATGTTGTCACAAGAAATCTACTGCAGGTTAAAATCCCATACTATTTTAATGGTTGGTATCTAAAATTTCAAAAATATGTAAAGGGGCAGTCTACATACTAACTGAGTATTTAGAGTAATTTTGGTTCCAAAATATTCAAAGGCGTCCGAGTTATAACGACTGAGTCCAAAATTGTGTTAACTAGCCCCGGTCTCCCCTACTTTTTTATTAAAAAAAAAGTACAAAATTATATTTACAATATTTTTTAGACAATCGTCGAAATGAAGAGTTATTAGAAGAAGAAACAGATATTCAGTACGGCTACAAAGGTACTGGTAGAGGGGGGACCTTTGAAATCACTAACCCCGCCAGCTGGCCTGGAGGAGCGGATTTCTGTATTAATGTCCGAAATCGGCCTATGTTTGCTATACATACACTATAATCATATTCCTGTCATTTTAGTGACCATCAATAATATGAGGATTCTCTTACAAGAGTTAGTACCCCGAACATTGACAGTGCCACCAAGATGCAACCCCAACATAGACGCCCGCAAAAACCAAAGAATAAATTAGGTGAATTCTGTACTTGAAGAGTACAATATAGGTAGCCAACTTGCACTGCAATTAGCCGAATCAAACTTTGCTATTGCAAGGGCACGATGCTATTACTTTCGCAAATTTCCTCCAGTTATCACCTGGTAGCCTCCTGAACCATTGAATTGGATCGTTGCCAAAATCTTTACAACCACTCGGCCATCGAAGTTGTTCTTTAACTATGCTGCATGCGTGGAATATGCATAGGTATCATTGATAATTCTTACGGCATCTTTAGTTAATCTAAACTTCTCTTTAAATCTTGCATCCTAATGTCACCAAAAATCCTATTTAAAGGTATAGGTAGTAATAACATGAAATTTTAAAGAAAATGTATAGTTAGTTAAAGGCTTTTAAAATTTATAGAAGACTTTCGCAGATTCTTCTGCTATTAAAAGTTATTGGGAGATTCTAAAGAAGTTTTTCAAAAGTTGTTGATGATCCTTCAGATTTTTTCTAGTATTCTGCAAAGACTGTTCAATGGATTTTAGAGGTTGAGGTTCTTCAGATTTTGTCCAGATTTGTGATGGGTAATCCCTGTATGTATTTTAACACAAAACTTAAAAGTCACCCCCGTCTCCCACGTATCGCCACCCCTGGGTATCGCCGGGAGGGCAGATCTGGAGTCTGATGCGACCGCACCGAGAAGGTAACGATTTCCGAGCAATTTCTCGGTATGGTTAATTTCTCACCCCACTGCACTCCCCGGCACCCCATAGCGTCTCGCCTAAGTATGGCCTCGAGTAATTTTGAGGGTATATCTGGACTCTGCGTTCCTAAATAGCCCGAGTCACAATTTCCAAGCGACTTCTCCAGCTTTTCGTATATACTTATGTATAATTTTGCAATAATGAATACATTTTTTGTACCGGAATTTTCAAAAAATGCCTCAACCAGTACCCTATAGTAGGTACAACATTTTTCTTCGTACTTTTCTGAACACTATGCCGAAAACCGCATTTCGATACGAGTTGTTTGCAAAAATTTGCAACTTTCGTTCTAATTTCCCGGGTATATTATGGGATAAGAGGCCTTTCTTTGAAAAATCGCTGTACCTATCTTATTTGAGCAGAAAAGAATGCTTCCAAACAGCTCGGATTGATGTCTAAATTTGAGCAAACCTTCGGTTATTCACTGATTTCGTCGGGTGAACGACAAAGCCCATTGCCTTGGTGCAGAAGAAGTGCTCTAATTTCGGTATATTTGTACTGAGTGGAGTTGCATACTTTTTCAAGGTTTCTCATTAGAGCTTAGGAACAAGGGACAGCTACAGAGGTAGAAATAAAAATTGCACCGTCGTTGTAAACCTTCTCGTGACAATTTTCTTAATTTTCACTAAATGTCTTAAATTGTATACTTAAATCTCACACAATTTAATCTTCTTTTATATTTACAATTCTATATACCTAATGTAGATCGTCATCTCGTTTTGCTTCAGGCTTGGTAAAAGAGAGTGTTTTTTTGTAATTTAACGGCATATAACTTGAAGGTAAAATTAATTGCCTAAATTATTTCATATTGTGTAATTTGCAAGTCTTAGGTACATGAAACATTTAATTCTTATTCACCTCGCCTTTTGCAATTTTTTTGTTACCTCATTTATTACTTAATACTGAGACCCAAACAATTCATTTTAGAAACAATTGAATAATGGGTCGACTGGTGCTTTTTTTTCCTGTGAGAAATCATTGGAAGATACATAATGAATTTCAAATGCCTAGTTATATACGATAGATCCCTATATATGTAATACCTAATTGAAGCTCTTTAGGTAGGTGAAACCATTCAAAGTAGAAATTAACGCTATAGGTAGGTATATAATTTCCGCTAGTATTAAAGCGCTACTAATTGATTGTTCATTTTATAACATACAGACCTATCTAATTAAAGGAGACTATGGTATACTGAAAAAAACTAATTAGGTATACCCTCCATTACTATATAATTGTAAAGTTACACCTTAGGCTTCCGCTAATTTTAGCAAGCGTTAGAAAGGAAAGATAAACACGCTGTTTGTTATGATGTGTATAAACTTCTGTGATTTCAAAATGGTTTCTGTTGTAATTTTTTAATATAATAGGAATAATTTTCAAATATGGTCGGACTTCTGTTACTTTTAACGTTTTACCATTGGTAGATAAAAGCACAATGGAGCAAGGAACCTCCTACTTTATGACGATAGATGTTGATGTTTTGAGCCTTTAGCGCCCTTCAAAGGGATCGATACACAGGGCCTCATTCAGTACATTTTCCCCTTCACGTTGTTTACACGTCTGTAGTATAAACGCGATGCACTTTTCCAGGACCACAGATACCAAAGTACTTACATACCTCTAACTATTTAAACAAGTAGGTATATACGGTCGAGTTATAAGCGAAAGTTAATACCTACCTATGTCCATTTTCAGAATCACAAAACGCAACCTTGTGCTAATTATTTGATTGTCTCATTACACGAATTAATTGCATTTTTACACACTCTATTTCATATCTGATAAGTGGTTTATTTAAAATTTAAACATTTATAAACTTCGCATTGCATATATTTACAATCCATTTCTGGACCATTAAGCATGGTATTAATAAGAAAATGCTATCCAAAAGATGGCATATTTTGGCTGTGCGCAACACTTGCTAGGTAAGCGTCGCGTCCGTCGTGCAGAAAACGTTAAAGAAATATAGACACAGAAAAGTACCTATGTGGGTATCAGTATCATTTGTATTATATATCCCTTCTATCTAGGTATAGGTAGGTACATGGCTGTATGTTTAACAGGTGACTAAAGAAAGTACCCCATCAGAAGAAATTGACATTGTAGTACTGTATAGAGTACCTATATGATCTTATTCAATGGTATACCTTATATCACGTACCTACTTTTAGTGTACAGTGCTGAGTGCATACTTTTCAGTGCATTTTCTACGAATATTCCGCTAAAACTTCGCCACCGGTTCGCTTAATTTGTTACGCCGAATTACACGGGGAAAGCTTATTATTATAACAACTGTAGGTACCTATGTAGGCATTATGTTGCTAGTCGGAAAACCGCAGCATTTTCATCTGAAGGATGGTGTTACAGGTTACACAATCTGTGAAAGATGTTAGAAAAGCATAAACATTATTGACCATCCAAACGTGCGCAATAAAACTGCACTGCATGCCTGGAGTGACTCTGTAACGGTAGGTGTAGTCTAAAGTCACTAAAATCTAAATATTCTGTAGTATTCAGTATTCACTATTCAGTGAGTGATCAGTGTTGGCAGTCAACGATTTGGCTATTCGGCATCGATCGGCAATTCGCTACATTGATGCCCAAAATAACAAATGCTACTGAGGTGAGGTACCTGCGTCCTGCCTTTCACGAAATGACGAAAATAAGAATTTTAAATTTTTAAAACAGGAATTTTTTTGCCCATAACCTTTGATTGAGACGTCTAATCGAAAAAGTACGAATCGTTTTGGATTCTACGCACCCAAATTAATAAGAAAAAGTTTTTTCCCGATAAATTTTGGTGCAGTCGATTTTTGGTAAAAAAGGAAGGTTATACACTGCCTTTTTTTTGGCGCGAAAAAAAAATTGTCTCAGATCAACCGGAAAAAAATATTTTCTTATAGAATGTGGCCTGTAGAATCCATAATTTCAAACAGTTCCAAGATCGGACTACTAGATCAAAAGTTACAGCCCTTTGAATTTTTTGTCGAAATTGGTTGACTAATTAAAGCAAAAGCAATAAAGGGGCCTGTCAGCAGTAAGAAATAAAATACCGTTCTAATCTAATCTTTTTCGCCTGTACAATAATAAATAGATAAATGACTACCAGCATCAGCAACCTGCAACCCAATTTCTATTTCTTACCCTCCCCCTTCTAGTACGCACTGGGTGACTGTATGTGCCACGAATTGTTTAATCCCCCCCAGAATACATTTCTACGTACGCCACTGACTTATACAAAACTATTTTAAATACCCACTAGCATGTCTACAGTAGATTGTGACCCCAGTTCAGTTGTCTTTCTTTTCTATTTTGATTTGGAACACGTTCTCAGCTACTATAACGAGCAATCACCTATTAGGAACGTCTAAAATCTAAAAATATTCATTTAATACGCAGAAAAAGGATTCAATTCCGAATATCTTTTAAAACCTCTAGTATTATGTACCAAAAAAAATTGAGAAATTCACCCAAGAGGCTTAAAGGTATTCATTTACCATCCCCTCAAAAAGGTTTCATATTATATTTCTTATTAGAAGGTTAAGATTAAGTCCTAGTTTAACCAAAAAAATCGGCGATCATCGAAAAAAGCGAATCAGTCCTTAAGTAATACAAAAATTTACCTATGTACCTCCCGTACAAATTCACAAATTCAAATTTAAATTGCTTTTAAAATATCACGATTAGGCTATTAACAAATCATTACCATTCACCAAAGTATATCGATTGTTTGAGGGGATGAAAATCGACGTTAAATTTCAATTTATTTAACACCTCTGAAACGAGGTTTCAAGTTTTATTTTCTTCTAGAAGCTTACAATTAATCGCTATTACAATAAAAGGGTTGGGATTTACGTAACTAACGTCTAAAAGGAGGTGAAGACCGTCCTTAAGTATCAGAAAAATTCATATAACACCCTCAAAAAGAGGTTTCAAGTTCTACTTTCTGTTGGAAGCTTTTTGTATTAGGTACCAAAAAATGTGGATTCACTGATCCATCGTCTAAGATGGGAAAATCCACCCTTAAAGCCCAGAAAAATTTGTTGAACACCCCCAAAAAGAGGATTCGGGTGCAATTTGCTTTTAAAAGCTTGAGATTAGCCTCTACTGTACAAAAAAATTTCTCTTTATTTAGCAACCCTGTAAGAAGCTTATATTTAACACCAAAGAGATTTCAAGTTCTAACTTCTTTTAGAAGCTTAAAAAGGATTGGCATTCACAACTTAGTCACCGTCTAATTAGGTATAGAGTGGCCTTTAGTTTAAAGCATTTTGTAATAACTCTTGTATAGGTGTGGAGATCCCGCGCATCCTTATCTTGGCCACAGTGTATAAGTGATAAAGAACGCAAGAAAGCCGCTATACGGTCCATTCCACCAAAGTAGGTGAGCTGGCGTAAATCTGTACAGCGCGTGTTCTAATTCATTAATTCATTCATTTATTCGTTTAATACCCCCAAAAGGAGGCTTCAAGTTCTAATTTCTTTTAGAAGTTTAGGTTTAACCATTATACTATCAAAAAATTGACACTCATTTAACGACCCTTTGAAGAAATGAAATCTGCCTTTAAAAATGTTAGAATTTTTCATTTAGCATTCCCAAACAAGGTTCTAATTTCTTACGATTAATCTCTAGTAATTCTAGTTTAATAGGTGTATGTTTAAAAGTTGTGTGTCCGAAGTCCAATTTTTCCCCTACATATTAAGTACATAGGTACCCTACTAATGTGTAATCCACACTTAAATTTATAATGTAAATTCCGTTGCGTATTTTATCTTAAGCCGCTTGATGAAGAGTTACTAAACATGTAGCAACGCAGCACACCCTTTTTAAATAAAAAATAGATGAGGTTTAAAGTCTTTTTTCAATTCAATTTTTAACCGTCTCTAAAGTCCCTCTCATAGTCGATCTGACTGGGCGCATAAAAATATTACTGGAGAGCGAGAGCCTCAAAGAGGAAAATACTAGGTATCTATTGCGATTCAATCAATGTATCTGTACGCGGCGGAAGTGTGGGGAGGTGCAGTGAAGTCGAAAATTCTTGAAACGAAGAACCGTTGAGCTACAGGCAATATTAGTGGTGGCAGGATTGCCATACACCCAAAGGATTGTGGGATGAGGGATGCTAAAGACCATGCGGTGTTCGAATATGTTAGGTGGAGACCTCAAAGAGAAACACTGAAGGAAGAACTTAGACAAGTGATTTCCCATAACAACATCATCGAAGGTAGGTGCTCTAGCATAGAGTAAATATATTTGTATTTACTCTATGGCTCTAGTGAGGAGAACTGCGACAAAATAGCGAAACTCTCTGCGGAGATATATCGGGCAATAGAAACTGACTAGGAAATGCCGGCACGTTATAATGAAAGGAGACCCTTCATTAATCGAAACTATCCTAGAAACCAAGGTGATAAAATCACCTTGCTAGAAGCTATTGTGACAATATTATTGTCACCATAACAAAATTAATCAATTCGAATACACCAATCAGCTCAGGCATAAATTCGAAAAAACAAGGCTGACATGCTCCATATGGCCACACTGTCTTTATAAAGTCTCTGTAGGAGTATGCCGTAGCGATTCCCGGGGAACGAACACTAGTATGGAAGTCCCACACTACCACTAATGGATGGTGCTTATACCTCACGAACTTACAAATTAAGATGGACTGCTGATCAAACAGTTGCATAGAGGTAGAAATGGCCCTAGCATGGGCGCCGCCATGATGTGCACATTTTAGTTACCTTCTAGGGGAATTTTCCTAGTGCTCAAGTTTTGAGACTATTGCAGGAAAATGACATGTGTCACAGTAATTTATTTAGAAAACGTGAGGTTAATGTTGGGTTAATGCTTGTTTATTAGTTGATTTGAATTTCGCGCCATTTGCCACCAAGCCTATTCAAATCAGGTGCGCGATTACTTTGCACTTAGTTTCAAACTATTAAAGTAAATGGGTATTTAACATCATTTACAATTCCATGAATATCATGTCATATTTTTCCATAAAATTCGATGGAATAGTATATTAAAGCATAAGTTGCAGAAGGCGCTATATTCTAGCACGAGTTCAAGTTTCGAACCTGAGCCGCGTAGCGGCGAAGGTTCGAATGAACGAGTGCTAGAAAGGCCTTCTGCAACATATGCTTTATACTATTTTCTCTGTTGAGCATTTTAATTGTATTAAAAAAATTAACAATTCTGACATTTTCTGTAATAAATATTTCAATAAAGAAATTAAGTTGGCAACACCAACAATTTTTCAATAAAGAAATTAAGTTGGCTACGCTACATTTTGAAAAAATTCAATTTAACAAGCGCGTCAAATACGAATTTGTGCAGTATATTTTAGTTTTTTCAATAAAAAGTGAATAATGTGCGAAGAAATTCTTCCTTCCACTCCTCCAGAGCTTCGACAGTTAGCAGAAGAGACTGTTCATAATTTGCTACCAGGCAATAATTCCACAATTATTCTAAAAGTTTATAATAATTGTACATTTAGCGACAAAGATTAGTTTTGTAATTTTGTTAGGTTATAAAACCTCATTTGTATTAAATGTGCATTTATCTAAGTACCTACCTACACTGAATTTTCAATACCTAATGATTTCAATTACCCGTATCGTTAATAACTGTAACATAATGTTATAACAATAGGTGAAATTAGTCCACATTTTACTAAACCGTTGAGATAAGTATTAACGTCTAAATCATCCAGGCAGAACTTTGAATTGAACATTCGCGTATATATGGTCAGCCTGGATGATTTAGACGAGCATGCTAACCACTGAATACCAAATGTTCTTAAAAATCTGTCAGTTGTGGAAAATAGTTACCAAAAATAGTGTTGGAATGAAACTCATTCCAGCACTATTTTTGATGTCGGAATAGTGTCATTATAAACGCAAAACAGAGAAACAAACTACCCCTTTGTCATTTCCGTCAACATCGTTCCTTCTTCAAGACCAATACTCTCATTCAACTGTTGCGATAATTGTGTATTTCATTTTTATTAAAAATCATCGCTTATTCCTCTCCAGTTTTTTATACCAGTCCGGTAAAGAGTTGTATAAATTAGATATTTGATACGTAAAGGATCTCTCGAATAGAGTTGTATTATGATATGGAGGAGTAAGTAAATATTTCAATCTAGGATTAGTGCTAAACTTAATTTTATCATAGTTACAAGTATGAAGGTACTTGTGTCTTAATGCATTTGAACGAGGCCTACGATACTTCGTAGGCCTCGATTTGAACTAAACCCAATAAAAGTTAGTTGACTTATTAATATTTTATGAATTACGGTATCAAAGGGCCTGGAAAAGTCCAATACCGCAACTAACGAACACTTACCACAATCTGATGCTGTCAACACATCGTCAACTAAATTAAGTAAAGCAGTGTTGCAACTGTATCCACTTCTGAAACCAGATTGATTTTGTGGTAAAATATTATAATTCAAGATGTGGCTACGCATTTGCTGCATCAAAACCTTTTCCAGTACCTTCGATAAAACCGGAAGAATGCTGATGGGTCTTAAATCCTTGTATTCAGTAGGTGGATTAACTTTGGGTAAAGGTATAATGTTTGCAGATTTCCATACATCTGGGATAGAATTGGAAGTTAGACAAAAGTTTATTATATAAGTAATATATAAGGTAACAAAAATGGACAGCACAGCAAAATCATGTTCAAACCATCTACACCAACCGCTTTGGATTTTAGCTTATAAATTATTTTCATTATTTCAATCTCCGTAACCGCATGAAATTCTAAAAGTTCATGAAAGTCATCAGCCGAATTATTTTTATAAAAGTTTATTAACTTATCGTAATTCACATTGTTAGGCTCGGAGCTAAATGCAGTATTGGATTTCGTTGGGGATACATAGATGAAGATGATAAGGAATTTCAGTATTCCGTGGTTTATTAACAATGTCAAGTTTTTTTAAAGCGGACCAAACTTGCTGTGGTTTATGTTTCTTAAGTTCATATTCTATAAAGGCTTTTTTCTCTTTATTTATTGCGTGATTTGTGTAATTCCTCAACTTGTAAACCAAGGCGGTTGCTTTCTTCTTATGCGTACTGTTCTAATTGGGGCATGAACATCAAAAACATATAATAAACATTTGTTAAAATAATCAATTATATCGTTAATATTAGAAAAAGTATATATAAAATTCCAATAGATTGAATGCAATAGTATGTTGAATTCACTTTCAACAATTTTATTTAAATTTCGAGTAGTTATTGAAAAAGGGGTTTGCCTTATTATATGAGCTTTGTCAAACCTCGGTGGCTGTTCCACCAGAAGACCCTTTTCCCCTGGCTGGCCGTGGCCAATTCCCTCTCCTTCTCGAGGTTCGCTGCAGCTTACAATACCATCCCCTAAAATTGACTAATGACTGTATACCTACCTAATAATATACGAAAAGGTCAAAGTAGTGCGCCGATCTAGAGAGAGATACTTTTCAGTTATCATTTCTTGTATAAATTTAAGCAAATTTACGAAAAAGCTCATTGGAAGTACGAACATTTTCAAAAATCAAGACACCGAGCGAGAGCACTACCTACAAAGTAAAATAGTGAAAGATAATAATCATATTGGAGACGATACCAGGCAATCATACTGAATGCTTCCGGTTGGTTGAGTTAGGTGGCAGTTCCTATCCGACAAATTTTCCGCTGTAGTATTTTCGCACGGTAAGGGCGTTGTACGCGGGAGCACCATCCTGTTGAAACCGACAGTTTTGAACTTTTGTTTTTGTTTTGGTGTCGTACATCACTACAGTTGATGACAATTTCTCCGAAACGAAACGTTGTATTGAACAACGCTGTCTTGTGGAGCTCAAAAGGTGGCAATAAGAAAGTGGTTTTTATTTTTTTGTATCTGTTGAAATAGAAAAAAATAAAAACAATCGACGAATTTCGGTTTTTCTGTTATATCATGGGAAGTAATCGGGATTCTTGGTTTCCTCTACAGCTGATAGTTAGACTTTCATTGCGCAACTTTTCACTAATTTGACCATCTTAGTGTCATGTATGGTTTCCGAGATCCCTATGATAGACATCTTTATCAAAGATAACCTTTTTATGGTATCCAAAATTATAAAAAGTTTGCTACCAATCTACGTACTTTAAATTTGTGGTCAGTGGTGTATTTCTACATGGTGAAGGGGGGCATATTTTTTTTAAATGCCAACAACTGCTAGGGCAATTTTTTCTTACTTTCATCGAATCTGCCACACATTGCTCTGCTACTGCGTCACTGTCCCAATAGCCGTGTCTTTTAAACAACCTAATATCGGCACCGCTCTCTGCCAGAATTGTTGCAGAAGTCCTTCGGAATGAATGGTATACAGTTCAGCATTCGGTAACTCCAAATACGTTCCAATATTCGTAGGATTCTGTCTAAATGTATTGATTTCTGCGGGGTTGCATTTATCTGTAAAACATGTATGTACATACTTTTTTCTACAACTGTCAAAAAAACAAATGCAGATATTTTTCGTTTGGCGCCTTTGTCAAAAGCTCCGTTAATTGCTCCTTTGCAAATGCATTTTCTGGTACATAAGCAATGGAACAACTTTTTATGAAGACAAGCAATTTTGGGAAACTGCCAGTATCCACGTCATTTTTTACTTGCAGCATACATTTCAGCTTTGAAAAAGTGCACCATAAAGATGGGGCTTTGTAAACCTTCGACTAATAAAAGAAACGGGAATAAATATGAGAAAAATTAAAAGGCTCCGTAATACCTGGTCCAAAAAGTAAGCAAATAGAACTTGTTCTGGCTAAGAGGTTTCAGGTCTTCTGGGAACCAAACTAAGCCCTGTTTCTTCCCCATTTTCACTAATTTCGTAGTTTTTCTGGAGCAAATTTAATTGTTTAGAAAAAACGTCACACTTTGCCATTTTGTGTTTTTCGTAGTTTTGTAAAAATGAAGATTTAACTGGTTTCCATTGCGTTTACTCGACTACAAAATAGCTTAAAACATTCGTTTATAATGTGCGATTATGATAGTCGTCTCTGTCACTCCTATCATAATCGCTTGCATTATAAACTAATGTTTTAATATACTATTATAGCAGATATTTAATAGAAATTTTAATAGGTTTGAATGAGTAGAGTAGAACTCTCTTTAACAGTGAGAGTAGATAACGTGATCACTTTAACGACAAAGGTATATAAAGTAAAACAAATCATTGTGCATTCTAGTGACATCAGTCATTGGAACGTGGACCACGAAATAAAATGAAGTTCACAACAGGAAACGACGGGAAAAACCGAAGCTTGCCATTTTTGACGTTAAATTCAGAATTTTCAGAAGTTTTCTAATGGCTTGGGCTATATAATAAAGTTTTGTATTCTACAAACGATAAAGAGAAACCAGCTTGTAAAAGTTAAATCAGTCGGTGGTTAAAAGATCCATAACTAATGAATAAAAATAATAGTTTTAGTTTAGAATTAAGAATACATGAATCTCGTATATAATTTAAGCTATTTTAACACCGTGACCACTTGAAATTAATCTGTTCAAAGCTCCGTACAAAATTTTAATTCCGAAATCATTTCCTCAAACTTTCGTATAACAATAAATTAATTGTAAGCACTTATGAGGCGCTAAAATCGTAAATGAGATCAACATTTATATCCATTTAATGCAAGTCCACAATTTCCAATACTGGAAAATTAGAAAAAATTGGACAGGATACAGGATTGGAAAATAAGAGATAATAATGCGCCTTGTAATTTTGACAATGGATAGGACTTCCTACTTTCTCCCTAAGCTTTACACGGGGTGTTAAGCAATAAGCATTATATTTAAAATCATTCACTGATATGTAATTAATTAATTAAATATTTCCGCATGTTTTGAGTTTTCGTAGAGGACAGCTTTAGCAGATAAAAGTCCAAACATTCGCAAAGCAGTTGTGAACATGAAAAACAATTTTTCTTCGTTCTTTACGGCGGGGGGTGTCTATTGCTTTTAATTTAATATGCGGTATACTTTTGAAATTTTATCGCTGACCGTCAACTTTTTAAGAATTAGTACAACCAATGACCAAGTATCAATCTTGTTGAGTTTGTATTTTGCATTAAAATGAATGAAACATGTAACAACTTTTAATAAGGTTAAGTACCACTATCCTTTACATACAAAATAAAGAACGTTCAAAGTTAGCCTATGGCGCTGTCACCACCGATTCTCCGCATAGAGGGGGTTATATACAATTTATGAGGGCGCTGAAGTCGCTTACGCTACCATTTTTAAAACGTTTTCGCGCTTTCACGGTATCTAATCACACAGAAGGATTGAGACTCAAAGAATGGTACTTACTTAGTACTTAATGATTTATGTATCCATTTCAATGTCATTTCCACAAACACACTAGAACCGAGCTTCTCTTTCAACTATTAAGTACGGGTGCACGTTTGACTCGACTGTCACGCGTCAGAGGAATAAGGATTGAAGTTAAGTAGGTACATCGGGGTAGGTACTTTACAGAATCTCATCGTCAACTGTTGTAAAGTTATTACTAGCAATATACAGCAGAATTGGCCCCCAAATGTGCCGTGATGGCCCCAACACATCCTGCACGCCCTGTTGCGTGCTGCACGGAGGAATGCGTCTCTTCTGCAGACTGTTGCACTTAAACACGCATATATGACAACAAATTAAAATCCCTATACATATTTGTGTATTTATGGTACTAATCATAAATTGTAGGTAAATACTGACTAGACGCCGTTGAAGTGTTTAGTAGATATTAACGCAGCTCTTGATTTATACGGCTTCGTATTATAGGAAAGTTAAACAGCTTCTTGCAAATTTTTAGTTTTTGTAGATTAGTATTGAATATAAACGTTTTAGGCGTTAGGTAAATATACCTAATGATAGCCAAGTTACAATTGATTGACTCGACAGCAACTCATTTTTCATCGCATAGTATACTGATCCATACATATTCTTATGCGTTAATGTGGTACTCATGTGCTGTAACGTCTGTAACCGTACGTGTTGTATTGAATAAAAAAACGCAAGAGACAGGATGCAACTTTTACGATAAATACTTTAAAAAATTGTATATAGAATTCTAAATTTTTAGAATATTCAGAATCCTTCTAGGACTGTTATTACAGATCTAGAACCTGCAACACCTTCAGGGCTCTTGGAACTTTTAGGATTAGGATATTAGAATATTCTTAGAATTCCCTTAAAATCACTTTATCACGAAAATATTTTTCAAATTTTCAAAAACAAAGAACATTTAATTGCTATTTTAATGTTTGCTGTTTTTGGATATGAATTTTGTTAGTTTTTTCCTGAAAATGGAATAATCCTGGGAAGCAAAAACAAATTAATACATTAAAACCCGACACTGTGTAGAAAAACACTTTGCAATATGTGGCTTGCACTGGTTCTCATCTCTCCACACTACCACAATTATTTTGTCACTTTATAGATCTCCGGGAACGATGGGAGACATTTCAATATTCATTGAAAAACTGAATGATGTATTACATAAAATATATAGACCTGGTCATAATATAATAATAACGGGCGACTTTGATGTGGATCCGGTAAGAGACATCTGTGAGTATGAGAGGATTTGTAATTTGTTGAGATCTTTTAATTTAACATTAGTTATCAATGAAAGTACACGCGAAAATCGAACTCTTGGCCATTTGTATGTAAACTTTGAGGCCTCTGCGTCATATAGGACCTTAGATAATTGTATTTCGGATCATAGAACTATTCTTTTTCAAAGTAATATTGAGAATGGTTCTATATCCGAAACAATATATACATTTAACCGCTCCTACTATCCAAATAGAGTGCTAAAATTTAAAAACTTTCTAGAAAATGTAAATTGGTGCCCTCTAAAAGAATGCAGAGATATCAATGATGCATACAGATGGTTTCATAATGTTTTCTCAAATAAATTTAATTCCAATTTTCCCATATTAAGGCGACGCCATAAAGCGAACGGCCCATCAAAAACATGGGTTGATAATGGTATAAGATCATCGTCTAAAAAACTACTCGATTTGTTCGTTATGAAAAAACAATTTCCTGAACCAAAGAATTATTACCGTACTCAAAGACTGGCACAGTTGATACAGAAAACGAAGATGCATTACTATCAAATGAATATTGAAAACTCACAATACTCACCTAGGGCGATTTGGTCAGTAGTGAAGTCAATGCGTAACAGTGGAAATAAGAGCAGCACTGTTGACTATTGAGGTCAACAATAGAACAGTCAATCAACCCACAGATATAGCCAATCATTTTAACGACTTTTTCTGTCATATAGCACAAACTCTAATAAATAATAATCCACAAAACAGAAACCGACATTACATCCCAAAAATGAACAATAATCCCCATACATTTGTTTTGCTTCCATTTACCACTAGTGAACTATCAGTCCTTATAATTTCCAAATTAAAAAATAAACACTCAATGGGGTACCACCAGTACCTACTTATAAAACAAATTTTACCATCAATAATATCCCCACTGACATACCTTATACTTTCTCTAAAATATTTGAATATTGTTTCCTTGAACGCCTCCAAAGCTTCATTACAAAACACCAACTAATGTCGAAACAACAGTTTGGTTTTCAACCGAAATGCTCAACAACAGACGCTCTACAAAATTTTTATTGTAAGCTAATTAAATACATAGACAACGGAGAATGTCCAATAGGGATCTTCTGTGATCTTACAAGGGCCTTTGATTGCGTACACATTGACAAGCTGCTCTTAAAATTAGAGAATTATGGCATCAGAGGTGTTGGACTCGGCTGGATCTTTTCTTTCCTTTACAACAGGGAACAGTATGTTTCTATTACCGGACTAGTAAACGGCACCAAGCAAATATTTAAATCGCAGAATAAAGTTACAAATGTTGGGGTCCCGCAGGGATCGGTACTGGGACCAACGCTGTTTCTGCTGTATATAAATGATCTACCCACTTTCCTCGGGACAGAAGTACCCCATTTCTTATATGCGGATGACACGTCATTGCTGGTGGACGAGAAATTACTCACAAACTTGTGCAATAATTACTTGCATAAGCTTAGTGTTTGGTTCAAGGAAGCTTCACTTGTTCTAAATGCAAGCAAAACCAATTATGTTCGTTTTCATCACCCACAAAAAACCATTAACCCTGTCGCTCTACAAATAGAGGACAACACTCTGCAAGATGTTTCCACCACTAAATTTTTGGGTCTACATTTTGACAACCACTTAAGCTGGAAAGTACACTGCTCCAAACTCGCAGCTAGATTGAGTTCGGTTAATTACCTAATTAGAAATCTCAGACGCGTCTTAACTCTAAATCAACTCGTTAATATATACCACTCGCTTGTGGAGTCCATCCTACGATATGGGATATGTCTATGGGGTTCGTCTACTCACTCGCATGCTATTTTCATTGCCCAAAAGCGCATTATAAGAACAATTGCAAACGTGTCAAAATTTCATTCGTGCAGAGATCTCTTTAAAGATCTGGAAATCTTAACGGTTCCTAGTTTATTAATTTTTGAAAATTGTAAATTAATCTTCACTTATTCTCATAAACTGATTAGGAACAAGGACACACATAGCTATAATTTACGTGATAATGACCTTTTCCAAATCCCCACTTTTAAAAGACAATTAACCGCGAACTCTCCCATGGTTCTTGGAGTACAAATGCATAACAAGCTACCTCACTACTTAAAAGGCTGTGACACTCTAAAACTGTTCAAACAAAACCTGTTAAAGTACCTTATTCTTAACCCATTTTACACTACACCACTAGTGAATTTTTTAATCTTTAATTGTTACCTAATTGTTAGTTTGTAAATATATTATTATTATTATTATTAAAAATGAGGCTGTGAAATGTCTTGTAGGTAACTGGGTCTACAGTACAATAGTATATACTACAGGGTGCATTTGTTTTATTTTGATGTAGGATATCTAGATTAATGTTACTGATGTGATTATAATACGTTTTTTTCAAAAAATTTATTTGTATTAGAGTAGTAACATGTTATATCATCGAAAAGAGAAAAAAAATCTCTTTCAAATGAGTCTAATGAAAAGGTGCACTGCCATTTAAAAAAAATCATTTGTTTTTCGTTATTCATTTGTTTTCTGAAATAAAAACAACTGAATGCTCGTTCTTCAAATAATTGAATTTTAATATGTCTTTGGGTATCGATTTATACACCGGTTCATCATCAGACCTGAAAATATAGAGCGTAAATGAAAACGAAATCGATAACCTAAAGAAATATTAAAATTCAATTATTTGAACAACGAGTTTTATTACTTATATCAAGAAATAAATCATATGGAGCACTACATCAAGAAAATCAAAAAGAGAAATTGCAATAACTAGATCTCTCAACACTATATTTATTTTATATTTCATTTCGTTTGCAAAAAGTCAAATTGATGTTCAAGGACGCATTAAAATTTCCAAAGCAACCAAAGCACAATCTGAGTCAACACTGTGGTACCAGTTGAGGTGTTGTAGAATCAATGCTTCAAAGTTTAATGAAATTGTGCATTGTGTATTTCAGCTGCTTTTAGAGATAGAGATTGCGGTTTTCGCTACGTTGTTTCGGACATACAGGGTGAAAACAAAAAGTTTGACTTTTTTGATGTTATCGTATCTTTATTTACCCATCTAAGGTAGAAACAAGGTAAAAAACTGCGTATTTTAGATATGTTGACGTAGAATTCGGTGGCGTCGTATAAATTTTTGCCCGCAGTTTCTGAGATTTGACCCAAAATTGGTATTTTTTAAATGCAATACCCTGTATATCTTAACGTAAATGTTTTGACATTATTTTTCCTGATTACATTGATGTATCACAACCTATATTTTTTTAAATTTTAGCCCTGAACCAACAATAAAAACCTTACTTTTTACGGTTTTTAAATAGTAGGCCATGGATTTATGGAGATTTTGTTTTGTTTTTTGTTTCCATTACTAAATCACAGTTACATTATGGGTTTCCTGTCACTAGCTTATAGAAACTGTAATAAAGCCATCGACACTTCCTCATCAGTACTTCCATTATCAATAGATTTCAATGCAATACATGGACCTATTTACTTGTCCAGTATTTGTTGCTAGCAATGTTGGTGCAATACTCTTCAAATGGATGTGAAGTTCCTCAACAATGTGCAAACAAATTCGAAATTATTCAAATTTGGCGAGCGTAACAGCATTTAAGATTCTATTGCTGTAAATTTCACATGCATTTTAGGTATGCATGTAGAACAGCTCCAATTACGTTATGCCCACCTCATATTACCATCTACCTTCAAAAAGTGCCGAATTTATCTCCTCTTAAAATAATGCAGCAAAAAGTCGCTAAAAATGCGCCGAGACAAGAAGTAAGGTAGGTGCAGTTTGCCCAATTAAACTTAAAATACCACCTGCTATATCAATTACACTAATTATCTTATTCTTATAAGCAATAATTAAATAACGTTGATTTTATAATTAAAACCCATGGCAATCGAATGCAAAATACTTTCTTTTACTGGTTCCTCGCAATTCCTTTTTTACATCGAGCGCGTCAAAGAGTATTTTTTTACCGTTTCCCTTTTATTTTCTAAAATTAGTGCAATTATAGTTAATAGCCGTCGGTTTTCGGATTATCTCCCGAAGACTAATTTTCTTGTGCAAGAAACAAATTGTGAGCGGCTTGCGGAATAAGGCTTGCGGGTCTGGGATCAGATCGTACGTCTGGTCCGACTTTGCTCTCATTTAGCTGTCACGATTTCATCAAACAGCCCCTATAATTTAACTAGAAAATAAGCCGGATAAAAGCTGGACGGAACGATTTACCTACAATTTTAAAACAACAAACAAAGAAAATACTCGGTTCGATATACGCTTTTTCTATTATTTCTTAAAATCGCCGTAGACAACCGTTACACGTAAATATCAGTTTTGGAGAAGAAGCGCCAGGAGTCAGACTACGAATTAAATGTGATTAGAAAATATTTTTTTGGGTTCGATAACATATTTTTTTTATTTGAATAATTATTGATAATTTTTATTCAAAGTATATTATTAAATTCCTGCCTACCGTTCAAGACATAAGGTTAAGGCATATTATACCTATAGGTAGACCCCCATTAAAGTGCACAAAGAATGATTGGAAAATTGCAATCATACGAAGGGTGGGTGAAAAAAGGTGAAATACCTAAAAAGTATGAGAATATTGATAAAATCTTCAAAACACGACGGATGTTGGTAAATTTGATTTTAACAATTACATTATCTCCCTGCAGCAGTGATTAATGTTCATAATATTATAGTAGTTCTCAAACGAAATATTTTGGACGCTCGGTTTATTCGTAAAAAATGCCCCCCCTACATTCAAATGTAATTTTCTCCATTATCGGTTTTTCGAAATTTTTCAGTTTGTATTTTTCCTCTGCATCATTATTCATTAGGAAGCAAGTTAATTCATTTTTACTATATTTACTTGCTTAACTAGACAAATACCGTCAACTATATGACTATTTTCAAGCATATGTACGGCAACGCTAGATTTATCCCAACGATTATTAATTTTGAAATCATGTGCTCTTTATACCGATACATATTTTATTTAAAATATAAATATGTAGATAGATAGGTAGCTAACAGGTTACTAATGGTCAACTCTCATTGCTATCTTTTCTTCGTGATCTTCATTGTTTTGGAAACACGTCTATCAGTATACACCCTTAGAAAACAAGGGAGGGAAAATATGTGAACGTGATTGCACATTTTTAAATTTATTCTGTTTTCATTATTAATAAAAACGTTACTGTCTTCTGGTGTCGTGTACCCTGTAACGAGAGGGTTTTTTTGCATAATTTTTTTGCGATGTTTTTCCACTAAAATATGCGGAGGGAAAAGTTTTCAAGTTTAAAGATGGTCAAGGTTTCAGTAATATTCCACCAAACATAATATTCATTATGTCGTATTCAAGTTTTTATTTTGTCGATTGGATTCCGACGAGCGATTTATCATCTCTGTCAACTCTAGCAATAACGCCTTTGTTCTCATTTGACGAGATTTTTTACGGGATTAAAAGAGGTCGTATTAAGTTTCAAATCTTACACTGCGAAAGAAGTTTAATTGGGAAAGAGATAAGTATATTTCTGTCATATCAGCGTTTTTGTAGACCACCTTAGAGTTGGCAAACCAAGAAAAATTAACTAATTATGTTAGTTCAGTATAGAGAGAGGGGATGAGCTTTGCACGAAATAAGGGATTCGTGTTTGAGCCGTGGTGCTAGTAAGATTCTGTTTTTGGGGCCAACCAGAGAGAGTCTCGTTTTGGCATCCGAAGAGTTTATACGAGAGCTTGGTTTTTTGGTCAGTACGACGTAAAGCGGCCTTTAGAGCCTAAGTAATTCCATTTAGGGTTCTGGAAAACAGAGCTTCGAACAAAAAGTTAATCCAGATCAAAGCGATAATTAGTGTCTATTCTATCCAGTAGTTTTCTGGAATTTAATATTTTGCCCGGTGGAAAAAATTAAGCGAAAAAGTGAAACTTTTGTTTTGTGCGTGTTAGGCCATAATTCCTATCAAGGCTGTACAAAATGTACAACAGAGGATGTATTTATCAATAACAGGATAACATATGCCGATATCCCGACCATTCGCATATATGCTCAGTGCAGAGTAGACGCGCTGTTGTGTGCTCTCTCAATTCCATACTTGTATTTTAGGTAATTCAAATTTTCCGGTTTCTACTATCTATTGATATGCCTCAAACACGGAAACAAACGCAACTTCATGAAATCAATAATACAGTGGCACAGTCAAGGGTCTGCTGGAAGATGGAGACTTCTTCAACAAGTTGGTTACCAGCATTTCCGAGAGGATTTTTGAAAAGTTAAATACCTACGTCGCTGAAAAAGTGTGGGAAAAAACTACTGTGCTCAATCGTATACCCATAGAAATAATATTTTGATATTTGGCGTTCGTGAAGAAGATAACGAAGTTTTAACGGACAAGGTTATCTCACTATTGAATACAAGAATGGGTGTCAAGTTGGATAAAGGTGATACAGACCGCCTGCATCGGTTTGGGAAGTTTGGTGACTTATTATAATTAAATTTAAAGGATATAACCTAAACAAGACATCATTAGGAAAAGGAAGCTTCTTACGGGGACGCCCGTCGTTATCAAGGAAGACCTAACTAAAGGACGACTATCCTTGTTTAGGGAGTTACTATCCAAGGTTGGGAAGAAGAACACTGGTCCAGGGATGGCAAATTGCATTGCAAAATAAATAACCAAAATATTTACTTAGTTCATGTTTTCTCCTGATTTTCGAATGTATTAATTTAGGTTACCTTGCTATATCTCACCTTAAATTATGCAAACTTTTGCCGGAAAATTATTCTCATTTTTTATGGGCTAGATAATTAATATGTATGTTTGAACAGGACCAATCAGCTTTGGGAATACCGGCCAAACAACACGTGTCATTATATACCTATTTCTTTAAGTTTAAGCAACCCCTTTTTAATACTTGTCTTACACCCCTGCACAAGGAGTTCTGGTTCGGATGTATGTTTTGTTTCAAAACTAAACTGCTCTACCGTCATTATTAGTGTCCAGGTCTGGTTCTCAAGAGGGTAATAATCCAGTATTTATTTAACCTCATATCGTACATACATACTGCAAACTAGGTGATGGTATTGCTCCATTTCATAATTTTCATTTGTGTATTGCATGTTCAAATCTTTCTTCTAGGTGAAGTTCCCGATTCTCAATCCCCAATGAATAAAATTGAGGATTTTGCAGAGGATTTGAGACAAGAAACTGTTCCTACTATATGGAATCCAGGGTAGGTATCATCCGCTGGATCACATGTTAACGGGTATTATAGACATACTAGCTGCTCCAGTAATCATCACTGAAAACCCACACTATACCTCTTGTAAGTAATAAAATTGTGTAAGGGTAAAATATGGAACATTTTGTTTTAGTTGAACAATCAGTTCTTAACCACTTGGTGGAAATTAAAGCCACACAACAGGCCCATTACAATTTTGTAATGGATATGCTAAAGAGAATAGGTCTATCCAATCACAGTGCCACAATTAATAATTATGACCCATTATCGTCTTTGCCCTGTACCTCACTTTTAGAAATACAGGAACTGGGAAATCTATCAAATGAAAAGAGGTGGTAAGTGTGGGAATATCATAACGAAAGATGAGCTGCCTATTCCAAAAATTTCGTGGGGAGATGCTTGTCAACTGTTTTTCCCATTGAAGTGGCACAACAATGTTTGTGGACGGGACAAAGGCACAACTAAAATAAAGATTTAAGCATTACCAAGGCAATAAAAGGTGATTCAAAAACTCGCCATCAATCCAAAACTAAAAATTAATTTGCAGGAGGACTGAGGAGTAATAAAAGGTTTCCCAGAAATAAGCTAACGAAAGTTTGAAGAAGCAGTTATAAATTGGTTCCGATGTGCGACCCAAAGAACCATAAGGGAAACTGGAAATAAATAATGTCGTACAGTTACAGTATTTGGCTTGTTTTATACTCCTTTGGTATTTAGTAGGAAAACTCAAACCCACCGAAAAAGCAATATCTCAAACGAGTTACTTATACCAAAGCTTGACTTTCAGCATTTTGTATGATCATATCTGTCATTCATAATGTATGAATGGGATACAAACTACTTTCTTGATTCTTATTAATCTTGTTTAATTAAATAAAAAAGAAGAGTAGCGATATTTTTACGTTTCCTTTTAAAACCTCTTACATTCTGATAATATAAATGAAATTATTTCTTATTACCGTCTAACATAGAAGAAAAAAGATCGAAAAATCATCATGCATAGAAAAATACAAAAATTAAGTACCTAATAATATAATCTAAAAGTGAAAAACAGAAGAGATCAGTCTTACGGATAGCAAAATATTACAAAAAATTATGAAAACAGTCATTGTTACTAAGGAACACCTTATAAATCGTCTAATTGTGCCTGTGGGACAATCGGAAACACTTTACTCGTGTCCGTCTTACTAAATGAATTTTACCATTATTTACACATACAAATTTCCAGTTTTGTTGAATTTTGAATTTACGCACCATTGCCAGAAGTTTCTTCCTTACGGGGGTTAGGGTTTCGTATATATAGGCGAATTGTTATGTAAATCTATATGAGTAGTATTCAAATCACTTTTTAACTTCCTACATTGGAGAAACTCAATCTTCTCGGTCTTCCTCAAAAACTTAATGAGTGTAGTAGGGGACTCAATGCCTGGAGTCTTTTTAGCTGAAAACAAGTATCTATTGCATCCGAATTTTCACCAATCAATTGATCAATTATTACCTGTTACTTTTCAATAATCTAAATTAGCTTGGCTGGAGGCAACAACATTACTACTTTTTAAATCCGCAAACATTTCAATAAGGTTTGTTTGGTGACTGACTGAGAGCCTTAAACAAAAATTGCTCCCCGTCCTGAATTTTATCGGCTTTAGTTTTAGTGGACTTGGAATCCTTCGCCATATATTTAATGTAGAGTCAGAGAACGTTCTACTGCGGCGTCCTCGGTGGCGTCTAATTTGTATTCATTATTGCTATTCCACTTACCACTTAAAATTTCAGCTTCAACTTGTGAGATATCCACACAGACTCCTCGGGGAGATAAACCACGTCATGTTAACATTTCACCTTTTCCGTGCACTGTCTAATCACAAAATTAGGTACTAACACTACATGTACCTACTCATAGGTAATGTTCCATTCTATCACTAACACCGGCGACTAAACAGCTATTTATTTCGCCTAGTATAATGTAAACACGATAATTTCTAATATCTTTATCTAAAACCCAACCAGTTTTTATAATGATAACACTGCATATTGCATAACTCTATGAATAAATATACAATACACAATTAAGAGAACGACCAAACGCACATTTTTACAGCTTCGATTTCTGCTTTTTTTAATGCTTTTTTATGCTTTCATGATAAATTCCAACAGCTACCGTCACATTAAAAAATTAATTAAAAGTTGCTGCTGAGAAATGTCATTGGTTTTGCTCTAGGTCAAATATTAACGCCAGAAAAGAATAGTTCGTAAAATCGAAAAATGCCCTTTTTTACAAATATTTAAAACACCAAAAATTTTTCAGACATTTCTAAACGCTGTCTTCTTGGACCTTTACTTGCGCAACTTTTCCACATTTAGCCAAATTTGTATCTTTGGCGGTTTTTAGAATGCCCATACTGGCCATCCTTTCGGACAGTGTATGTTGAATAAACCATTGGCACCTTGACACTTTTGGACCGATAGACAAAAAGTAGGTACCTACCTACGATTTTTAAACAATGAAGGGTTGCTTCTTAATCATTTTTTAGTCACAACCGCTTTTCAATAAATCTTAACCAACCTGAAAAATTTAATTGTAGGTCTCGTGTTTGGCTAAGAAACTGAACAAGGGTTCATTCACAATAGTGTTGGGCATATGATAAAATGAACTGCTTTGGCTGACCATTAAGGCGTAAGACGCCAATAAGATTGTAAATTACGTTAAATACCTTAAGAATTTCGATATTTTGGAAACAATGGGCATTTATTGTTCTGACACAATTTATATTGCCTTTCACAGGGCGAATGCTCGCTTAGTACCTAGTTCTGATTAATCTCTTACGTAAGAATTATAGAAACTAACCAATCGGTTGTACATACTGGCACTTTGCCTTTTTTTAAATGAAAACAATAATGAAACAAAATTACACATTTGGTGTCGATTATATTTAATTCTGCAGCAACTCAAAGCGCACAAAACTATGCAAACGTTTTTACTTCGCCCTGTTATTTGTGTTGCATGGTATTCAGGCGGGTTAAACCTTAAAATTGTTAAAAAAAAATAGTTTGTTCCAGTTCCAAACAATAAAAGGCTCATTTAGTAATATTGAATCTCATCATTAAATTAATATTCTAATCGAAAGGGTAAATAAAATGTTTATAATACCACTTTATTCACACAATTATTGACAACCCAAATCAAGTGAATAAAAAGTACCTACTGTTATAAAACATTCGACCTTTCTCGGAAAATTCGTCTAATTTACTACGTGAAAGTGTGCTTGAAATGGCAAACACGAAGAAATCATACAACAAGATATTCTAATTGATGCTGGGGTTGCAGTATCCAATTTATTGCTAGAAAAATCGAAATTATCGTACGAAAAAGAATAGGTACAACACTTTTGTGAATGGAAGGCAATAAAAAATCTGGAAAGATGTCGAGAACGTTATATCGATGAATCAATGACTCAAAAAATACCTACGTCAAACCTACGCAAATTTAAAGGAAAGACTTGGAACCTCCACTGCCTACAGAATTTTCTCACCAACCCTCTTCAGTATGACAATAGCCCCATTCCTTGATTCTGAAATGGTGATTTGGTTTCCATATTTCGTCTGAAGACCATTTTTCATAATTATGCAGTGGAGTAGATTGTCTTTCCCAATCAGATGAATCAGCTGCTGAATGGAGAACTGGCATTCCTCACTGTTCTCGCCTAGGTATGAAAATCTCACTTGCATGACCTCGTCAACGCGCAATCCAAGATTACATTTTTTCATATATAATTAGGTATTACAAATTTCGTCAATATCTTAAAATCTTTCAAAAGATTACCCAACTGCATCTCATTTAAAAAAGGCAATTTAATGAACTTTATTGGCCCTTTCCTGTCTGCTTTCTCTCCGAGATTCTTCAATGATCTTCACAGCTTTCTAGGTGGTCTTTGAAGTCCATACCAGGCCTTTAAGAGATATTGAGAGTATTGAAAAACCTTTAATTTTTAACAGTATTTCATATTCGAATCTTGAATATCTTTCAAAACCCCTTTCGAGCCTTACGGATCTAATATCTTGAAAATCTTTTTTAAAAGTGTGTCTTTAAAAACCTTGTAATCATTTGAGCGCCTGTAAAACCTTCTATGATCTTTAAACACCTCCTAGAAGAAGAGTCAGGGTCGAATTAATGCATAAGCAGACTAAGCACGTGCTTAGGGCACCAGCCACAACATAATGAGGAAATAAGAAAAAAGAGAAAATAAGAAACTTCATTAATTTGAATTAATTTTTTGTATCTAATTTATTAAACAAATATTAATTTAGTAAATTTTAACAAGTTTAATGAATAATTTCGAAATAATAATATAAAATATGGTGATTTAGTGGTAGATTGAAAATAAAATTAATTTCTTGTCATTGTGGTAATCTCCCTCTAATGCTGGCTGTCTTACCACGTTGAATTGCTAATAAAAACCTTTATAGAAGGTAGTTTTTGGCCCTGCACTTAGCAGATTCGTAGATGAGCTTTGAACCAAGAAGCAATAAAAAAGAATTTATCTCTTTACTACCGAGCCCTAACGTTTTGAAGGCAAGTGATGGACTTGCCCGAGTTAAGTTGGATATATATTATGATCTTCTGTCGCTCATCAGCTATTTCGTTGAGTGCTCCTGCAGTTTTTGAAGTATTGTGGACATAGAATGGAGCAAGAGTGTTAACACATGTGACATCTCACACAAGTCGTAAAATATGCACTGGCTAATATTACTTTATCTATTCCATGTGACATAACTCACGTACGGTGGAATAGTCGCACTATAGTCATTGCGTCAGGCAGGAGTTATGCGCGTTTGCAAGATCATTCCGACGACAACAAATTAAAAACCAAAACTGTACAGAACAAAAACTGAAAAATCACCACGTTAGTAAACCACGCTCGCGCTCGGAGATGGCGCCCAGATGTCGCCGACTACACATCATGTATCCCCGTCGTTTAAAATTGTTAATTACACGGCTCCGCTACAAAGGTACACTGCTTTTCTACAAGCCCTCATTTGCTGCCAGCAAGCCAGTCAGCAAATAGGTCACAGATTAAAAGCTACCAGCTTCTCCACCGTTTTTAGATGAAACATTCATAGGATGATGAGTCTGTAATCCTTCGCCATGTCATATTTGGCACGATTCGGCTTAGGTAGGTACGTACACAACTCTTACCTTTCTCCAGCTTTTGAGGATATACCCTAAAGCCAGAGAGGCTCTAAAGAGGTGCAACAAATGTAATAGCAGCGGTTCCACACCCTTCTGCAGAAGATCTGGGAATATTCCGTCCGGTCCTGCACTCTTAAATGGGCTGAAAGTGTTTATTGTCCCTCTTTCAAGACTACTACCAAAGAGTTGGGTACTCTTTGCTAATACTTAACCAAATGCATTCTTATTTTCAACCCTCTTTGAAAATTTAGGGTACGTAGTACAACGCGGCCAATGGAGGCTGCCAGAAGTCGTTTTTGTGAATAAACAAATAATGAATATTCAGTGACTAATGAAATGTCAACTCAAGTAAGGTGTGTTGCGTACCCAATTTGCGCCCGTAGTTTAGGCAACCGCCACAACGAGAGATTGTTTAAAAAATTCCTACCTGTAGTATCTAGAAACAATCACCGTACCTGGTAAAGGTAAGTCGTAGGCACCGCTAGCTCAAGAGGTGGGCCGCGAGTGTAACGGACAGGTGCGGCTTGTGCATTCTGTAATATTTTTACACTTTTCTCACAATATCTGTATGTCAGTGAAACGTGCCTGAAATAATTCCGCCTCTCTTATAATTTAAATTATTCAAAACGCGGAGGAAAACTTAAACGGGTACGGTGTTACAAGTGCCCGTGTAGCCGACGAACATGACTTAGGATTATGTTTAATATACAATTCAAAGTAAGTACCTGTATGTTAATTAAAACTTTTATAATTAGCCACTAACGCTTGTTTTACTTACCACTTCAATTAGATATCTACTAATTATATTGACTTTTAATCAATGGAACCATTTGGCAAAGTGTATTGTTTAACGATTCACATACAGGTACGGGAATGGTAATGGAATTACGCAAGTAATGTGAAAGTATCTTAGATATCTGCATAATATTCAATTATATGGAATAAGAATTCCTACCGGTAACAGGTATATTATCTTGTAAGAAGAATCGCAGCTTCTTCGTGGTACTTAAACGTGTCGCATATAATTAACACATTCACCTTTCGAGAATGAAGTTTAAGATTATCTCAGCTCGGCCAATGTAATCCAGTTCAAAAGGAAAGAAAGAGTTAACGTGCCCACATACACACACATTGCGATAAATCTGTAGGTTTAAGGAAGTTACTGGTTACTAACACCCATTTTAAATTAACCAAACGAGTTTTAGTGAATTTTATTTTTAGTAATGAAATTAAAAGGTCAGTAGACACGAAGTACTTAAGAAACAAGTTATTTGTATTACTTATATGAATGAGGTGCCTTTCTATTCTTGTAGGCGGTTGTAAAGCTGGACGATTTATCCATTAGCCCTACGAAACGAAATCGCTATACGTATTTTCCAAAGCCACATTCGAAAATTCCAACACTTATTGTGTTCTAATGGAGCTCATCTCATGTTAGTTCTGGTTCTGTATATACCTTGCACTACCACCGCAATTGACTTGCAGCTGAAAAAAGAGCCATAAATTACTTGTAATCGCTCTTTGCAATTTTCTAAGAATATGGTCGAGAAAATCCACAGCCAGTTTACGTTCATACATGGTCAAAATCCGATGCCATAACATTGTGTATGGTTTTGTTGAACTCGTACTCAATTTTTACTTCTTTATTGATTCTAACGGTTTTTAAATGAACGATTCATTATTTGGACCATGTTGTGTTTGGCGAAAAGAATTTATAGACAAATTAGCATAAAAGGTTAATTGGTAACAACAGCGGGGGCATTTCTACAAAAAATATTCATTTAGAAAGTACCCTTCATCAAAACAACATAAAAATTTTAATTAGTAAAATTTTCATGTATACATCCATATTAAAGTGAATGTCACATCGCGTAATATGAATACAAATGGAGTTATTTATAAATTATGATTAATATTAATGCTAACGGCTCTATTCAATGACATCTCAGATGCATTGTAAATATTTTCTCATGTAGTAATCCAGGTGCTACTTGATGATTTTTTAAGTATTATGATTTTAGTAACGTATGTAGGCCATTCTTCAATGTACAGTTACGGGATTCCTCACTTGAAATTTGGACGATATTTAATTTTACGCCCGAAACACCGTGACATTGCCAATGAAATGATTGAATAAGGTAATACGAAAAAATGTGTTATTAGGAATATAATTACATCATAAAAGCACATCATTACATAATTAAACTCGCACTTCTAAAAGTATCTCTTTTCCACTTTATATGGTATTTACATACGGGGTATAATTACCAGTCAAATTATACCGTGAATATGTAATTTAGAAATTAAGATTTTTCTCTTTGCCAACAAGAGCTTAGAAATCATAAGATAAATCAGCAGTTAATGCGGTAATCTTAAGATGATTCACTTTCACTGATGGGAAAACTTTCTACGGTTGGCAAACACTTTGTGCGTATGGCCCAATAGTAAAAAAATACCCATTTTTTAAAAATTCAGTTTTGTATGGTCTAGTTAACACGAATTCAAGTTGATAACACTCGGCGAGTATTACATCCGGCAGATATGCGCCATTTAACAAAAAACATCACAAAAAAAGTCAGGGAACTTTTGCTTATTTTTTTAGAATGGACATTATTAATAATTCGTTTTGGAATAATTGCGGTTGATTATGCGACAAATATAACGTTTTTTAGTGGGTAGTACCTAATAGATTCGGTTGTGAAATTGCCGTGTAATAGTAGGACATTATAAAACTATAAAACGTTGCTTATAACGACACTGTTTATGGTGTACCTTTAATCGGTTTTTTGCTGAAATGCAAATTTAGATCTGTTTACAAACATAGAGTTTGTAACAATTGGATATGTTGACCCATTGTTAGTAATTATGATAACATTACCCGGAAGCGTTGTAGTGTAGGTACGGTGCGTTTTTTGTTGACATTGTAAATTGAGAAAGCTTTGTGCCAATAATAAAAGCAAAAGACTTAAAATCTTAGTTTCATTTCGCAATTGAACGAAATCGATATTAAAGTTCGCGAATATGCAATGAAGTTGCTCATTCAGACAGTAACAAGTGCAATTTGGCCTCGATCAATTGACCATATTCCACGAAAAATGGGACGGAAATTTGTTAAATCTTGTACGTTTAAACCCAAAGTTTGTAACCTCAGAAGTACATTGCGGCACTTTATGTGCTATTATCAAAATTTGAAGCAGGACAGTAACAGTAATTTGAGAACAGTTCCTTTATGCTTATTCCAAAATTGAGCCTATAGTACAATGCAAATAAACCCAAACCTCAACATCCAAATAAAAGTTTCTCTCCAACTGTAAATTGTTCTATACAGTCCACAGATTGTTTGATAAAAAGTTACACCATTTTAGTTCAGTTTTTCTTAAATATTTAGAAAATTATACGGTTTGGCGCCAAAACTGTCGTATACTAACAGTCAATTGAAAACAAAAATGGTTCTTGGTCTTTCTCGAAACAACCAAGCATTAATTAACGGAATACGGAAGAGGCTTTTATACAATTCAATTCTTAAGCGTCTCTTCTCAAGATACTCTCGTGTAAAGTTCCTCTCCAGTTCCCCCTCAAGACCTATCAAGTTTCCCTGTGTTATTCCTCTCAAGTTCCTCTTTATGTTCTTCACCTACTTAGCTAGCTCAAATCAAACCATTATTTTCTTTTCTCTTTTTAAGTTTCTCTCAGGGCCCGACTGGGTTTCGAAGCAACAACAAAAATCCTAACAGTGATTTAAAATTCATATAAATGCCTCAATCAAATTCCGTAAATTTCAATGAAATCTACTACTCACATTTTGAATTGAAATTAACATTCGAATTAATTAAAAAAATCTAACCCTACCTGGATCTCAAATTGGGATACAAATTAACATATAATTGATTAATACAAAGAAATTATAAGAATTTGTTCTAACACACATCACGAGAATAAAATCAAATACAAAAACAAAACCTGTAAGAAAAATTCAAGCCTAGCACACCCCGTTGGAAAAAAAACGATTCAAGAGATCTAAAAAAATGACTCACAGTTCCGTTAATTATTATCCTAATTATATGGTCAGGATATGGGAACGTAATGATCGACGAACCAAACACTTTGCACAGAAATTACGTTAACAGTACGTATTTTTCTTCCCTACAGGGTGGCCCGCTCTCATCTTCGGCATTGTTTTAACCTAGAGAAACGACGCCCCCTGTAGTTTATACAACATGCTAAAGTGTTATTGAAAACTGTAATTTTCAAGTTCTTTTATGCTATACAAAGCTTTATTTAATAATAAAGGTATTTTAAAGGATTGGTGGGTTAGTTTGACCAAAGATTCAACATATATACTTACGTGTTGAATAATATAATGTGAATTAGGAAGAAAAATTGAGAAGAATCTGAGAGAAGTCTGGGGAGAGGAGCTTTCTCCTCTTAATCCCATCAAGTTTCCCTAAATCGCGTGTTCCTCAAGTTCGATCTTATGTATTCATCTTTCAATCTCCCATTGCATTTCCCTGAAATTTTTCTTTCCCATTGAATTTTTCTCACTTTCTTCTCCCTCCATCTTCACCTTAAGCTTTTCTTAATTCCTTCATAAGTCGCTGGGGCCTCCTCAACTCTTAGGGCCTTATGTGTTATATACGAGTATAATCAGGGGAGCACTTATATTATGTCTCCTTATGCATATAATAGGTACGCAATCAATCTCACAATGTTCCAAAATACCCCAATTGTATCTCACATGGCCTAACTCCGAAATTTCTCCTCGAAGTAGTTCTTAATTTGCTTACAAGCATCTTATTTTCATAGGTAATTAGATACACACGTAAGCAATATTATTTTCTAACGGCAACGTAACTTTCTTCACATTAACAGCAGAAAAATACTTTCCTTAATTTCGAAAACGACATACACAAGAGAAATAATAAACAAGCAGGTTGTTAGTTCATTGTCTTCAGTCTAGTTATAGTTAATGTATTTATTGAATACATGAGTTTTCCTTGTAGACGATGATGAATAATTAAACTCCCACGGCACATAAATTCAAAACAAAGTTCTATTTTAGAACTTGATATTGTTCTAATTGCCTCTATTTTTAATTTTTGGGTAATCTTACGCTTTCATCCACTTCTTTAGCCGTTAGCATTTACTTATTCAATCCCTTGAGTATCAAAGCTATAGTGATCGTTACACATACAAATCATTTACGATATGATGTTCCAAAACGTTGAGTCTAGTTCTAAAAATAGACACCACGACAAATTTAGTAATTCTGTTCTGTTCATGTGTAGTCGCCTATACTTCTTTGGTACTAAGCAGGACCATTGTTTAAATACTTTATTACTTTATTGTTTAAATACTTTATTTAAACAATGGCAGAACCCTAATTAAGGACTTATACTGCAGAACTTGTGTCGGTGTGAGGGCGGAATGGGCCCAAAATAAGTTTTTGTCGCAGATAGAAGACCTTTGGTTAATATTGCCTGCTATAATTTATATGTATTTTATTACAATTGCCAAAATATTGCACTTTTAATTTTAACTAAGAACCCGATTGACAATAAATTATTCCACTGATTAGTCGATGACTGGAAGCATAAGAACAGTGTAGGTAATACACAACCCATCAGTGTAATGTATGTACCTATAGGTAAATAGGTAAATAGGTGAGAATTTGCAATAAAAACATCAAATCTTGCCCTTGGCCTCCTTTTAATGCAAAAACATCGCATAAAAAACATTATGGTTTCGGTTTTAGTTGGAATTCTAATTACAATACAATTTTAGAGAAAAGAAAAAATGTGCGCTTATCTCTAGTTGTAGGTTTTTCGGTTTTATTTGGTGCTAACAATACAATTAATGTAAGTAAATAGTTTCACAAGAACCTAAATAAACAGACAGAATCGAGGACAGAATGTTCGAGCTCTTTTTGAAGTGGGAAGGGCTATTGCTAATCTATCTATCTTGTTAATATAAACTAGACTTCTGACATCGCTCTTCTTTTATAAACCTAGTCTGATTGGTTTTTTAGTAACCCTCCCAGTTTTATATTAACATAAAACATTGTCAGTATTTTGGCTTACATGTTTTAGAACTCTGAGCCCCCAAAATAGTTATCTCGTGATTCTTTTGAAATAAATCTTAAAAATAGATTCAAGCCATATGGCTATATAGTCTAGGCTGAATAGCTCTAAAATAATTTATTTTCAAAAAAAATTAGTTACCGGGCTAAACCGGGTTTTTCATGCAGGTGGAATGATTAGAAATTTGGGAACAACTGAAAAGGGATGGAAAGTGGTGTTTTGCAAATTATCGCAAAACTATAATCCACAACAATAATCCTGGGTTATTTTTTTTGTGCAACTGGCCGTTAGAGAATAAAAAAATAAACAACTTTTGTATCTACACTATTTTCAAATAACCTCCAATTTTCCTAGAGAACCTGGAAAAACTGTTTTTTTCGATTTTTCTTCTAATTTTTACGAAAAAAAGTCGTAGGGGTTTGAAATTTGGAGTAAAGATAGCTTGTTTTATGATAAAAAAGGAGACATTTTTTTGGGTTCGTAAAGTTGAACCGTTTCCGCGATCTCAAGACTTCTGAAAAATCGCCTCTTTTTCAAGGGGATGAAAAATCTATTTTTTTTTTCATCGTACACAGTTGCTCTAGCCTCTAGGTAGCAAAATGTTCGTCAAAAAATAAAAAATATTATTCCAATAGAAAAATGTCAAGAACAGCGGCAAAAACTGGGGGAACAGTTTTAAGATATACATGGTTTTTGACATTGGAAAATAGCTTTTTTTTGCAACTAAATTAACGTATTGGATCCGCGCTAAAGAATTTTTGAAATCTGTCTTCTCTCTCCTCTTTAATGTTGCTAAAATATTTTCTTTTGTTTCCTAGTGCCCAACTCTGCATTGTTACCGCAATAAAAGCAATCCGAAATAAAATCGAATTTTTCGCTTCCTGAAAAATTTGTTTTTGTTCACTAACTCTTCTTCCTGCCTCGAGTCCTGACTGCTTTACACCTGATGCAATTGCACTGGGTCTGTTGATTGTTAATTTACAGGAATTATGAATTAACTCCTTCCATAGGAGTAACTCGAGGAATAATATTTTTTATTTTTGTTTATTACAATATAAGTCTTCCCGAAAAGTTTGCTACCTCACGCACCTCTGTACGATCATTGAATAATAAATTATTATTCAATGGTACGATGAAAAAAAATATATTTTTCATCCCCTTCAAAAAGAGGTGATTCAACTTTACGGGCCCAAAAAATTGTCTCCTTTTTATCATAAAACAAGTTTCCTCCAAATTTCAAACCCCTACGACGAAAAACAGTTTTTCCGGTTGTTCTAGGAAAATTGGAGGTTCGAGGCTTTGTGAAAATATTGCAGATATAAAAGTCGTTCATTTTTTTATCTGTATAACTTTTCTATTGAACATTTTCGTATAAAATTAATAGTTTTGCCACAAATTGCAAAATACCATTTTCCATCCCTTTCAACCCCCGGGATATAACCCGCGTAAAAATTCAGCTGTTTTAATTATTTTTCCCTAATTTCTAATCATTTCACTTGCATGAAAAACCCGAATTGATCCGGTAACTAATTTTATTTGTCAAAAAATATTATATAACCTGGACTAATAGGTACAGGGCCCTAAAGAAAAGCAGTCAAACGTAAATTTTGAAAACCTTGATGCTGGGTATAGGGAAAATGTCAAACGACGTAGATTTTCATGCAGATTTCGAAAATGCAATAAAATATATAGTGTTGTATTTAAAATGAGAAAGTTTGCTATCCTCATCCGGTAAAACCGGAAGTGAAACGATTATGATAATATTTTCTTTCGATAGAACATGAAAAATTATGTTGGTATGCAAATTTTCAGATTTAAATTATTAATGTGAGTCTGAATATTTTTAGGTATAACGGTTTGCGTGAAATAGCCTGTATAGCATCCTATTGATCAATTGTTTTAGGGATGGTTCGAAGCGTATTTTGCAATTTACGAGTACATTTCCAATAGAATTTCATTAAACTATTACTAAATATGTGGGCATGCCTATTTTACGCTCTTATTACATAATAATTAATACAACTTTTGCAGTAGAATATAATAGTAAGATAAAATAGAACAGACATTTTTACTAACACAATTTTCATTGATTCATAAATGATAAATATTTTAATTGCTTTGTACGTTTCTACTCTACAACCAAAGCATCTAGCAGCCTAGTCTTGAAAAAAAAAATGCTTAGTAGTAAACCTCAATTTGCCTTCTGGCCTTTTTTGGAGGAACGAGAGTGTAGGTTGTAACATTACCTGAAACCATTTACAACATAAATAAGTAGCTCCGTCTATATAATTCTAAAGCTCCAGTCTAAATACTTACCTACTTTTCATTGCGCCAAGCCAATACTCGGTAATAATTCCGCACCAATGTCTTAAGATAATGGGAAGATTAGGAAGGAATAGTTGCATTCCAAGTTCAATAAGATGATTTTTTCACAAATTATGTATCCATAGTTTCGTCATGGCCTAATTTCCATAAGTCATTTATTAAAAAGTTCACAAAACCTACGCGGATTGGGAAAACGATGATGTCTTTTTGAATTCACTGCACAATACCTTTTATGTCAACACGACGTATCCATAGTTTTAATCTCGGTTTTAATGTTTTGAATTGACGCCTAGAAAAATGGGAAGATTGCACTATATGTATAAAATCGATTAAGGTTTCCCGAAAAATAAAGTAGGTTTATCTGCCTGTGTATGTGCCTGTATTTAATTTTTGGGAATAAGGAAAAGGTACACAGGACCTAATTGGGAAAGGCACAAGACTTTTGTTTTTGAGTACGTTTCGCTGCTTCACAGATAGGATTTTCAGAACTTCAGAAGTGCCACTAATTAACAACTTGGTCTTCTGGAACCCAGTCGGTGACTCGAATGTGACAGAACATCTCGGTTTGCTTATTTTGGCTTTTTTCAATCTGGACGGAGAAGGAGTCGCAAGTTATCATATTTTTTTTAGGAAATGTAGTGCCCTGGAATGGATTCCTAGGGGTTGTCATTTTAAATTACGAAGTACTAGCTACTTCCGGTATTTAAGGAAGTTCCACCATTTGAAAATATTGTACATCGAATTGACCTTCAGGATAACTCCTAAGTACAAATTTTTAAAAAAACCTACCTATTTTACTTTCCCATATAAACATTTAACCGAGCATTTAACTAAAGCTTCCAATTAGACTCTTGCGTTATCTAACCGTACATAAAAATTGTGCACCAGAGCAAATTTAATGAATATATACGTAACTTCATCAATATTACGAGGTTTATGGAGCAAGATAATTTTTCTTCCCTAAAGGAATAATGAACTCAGTTTGAAGAATTGAGGGATTTCTTTCAAGCACTAACAGCAGGCAAAGAATTAGTTATCCAGGATATGATTTGTTCTTCGTCAAGACATATATACATATCCACAATTTGTTATCAAGCAAAAATGTGGTTGAAGTGTGGTTGAAATAACCTTAGAATAACCCTTTCGACGCACTTTTAATTTGAACCCGTCGAAGAAAAGATGAAAGTCACGCTTCCTCCTTTGATCCCGTTACTCACTGGCATCTAATTAGTAATCCTAAGTTAGTCATGGCTTCACTTCTTCATTAATACTCATTAGGGTTTCACTAACGACAATTTATACGAGATTCTTGCATGATACATTTCTTGCGGTTAGATCCGGATGTGCGCTTCGAAGGAAAAACGCGAATAAAATATTCTCTTCCAACATTAAAAAAAAATGCTACATGGATGTGTGACATGCAAAGCAAACGTTACTAAATTACGGTAACAATAATAATAAACTTTCCAGTTTGTGGTTACTTTCAAAAACGATTCTTTTCAAACGACTGTAATAGTAAACTTTTATATCACAACGCGTCAACCTTCAAGAATTCAACTTCGATCCTTGGGTTTAAGATGAAAAATGCCAAGACTTTCACATTTTAAATATTAACTCTTTATTTATAGAGCGTTGCTGTGGACTGGTGATGTGTTTTGCAAACGGTACTTATATGAAACCAAAAATGGTAACAGACAAATATTAGAGAAAGGAGTTTCTACAGCTACATATTAGTGCCTGCTAATTAAAGTTTAAATTCCCTGTAATGTAATTGGTGACATACAAAACGGTTATAATTCCGTTATCATTACCGTGGTGCATTTGAAGAACATAAGTAGCTATTAATTTTATTGCAGTTAGTGAAAGTAATAGTTTCAAAATGTGGAAATTTGGGAAATACCAAAGATGATTTTGGAAAACTGAACTGCTGCGAACATTCGGCTAAACTAACTGAATACATTTTTGTGATCTTACATAATGGACCTCACAGTTTCGATTTATAAATACCTAACTAATAATTTTTCTTTGATAGTAAATTTCGTTAGTTATAACATACTACTTTTGTGAATTTGTCATTGTAAGGCTTTTGTCACGTGCTCCGTTTTACCTCTTCAGAAATTAAGTTTCCAAGGAACAAAAATTACGTTTTCTATCAAGTTATGAACTTGTAAGCCTTTGACCATGATTACTAGTAACACATCAATTTTATGGCTATTTACGACGGAACTAAGCAACGATTATATTACATCAACGATAATTAGTGGCAATCACCAAATAATTTAATGATTGTTTTTCTTTTTTTAATTAGCACCTACACTAATTACACGTTACGGAATAAATTCGAATTTTATGAGTTTTGTTGTGGCGCTTTCCTATAACGTAATGTGTTGTAAGTACCATTTGCTAGTGCGCACTTAATGGCCTAACTACCCCAAACTTGATACATTGAACTACTTTAATGAACCTGATAGGGTTTGCTGCTGTTAATTGTGATTATGAAATAAGTAACCGGTAGAAAACGCCAAATTAGCGTGAAATAACGAAAGTAGAAATGACATTTTTTCTTCAATGTCTCTCTAATAGAAACGCCAATCGCCAACCTACATGTTAAAATTGTCGAACATTTGGAACACCTAAAAGACAACAAAGAAATCGTCGCAAAACCGCGACTGGCATCGGCGAGACGTGACGAACAAATTGATAATTAAGATAAATTTATTATAAAATATCCACCGTGAACGACACAATCCGGTAGTGATTACAGCTCTATAATAAGTAATTACACTTACTTACCGGAAAAAGTATGAAAAACAACGCCATTCGTCGAAAATTTTTACACGTACTTTCCTTCGTAATTGCTGACTGATGAAGTAAAGGTCTAACCATTTTTTTGTGCCGATTTAGTGCAGGCAAAACGCCCCAAAACGGAGCCTTTAATTCTAATAGATTTGGAAATTATGAATTGTCAAGCTGACTTGAGAAAATCCGAAGCATTTCTTGTAACAATTGAGTTACAAGTGCTTTCCCCCTATTTCGACTCTGCTGAATCCGATTCTGCCTGTTGCTAAGTCTGAAAATAGACCGGAAGGGAGATATTCAAGATGACATCCAATATGGGGGCTTTTGCTGCCACCCTCGCGTATTCTTCGTCTAAAAGGCCTAATTTTTACAATTCAAGGGTCAAGGAACACAATAGAAGGGTTAAAAATGTGACCGGACGTAGATGATTTTTCATATTTAGTCGAATTAATAGCCAAATAGTTAGTGAAACCAGCAGGAAATTTTGGCGCATTGTTTCTATACTTAATAACCTTTAAAAAAACACCGAGACACAAGTTGACAGACAGATTATACAGGGTGTTCAAGATTTCAAAGACTTGCCATTCCTGTAAGTCAGATATTTTCTAAAATTCATTCAATTTTTTATATTCTTACTTGGCTAAAAACCTTGGACGGCAGCAGTACGATCCTTTTGTTAGAGAACGTCTTATGAAAGGGAGAAAATCTATCCATGAAATAGGCAAGCGAGACAATCTGAAGTTGTTGCATCGTTGCAACATTAGAAGAGCATGTGCAAGATTGTTATTTTTATTATTATTATTTTTTTATTTCGTACTTTAAAGTTAAAGAATATTTTTAAGAGAGGTCTGTCGCCATCTGCCGGCGAAATACCTTTATCTCTAAGAATGTTTATTTTGGAACACCCTCTATTAACTTCAAAATGTTCTGTAACCTATGATGGTTAATACCTATAAATTAGTCCAGGGAATAGAGGGTTTTAGCATGCAAAATGAGAAGTAGTTCCAATTTCTTTTGCATGTCATAGACAGTCATCTGGTGGTTAAGAATCTAAGTTTTCGATCTCCCACCCCTTGTGCTTCCCCCGTACCACCCCCAAAACCCCGGAAATTTGGTTGGTTTCTTAGTTTTTCAATCATATCTTTTTAATGGTTTACTTTAGAAAAAAATATTGTTATCAGAAATTGTAGACCATAAAATTGTACACAACTTTGATATACACTACTTTTTTGTGAAATGTTTATTAAAAAAGATATAGAGCTTGAGAGTTGGTTATATTTTTAAGAATTCTGAAATTTCTATGTAGATGTTTTAACCAAATTTCATACTTTATCACTATAATTAAGAGTTTTATGAGAAAATATCTTGAATTAATCGTGGTATAAATCCCTCTACCCTGCACCCTTACCAAAGGGGATGCATAATAATGAAACTTGCAACCCTTGCTAGTGAGGATATTTGAATCACTGTGAGATTATAGCGCTTTCTAATATACTTTTGAAATTAAAAAATTATCTCACTTCAGTTCAGTTTCACCCCCTCCCCTCGCGCGGTAGGAATAGATATTTAAACGCTCTTGTGGCGATTGTGAAGTTAGTCAGAGAGTACAACGCTTATTACATAATATTTTCTATTCCTCTTAAATATCTATTCCTACCGCGGTTGGGGGGAGGGGGGGGGGATGAAGGATTTGAAGCTGAACTGAAGTGAGATAATTTTTTTGTTTCAAACGTATATTAGAAAGCCCTACAATCTCACAGTGATTCAAATATCCCCACTAGCAAGGGTTGAAAGTTGAATTATTATGCATCCCCTTTGGTAAGGGTGCAGCGTAAGGGTATTTATGCCACGATAAGTTGAAGATATTTTCTCATAAAACTCTTAATTATAGAGATAAAGTATAAAATTTGGTTAAAACATCTACATACAAATTTTAGAGTTCTTAAAAATATAAGCAACTCTGAAGCTCTATATCGCTGTTAATAAACATTTCACAAAAAAGTATGTATATCAAAGTTGTGTAGAATTTTATAGTCTACAATTTCTGATAACAATATTTTTTTGTAAAATGAACTTATAAAAAGATATGATTGAAAAACTAAAAAACCAACCAAATTTCTTTGGTTTTAAGGGTGGTACGGGGGAAGCACAAGGGGTGGGAGGTCGAAAACTTGGATTCTTAACCACCAGATGGTCTTTCATGACATGCAAAAAAAATTGGAACTACTTCTCGTTTTGCAGGAAATGGTCCATTTTCAGTCTCTATTTCCTGGACTAAAATACCGCAGCTTTAGTTTCTGCTTGGCTCAATAGAATAGAGAGAATAGAAGATTCCTAATGAATTCCTGAAATTTATTCATACTCATACTATGATACCTGGATTTCGATTAAATTGCACTGAAAGTTCATATGAAAGATATACTTATAAGTTTTTCAAGTGGTTCATGTGGTTTGTAACACCCTGCACTTACCCTGTCTTCCGGAATAAACATAAATAATAAAGAATATGAATAAAAATAAGAAACTTTGTCAAAATACAAAGAATTAATGAATTTGAAAACAACCAGCATTTTGAACACCCTGTATAATCTGTCTGGGTGACCGGTCAACTTGTGCCACGGTGTTTTTTTCAAAGTACCTCCTTCAGTATAGAAGTTATGTGCCAAATTTCATGCTGGTTTCACTAACTAAACTATTTTGGCACTAATCTACCGTACTATAAAATTATGGCGCCAAAATTTCGAAACGTTGCTACTTTTTTCATAATAATGCTCGTAGATTAGCGAGTCCGATGTGTTTCTTAGGTCAAAGGGTGCCATTTAAGGTACTAGAGCCTTTTTTTAAGTAACCCAGCAAACAGACTTTGAAAGGATAAATTCGGTATTGGTAGTATGCAATACGTTTTTGTATAGACCGATTTTATACCTACATTTAAAATACGATTCTTATTCATATATATAAGCCATAGAGTTCACTTTCTACGTTGATAATACGCATATAAATATCGGTTTTATAAACTTATATAAGTAACACCACTTTAATATACGCATATAAATCGTATACCAATGGGAAATAATAAACGCATAATATTCCTACAAGAATACAGCAAAATCCGTATTGGATTTTTTTATTACTTTGCTCGAAATTCTGATGGTCTGTACGGTGGAGAATCACATCTGAATCTGATCCCACCGGGGGCTGTCCCTTGTTCACACCGGCTGCAGCTTTTATTTTTGGGTGCCGCCTTTATCACTGTGTACTGGGTAGCAAGCCCAATGCACAGGTGTTCGCAGGAATGTTCGAGAGTCGCGATTGGTGGCCTCGTCTACTTCCTGGGACATCAAGTCTGTGAAAACCATGGATCATCGCCCACTTGCTCAGGTACATCGGGAGCGCCAATCCCCGTATGGTTGATTAACATCCACCCCTTATTTTATTTATTTATTTATTTATTTTTGTTTAGGAATTTTTGAGTTATAATAATAATCATAAGCATTTTGTTACACGAAATCCTTCTTACGTAAATAGAATAGAATAGATTATTTGCCATGAATCACAAACGAATTACAATGGTATACTCAGAACCATATAGCTGTGTTGAGTGTACGTTTTCCTGCTCCTTCTTAAAACTAAAAATTTCACAAATGAAAAGAATATAAAAAATATGATTTTGGAGTTATCATAACAAAACAAAACAAAGATCATAACAAAATGAATATAAATAAATCATAAAAAGAAACAACGTGGCGCGTTCCAACTCAGAAAAACTCTTGCTCCACAATATTCGGGTGAAATGTGAACAACCAATCTTTTAACTTCGGAAAAAACTTATTTTTCCTTTTTTCACTGATAATTTCCAATGGAAGTTTATTGAAGAAGGTTACGGAGGTATAGGAATAAAATCGTTTAAACGCTTCAGATGTAGGTTTCGGAATTACTGCACAATTTAGATATCTTAACCTAGCTGAATACACCAGAGAGTTTGAAACTGATTGGCCACCCCTTAAATAAATACGTAAAACTATGAAGATGTAGAGGTGTCTAAATGGAAGTAGGTAGTTTCAGAATTTTAAAGAATGGATAAGAATGCTCACCCCTCCTAACGCGAAAAATCTGTCTATCTTTTTTGCGCTACAAAAATAGGATGGACTGTAGTAGTATAGGCCCCATCCCAGCAGGACAACGACAACCCGTACTGTATTTCACTTTCTACAATCGCAAAATAAATTGTTCGCAAGACAGCCAGTGGACAAACAAACTTTAATAAATAAAATTTCCTCAAAACCATATTTTTTTACCCCAATTATATGGTTCTTCCAATTCCAGTTTTCATCCAGATGTATACCCAGATACTTTATATTACACACCTGCTCAACCACAATACAATTAACAAACATTTGAATTTTTTTCTTCCTTTAAACAGTTTCCACATTTAAAATACATATTGTTAATTCTGTTGCCTTTAAGACTCAATGAAAAATTAACCAACTTGGTTTTTTCACTTAAAGCTGATTTGTAACAGTAAACCATATCTTTAAATTACCAGTATTTAGATCTTTTTGTATTATATTTTCCAAGCCACAAGACGTACCTATTTGCTGTATAACAAAAAGCCGTGTCGCAAGAAGAGCTTTTACTGGAAAGTGGCCTTGACTAGAAGTCGCGGGGGAATATCTAGTATCATATCGAGGGCGTCATGGGAGAAGGGCATATCAACAAAAATGTGAGTTTTCAGGAAATGAAAAAAACGATTTATTTCACAAATTTATTATTCTACTGAAATTTAATTTAGGGTGGTTATTTCTCATTACTTACAGTGAATATGCTCTAGTTATTCTTGTGTATCTTTGAATAAAAAAACAATCAGAGTATATTTTTGATCTTACCCCCTTTTTTATCAGTGGTTACGCCTTTTTTAAATAAAAATTCCCACATTCTAAGGATATATAGTAATACGCCCTTTCTGCGGGACATTATTGGATTGGAAGTTATTCATTAGGCGTAAAAGCAATTTTTGATAAAAAATGTTCATACGCACTTCTCGCATGACGTCCTTAATATAATTATGTTATATGTGACTTTTTTGTATACTCGATGCAAAACCTTTAGCCGAAATAGATTTATACAAATGGGAGTATTGCTCGGAGTATTGAAAACGAAGATACCATTGAGTAATGAACTACAAAATTAGCAAATGCACCGTGTAATCCGTTGGTATGAACACCCTTTTTCGGTTGCCAAAGAAAATCGCCGAGTTTCTGAAACTTTTGGATTTTACTGAAGATCGTGCATCCTCTTCAACATTCCCTGCAGTCTTCGTCAAGTGTCGACACAGCATCGAATCATTTTGTGTCCACAGACTGCATTTTCAAATTTAACAAATTGTGTGCTTCTACAATCATTACTATCATTAGATCATTAAAAAATGACCAATAGAATCAAGGGTTATTGTGCGTCGCTAACGAACGAACCATGTTTTTGGGTGGTAATTGTGTCGTTGAGTGTCTTCAATATCAAGAGATTGATCTACTTACGCATGATTTTGAATAAATCGTCCCAGCATGATTTATCTCGTTTGTGAATCGGATGTGTGTTCCAATTTATATAAATGATGGACTATTACTAGAAAACGTAAGGGTTGCAAATATGTGTACCATTATCAGGTACGTGTCGACCGTACTCTTATATTCTCTATATACCGTTTCGATGGTTTTGCCGATAGTAATAGGTAATTTATTCAAATCGCAAGACCGTGACACAGAAGCAAAAAGCAGGACGTAAGACACAGGTCAAAAGACTCTTCGATTATGGATAACATCAGTATCGTGAAAAATATTGCAATGGGGTACCACATACGCCCCATCCTGTATCCTTTTGTTTAGCAAATTTCACACTTGTGGCAATCGTTACCTTCCTGTGCGCCAGGAACGTTATGCAATAAAGTACATCCGATATCTGTAAATTACCTACTTAGAAGTTATAAATTAAATCTATACCTAACTGTACAGCATCTACTTACACAAGATTGCCGGGTCATGCATATATTAGCGTACTATGTAGGACATGACAAAGGTTACTGTTGAGAAGGTGAAAATTTCCGTCAATAATTTAAATTTGTTTTCAGTCCCAGGTGAACATTTTAAATAAGTAACCAAGTTGTAACCCAGAGAGTGAGTCAATGATGAAATCGTAACGGTAATCCGGTCTGGTTAAGTAGCTCGAGCGAGATGATAAATGTAGTGTTCTCTGTAGTCGTTTATGTTTTATTTTAGGTAAAAAAAGCTTGATCTTGTACTTCATTCGATTCGGTGATGCATTCTCTACATCAAAGTTCTTATGACATTCTCTCGACGAGTATTTTTATTATGTAATCCTTTACTTAAAGAACTGTTACACAGAGTTACTGCATTAAACCTCATTACAAGCGCGTCAACAATCGCGCAAAAAAAGGAATGCAACTAATTTATCAAGTAACACACTTATTTCAGCACAGATTCGAAGTGTGTCAATCACGAGTTTACTCCTGCCGTTTCACAGAGATGTTTGGTACTAAATCCATTGTTGGCGGTTAGATGCCTCAAATGGGGCGTAGTATATTACATCAGCACAAGACAATAAGGCGCAAACACAAAAAAGCACGAGGACAAAAGGGCGCGAAGGCAATAGGGCGCCGAACATTCGAAAGTTGGACACTATGCTGCGAATAATTTTTCAAAATCTATTAATTGGGGAGGGTGAAAAGGGGCGAAAATCGCATGACGGCAATTTCCGGCAAAAGTGTTTTTTTGTTTTTTATTGTTCATTTCCGAAAAAATGATTTTCTTTTAACGAGACAAATAACTACACATTTTTTCAATATAAAAAATTAAAAGGTTTCCGTAATATTCGTTTTTTTTGGCAAAAAACTTTTTTTTTTAAATAAAAATTGTTAATTCACCTGGACTTAAAGGATTTGGACGTTTCTATAATGAAATTGTGGCCTATGTCAGATAGGTGGGATATTATAATAGTTATGTGTCCAACATAACTATTATAATATCCCACCAAATTGTCCAAATGGACAAGCGTCATCTATATAGAAAAACCCATTAAGAGCGGTTGTTCAGACTCCAATACAAATAAAAGATTATATTACGAAAGGAGGTATGCATCATGAATAAATACATTAATACAAAAATTGTACAAAAAAGCGCCATTCTCTAAGGGAAAAATTGTCTCGCTTTCAGAGCTGGGCAGTATTTGAGCACTACATAGTAAATACTTTACACAAATCAAAGGTATTTGAATACTAAATACTTTTTCGTCCAGCACAAGCGAATACTAGATACAGATACATTGAAAAGTATTCAAATACTTTAAAAAATAAGTATTCATAATACTTTAGAATGTATTCGAATACTTTCAAAAGTATTCTATTCTAATACTATCAAAGGTATTCGAATACTATAAAAAGTATTCAAACACGTTTTGTCACTCAAATACATTAAAAATTTAAAGTAGTATACTAGATAAAAGTTTGAATACTACTTAAAAATCAAGTTATACTTTGTATGGGGTTAGCTTTTTTTATATTTCTATTGTTATACTCGTATACAAATTTAAGGGGAGTAAAAGCGTATTATTATTATTATTAAATTATTATATAGGAGGTACTTACCAGGACCTTTCTTATACCAGTTATATCCTTAAGAATATGCGTACCAGTCGTCGTGAACATGATACGTACGCCTTTCTGAAATTAATCCTAGCGATTTTGGAACAGATCCTTTTTTGACCATCCGTTTGTCCGTGTGCATGATAGTTTATTTAGAAACCTGCGATCGCTTTGAAAATTGGTACATATGGTCTTAAGGATATAAGAAAGGTCCCTATTGTACTGCCTTTTTTTGAGGCCGGAAAAAAAAATTCTCTGAGATCGACCGAGAAAAAACATTTTCTTATAGAATTTGGCCCGTAGAATCCATAATTTCAAACAGTTCCAAGATTGTGCTACTAGTTCAAAAATTACAGCCCTTTGAATTTTCTTTCGAAATTGGTTTCTAGTCTATAACTATTGATTGAGAAGTCTGATCGAAAGAGTACGAATTATTTTGGATTCTACGCACCAAAATTAATAAGAAAAAGTGTTTTCCCGAGAAATGTTGGTGCAGTCGATTTTTGGTGAAAACGGAAGGTTAAGTATTCAAATACTATGCAAAGTATTTGAATATTTCTCAAAGTATTCAAATTCCTTGCGAAGTATTCGAATACTTTACGAAGTATCCAAATACTTTGCTAAGTATTCGAATACTAAATATTTGTGAAATACAAATACAAATACTGCTTCCATAAAAGTATTTAATTACAAGGTATTTGAATAGTTTAAAGGATTTGAATACTAAAAAGTATTTACAAAATCGAATACTACCCAGCTCTGCTCGCTTTTAATGTTTTAATTTTGGCAAAATTCTTGCGACAATATCTTAAAAAATCGAGCACACACTTCGTTTTGTTACGCTAAAAAAGGCAAGATCATTTACTACACACGTATGTAAATGTAATATAAACATCTTTAGCCGCTTGTAGCGGTAAATTAATTAAATACAGTAGATGAAATGGACTTCGACTGCTTAATTTTTTGGTGGGCATCTTATTTAATCACTACGTTAAAATACATTAGCTAATGCTTAATAAAAGAAAATTCTGCAGAATGTTAAATGCGAATAAACATGTAGTTAGTACCATTGTATATACACTTTAATGGTAGTACCTAACATGTTACCAAGTTATTGCACTATAATGTTTCGTAATGCTTCCTGTATATTACAACAAATCGCAGGTTATTGTTTGTACAAGATAATGACGAGGATCGATCGTAACATACAATGTTCTTTTCAGGTGCACTGAATGGCTGTCACCGTTTTGAAGACGTGCATTCTGCTCCTGGGGTTTGTTCACGTGACCGTGGCTAAAGCAGGTAAGAGATGGAAACTGTTATTTTCTTAATTTTGCTTTTTTTTATTTTACGACCTTGATGAGCGACTAATTTAAACTAGAGTCTTGCTTTTATTGATTGTTTCAATCATAAATAATTATCTTCATGACATGGCACAACATTTATGGCACTGAAAAAAACTTGAGGACAGCTAAAAAAGTAAAAACCACTGATTTTTGTATGTTTGTTTTAAATTATTGGTGCGGTAAGACCTATGCCAGAAAGCGTTAAGCTATAAAAATCTAGGAAACCTTCTTGGTAGGTATTGAAATCGCCACGCTAGGAAATAAGCATTTACTTATACTGGATATCAAGTTAAGATTTAAATAATTACCCAAGTATCCTGGTATGTCCAAATTTCTAATCCCGTTTTTCACTGAGAACGGTACATAGTATCAGCAGTGATCCATGCAGTAAACGCAAAATAAAAGCTGAACGGTGTATCGGTGCGGATAACTTAGCAGGGCCGTCTGCATTAAACGCGTGAATGGTCGATTAATTCCATAATGGTCCATACTGTCCTTTTTACATTGTTATGTAAGTGGTTTGTCCATTATAAGTGAAATGAAAATGATAACCATTAGCCTTGTAATACCATCAATGTGATATAATTAAACAGCGCACGTTTTATGAACGTAATTACGACACTAATAACACCATATATTAACATATTTGTTAATCAATGGTTTAAGCACCTACACATGTTTGGGGACAATCAAATGGTTTTGGTACAGATTCTGATACTGGAAGCTCACATGACATTTTTTTAAAATTCTATAATTGTCGTACAATTCGATAGTGAAGCTGTATATAAGACGATGGATGCGAAATATTTCGTTCGAACGAATTGATTTGAAAGGATTCATCCAAAAGAATCCATAACTGATCATGAACAAATCAAATGTAAATTTAAAAAATCGATTCAAGTAAACAATCTGATTATTTTTAATTTACAGAAAAATCACGATTTTTATCAACACTTCCTATAAGCTCCCTTAAATTCTCCCCTATTTACTCTCAAATGATTCTCAAATTTCCTCAAAGATTTTTTCTCAAGTTCTCGTATGTTGTCGTAATTTTTTCTCGAAGTACCTAAGTAAAATTAAATTCATATCTCTAGCATGTTGAATTTTAGACACTTTTGAAACCGACATGTAGGAAAAAACTAGAGTGGATGGAAAACGAAAACTGAAAATTGTCAGAAAAGTAAGAGAAAATGTGTTTCTGCGAGGCAATCCATTATGAACAATGTAAATAATGAAAAAAAACGGCGATAAGGTCTTTGTTTTCAGTATATGCCTGAACGTGAAGGCTTTTTGTTCATTTTTCCCAGGTTATTACGATTGATAACTGAAAAGAAATGGGCATTTGCGTAAATAGCACCATAAGCTCAATGATAAATTTGAAAAAAAATGGCGGATATGAGCATATGGCCACACTGTCTCTAATGTAGATTGATCCTTAACTTGCTAAAGGTACTTGTGGGCACAGGGAACTCGATTTTTTGCATATCAACCATATGCATATTTTGTGTTGACGTACAGAAAATTGATTGCTCTTTTCAAATATCGTAAAAAAACATAGGCATTGTATTTGAAAAACAAAAGTTGCATCGATTTTCGGTTAAACCGGAAGTTGGGCCTGAAGTTTGAATATACGATCAGATAAATCGTAATGTCACATATAAAACTATATTTGACAAATTTTTCGTATCTCGCCAAATAAAAGAGATATTGAGGTGACCCCCTTATTTCAAACGCACTGTAAATTCACTCATTATTTTATACTATACAGAATAATTTATTTAAATTTTTTTCCGTTCAAAAAAACGAACACGTCGTGTGCCGTAGTTTACACAAGTACCTAATTTGATTTTAATTAATCTTGTGAAATGTGTTAATTGCGAATACAAATATCAATGAATATTCTTTAGCAATGATAACCTATTATTTCATACAATTCTGAGAAAAACTTAACATTTCCTTAAAATGTTATTCGCCGTGGCCCTTTTTTCAGAACGCACAATTTTGGGAGAATTGTCCTGTTTCTAAAAGAAAAATCTGACAAGAAAGTTTCTGAATTACAGAGAAATGGGAAAGCAAAGGAATACGATTCTTTCAAAATGCACATTTGTGGAACGTTCGGAGCTTAAAAACTTGGAAAGGCACTTAAATCTTGTCCGCTTTTTTTTTCTTCTTGTAACGTTTTACAATTCCTTTTTTATTATACAATGAAATAAGCTTTAAAAACAATCGCTAACACCGAATTTTAATTAACGAATTAATTTTGATACAATTCTGACGAGTATATCAAAAGAAAAAGTGAAAAACCAGTCTATAAAACAAAACTAGATAATTCTCATGTAATTCTTTAGTTCATTCGAAGCATTGGGGTTGAGTTTTGAGTTAATAAAGTAACGGGGGGTTGGACTAAAAAAATCAGTCGGCCTGAGTCGATCAGGTTATAGATTGTCTTTGTACAAATCATTCGCCCTCTTGAATGTTGAGTATTAGCCTTAGATGCAAGCAAATTCCGAACGGTGTAAGTATACATGTTTTGAAGAACATCCTGATGCAGACAAAAAAAGCAATGCTAGGGCTTATCAATTTCAGTTTGTATTATGTCAGTAATTTGTCTCCAACATCATGCTGCTTGTCAAAATTAACCTGATTAAATTATGCTAACTAGCATAATTATGAGGATTAACAAGTCCGCGGCTTAACTCACGTACAGAACAGTTTAGATGCGCCTTAATGGCATCGTTATGTTACAATGTAGCACAATGGTGCCAAAAGTTTCCAAAAAGAAGTGCTTTGATCAATACTAATTGCCATTATAGCAAATCAAACAATTATGCTAGTTACAACTGTGAAAGAGAATGAAGTATTTACAAGTCTCTGTGTAATTACTCACAATCACTTCTGGATATGATCTGACGAAAGCGATTATTCAATTTTTTTACATTGAGTGCAGACGACTATGTAGCTAATTACCACATGCCATATAAGGGTGCCATATTACGTATATTACAGTTCTTATATTGACAAAATTAAATACGCAATCGATTTTCCCAGGAGTCTCATCAAGGTTACATAAATTTAGGTCATTTTTCCAAAACGAGAACAGTGACTTGAAACTTTCGTCTAAACATTTAGACCGCATCAACACTTAAATTTCTGCATTACCTGCTTAATGTGTTATCATTTTTTAGGACCATGCGAGGTAGAAAACGGTCAATCAAATATAATTGTAGATATAGAAGAAAGTAGAGGGACATGTAAGTGCTTATTATTTAATACTTAACGTAAATTACGTAAAGCAATTTCAGCCGTAAGCCAAGAGACAAACCCGCCAGAGTTACCAATAGGAGGTGAACCCAACGTAGACGTTTTTCTAGATTTAGTTTTTCCAAAGGGGGCGCCGATCTTTTTTCTTAACGGAAAAAAGCTGCAATTACTGTCACCATTAGATAGGGATGAAGATAGTTTATCTCATATAGTCTTTCAGGTAATTTGGTCCTTTCTTTACAACGTTTCATTTTACGAATTTTTCAGTTATCATGTACAGTAAAGTTGACGCGTAAGAAGAAAACCATTCCTGTGATTGTAAGACTGACTGATATTAACGATAATGCACCTGAATTTATAAATACACCTTACGAAGTTAGTATATCTGAATTGACACCAATTGGAACGACGATTTACCATCATGTCTTGGCCAAAGATAAAGATATCGGAGTTAACGGTCTCGTCGAGTACAAGATAGTCGAGGGAAACTCGACGGGAGTTGGCTACGAGCAAGGTATTGGAAGGGCGAGGGTGACGAGTGCTGATGGTTACGGATTCTTCGCGATCAACCTGCCCCATCAAGGACAGATAACTGTCAATAGAACGCTTGATTACGAAAAGACCCAGCGGTACTACGTCACCATTGTTGCGTCCGTAAGTTGGTGCATCTTCCCGCAACATTTTTGACGTAGTGTTCTAGGACCGAGCAAAGAATGTCGAAGAACGACTGTCATCAACTACAACGCTTACGGTGAATATTAAAGACGACGATGACCAGAACCCTGCGTTTATTTATCAAGGTTGTATGTTACTCGACGGCGCTTGCATCAATCCTGAATATTCTGCTTCGGTACTCGCCTAATTGCCAAATGAAGGTAGTAACACTATTAGTTTAGGTATCAAGCGGCATACTCCACGGAGTACTTGCAATATACCCCGAAAGGATTCAAGCGGTAGACATGGATACGATCAACTCCCCTATTGAATACAGCTTTGCAAGCGGCACCCCACTGTCTTACTCTGAGTATTTCAAAATCAATTCAGAAACGGGAGCTATACACCAAATTAAGGCAGTAGACACCTCCACCACCAAAATGTTTACAATCATCATCAAGGTAACAAACAATCGATCATATCTCAGTAAAATGACGCACCTATTCAGGCACAAGAAAAATCAGAAGCAAAGCGCTCAACTACCGCCAAACTGCTTATAACGGTTAAACCTGTGGACGCGAATCCACCCGAAATCTTCGTGTCATCAGCCGAAGGTTTCGTGGATGAAAATTCTCCAGTGGGAACCGTAGTCGTGGATTCCGAAGGAAAACCGTTGGAATTCACAGTGGTAGACAAAGATTTTGTGAGTATTCATCCAAGCGTCTCCTCATTAAATTTGTATTACTCAGGGTCCTAACGACATAAAACCCGAGTATGTGTACGAACTTACGACGCCATTCTTTGACATCGACTCCCAAGGCCACCTTATCGTGAACGATAATAATCTCGACCGTGATCCGCCAAATCCTGGTCGATTTCGATTTCAAGTCGTCGCACGCGAGAAAAAAGGAAAGGCCGCCAGTCCGCCCATATCCCTAACGATTCACTTGAATGACGTTAACGATAATCCACCTGTACTGCCCATGGTACCACCAGTCACGGTACCTGCAGGTGACACTAGACGCCCGATTATAACGGTTACCGCAACAGATAACGACGTGGGGGAAAACGCGCTTGTAACATACTCAATTTACCACGTTTCGAACAATGGCAATAATAAATTTATTATAAACTCGAAGACTGGACTCCTCGAGACTGTTGGAAAGTTGCACGCTGGTGAACAGTACAGTTTGACTGTGAAAGCGACTGACAGAGGAGGGTTGAATAGCCAAGTTATTGTTGAGGTAACAGTGAGTCCGGGTCCCAATACAAAAAGTCCGGTTTTCGAACAGGCGGTGTACGACATAGAGGTGAGCGAAGGGGCGACTATTAACTCCACGGTCGCTACTATTGTGGTAAGTTTCTTGCAATTTAGGCTGAATGGGATGCTCGAGTGTTTAATTCCAGGCAGTTGACCCAGAAAACGACCCAGTTTCTTATAGTATTGTCTCCGGTAACGACTTAAGACAGTTTGCGATCGGCGCGACCTCGGGCGTACTGACAGTGATTCGGAAGTTAGACAGGGAAGACTTAACCCGCTATCAATTGGTACCGTAAACACAATTAATCAACTTTTAACCGAAGAGTTGTAGGTAATCAAAGCGGAAGACAATGGGAAATTGTCCAGCACTGTTATAGTTAACATTAAAATCACTGACGTCAACGACAAGAATCCTGAGTTTATCGGAGATCCCTACACCTTCTCTGTCAAAGAAGGTATTAGCAAAACTACCGTTGGGTTCGTGCACGCTACGGATGCAGATGAAGGGGTAAACGCCGTCATCAGTTATTCAATTCCCAGCGGTCTTCCTTTTAATGTCGACCGTGAAACAGGGGAGGTAACCACGACTCAAGCCTTAGATTACGAAGAACAGCAGGTGAGTCCGATTTGGAAACAAAGGGAAAGGCGTTATTCGATATTTCTAGAGTTACCAATTCGTGATCACCGCAAAAGATGGTGCTCCCGATCCGAGAATTGCCACCGCTACAGTGTCAATTGCAGTAATCGATATTGAAGATGAAGTTCCTATATTTCGTCAGTCCGTTTACGAGGCATCGGTACCCGAAAACATACCCGACTACTTTGTGACTGCAGTCATGGTATAAGTGGCATCAGTTATACAAAATGATCACGTCATTTCTAGGCACAAGATCCGGACACCATCAAGAAAATCACTTACGTCATTCAACAAGGCCCGACCGATCTCTTTAGAATTGATGAAACTACGGGATCTGTTTACACGACAAGGGGTTTGGATTACGAGCGGGAGAATGAGCATGTTTTAGTAATAGGAACCCTAGAAAATATGTCAAATGAAAAAGGAAGTACCACAAAGGTGATGGTTCATGTGGAGGTAATCAGGAAATTTGCCAATAGTTGGAAGTTAAGCCATTTGTTTTAGGATCGCAACGATATTCCACCAGTGTTCACCATAATTCCGCACCCCATAACTTTGGACGACGACGTTTCGATCGGTACCTCCGTTACGAATCTCATCGCAACAGACTCCGACGGTACCGCGCCGGGTAACAAAGTAAGCCTCCTCCTTTCCGCTTTTCAATTTAATTTCTCTGCTGTCTAGGTCCGATACGAGGTGATTGGAAGAGGCAAGGCAACTAATTACTTCCAGATCGATCCTGATTCGGGCATTTTAAAGGTCATTAATGATTTTCGGAAAGAAATTGACACAGAGTACCAGGTAAGAGTTGCAACGGGGGGTAATTTGTCGACTGGAATATGTACACCAAATCCCAAATATTTCATAATTTTCATGTAACTTCCGCAGTTACTGAATAATTTCTTGGAACTGTATTTTCGAAGCCGATTTTATGTCCAAAGTGGTTAAAAATCTGACATACCGTAGCCAATACAGAATGTAGACCTTAGTAACTTTATTGAGCTGACGAACCGGCCCAATCTTTTTTTACCATCACAAGCGGGCAACTGAAAGGACTAGTCCAGGGTTCGATGGCACCCTTATCCAACATTTGCTGCAATTCAATAAAGCAGGCGAAACTGGATAATGTCGCTATTTGATGGGTTTGACATTTTCTACAAGTTGAATTTTATGCTCTCAGCAGTCTCACTAAGCCTAAGTTGCTGGTCAGGATTCAGGTTTTTGTCTTGAATTCACGGTCTCTAATAAATTCACCCCGATCCAGTTGAGGATGTACCAGCAGGTTGAGTAGGCTGGAGCCTAGGGCGGCAAATTTCAGGGGGCGGCAAATTTGGCCTAAAAATTTGTATCTTACAGAAATAAAAAAAGATATTATTGTACAAGGTGAGTTTTTTTTTCATTTTGACTATGGTAAACCGTAAGAGATACAAAGTCGCTTAAATTGGCAAAGTTATGTAGAATTTTATGCTGATTAATTTTCCCTTTCAAAAGTTCTCGTAGTTATGACCAAAAAACCGAAAAATGTAATTTCCGAGAACGTGCTAGCGTTCATTTATGTTGGAAGATATCAGAAAATAATTTTACAAACTTTTAGTGATTTTTTTTAGCTTTCTGACGATGCTAAAATCAAAGTTTTATGACTTGTGGGTTTCGAGTCAATCACATCAACTTTCTTATTTCTTATGGACATCATATTGGATTTTTACACTACCTAGATAGAGAAAAAAATATAAAATCGGAAATACCAATATATTTGATATAAATACATAAATAAGAAATTGCAGACAATAAACGAAAAATAAATAATTATAAGCAAGTCATGAAATTATTGCTATAAAAAATTCATTGTAAACTTCAATGCAAACCTTCAAGATTAATTTCCGAATTGATTACTAAGTAATTGGTATTATTAATTTGGGATCTCTAAAATCTTTGAAAACACTGATACTAATAAGCTGATTGGCTTTATATTATCCAACCTTATCGTAGGCTCTTTTTTGAAAATTGGAACTATCACACTTAATTTTAAGACTTCAGGAAATTTACCAGTACTAAAACTTAGGTTAGCTATGAACAAGAACAGGTACAATTAAAGGAGCTATGTTTTTATAATATAATATAAGTTAAAATTGCAGTCGTAAGGACGCTTCTTGGCTACATATAAAGCTTCCTTCTTTTTTTTTGCGTTTTTTTAACAGATTAATGTTCTACCAGAGGGTAACAGATTTAGCTTTAGTTAATTTTTTGGGCATATTGTTGTGCAACTGACAATCATTAATTTCTGAATTTAGTAAATCTATAAATTTTGCAAAATAGACGTTTATATTTTGTGTTGCATAGCATTCGCCCTACTCAGTATTTCGCAGATTCGTTTTTAGCTTATTTACGTCCCAGTACAAAATTTAGCGTAATTAATTATCGTTTAATTTAAGATATGACATCCAAATTATATTGAATTCTGTAAGAGGTCATCAACAATTTTCCTGTGGGAAACAATGTAGTGTTTAAGTAATAAAACGGCACATACAGCAAATTAATATGACTTTTGGCAATGCATATTAGACATAAATGATGTCAGACTGTCAAAAACGTTTTTTTTTTGTTAAATATTTGCTTTGAGCTAGGAAGCTGCTCTGTCAACATTTGGCAACTGGATTTCTCTATCGAGTGAAAAAAATTCACTATGGCGTCCATAAGAAATAACAAAGTTGATATAGAAAGATGAGAAACAATCACTAGGGTTTGTTAAAATTATTTTTTGATATCTTTTGATCGCCAGTCCATTCTCGAAAATCACATTTTTCGGTTTTTTGAGCAGAGCTTAACAATTGTAGAGTTACAAGAAATTTTGAAACGAAAAATTAATTAGCATAAAATTCTGCATAACTTTGCCTACTTAAGCGACTTTGTTTCTCTTGCGGTTTAGGAAATCCTTATAGTGAAAATGAAGATCAGATGCCAAATTCTTGACAGAACAGCTTCCTAGCTCAAAGCAGATAATTTTAAAAAAGTCTTTTCGAGTCTTTTATGTCTGATGAACCCTGCCAAAATTTGAAAGAAATCAAAATATCCGTTTTGTCGAAAAAAAAATTTGGTAGAAAACCATAATGTTCGTAGGTTGTACACAGAACAAGAAAGTCTTTCGCATAGTTTAATAGAAATTTTGCGTTGCGATAAGAAAAATAAAGTTCGTGGCCTTTATGACACTCCAAATATTTTTTTTCAAAATCCAGTCCGTTGTTTTTCGTTTCCGTATGATTACTATACAGATCTAAAATTTAAACAAAACCGTCGAGTCGTTATCTCGGAACAAAAATGTTATTCTTTAAAAGTTGCTTAAAATAAACGTCGACATTTGATGAAATTTTGGCATGTCCAAAAAACGATGATCGTAATAGTCATCTAGCTCAAGCTAGGAAGCTGAAATACTCAATATGTATAAATAAAGAAAATGAGTCTATAAAAATTAACAAAAATCTCAATATTTAGGTACTGGACTGCAGTATACTCTACGTGTGTATATGAAAAATTACTAAACGCTCTGTAAAATATACTTTGAGATCATGAATTTTTAAAATATCTCAATAGCGATCCAATATTACAATTTAAATTTAGTAGTTTTGTGTAAGCCGTTTTCCTATTGGTATAAGAATTTTTAAAGCATACCTTACTGCAATACTTATAATCAGTAATCAGTACATGATTGAGCTTTTTTTTAGCTCATAAGTTACCCAAAAATAATTTCGCGTGTAATTTGTACTAAATCGTGGATTGTAAAAATAATCAAGAAACTGATACAATGATCCCCTAGGGCCTAATTCACAATAATCATGCTAATAAGGGAAAAAACTGTTTTACGAAGACGATAGAACACAAATCAAAGTTGCAATTTCATTGTTAGAATAAATGTAATTCAATAATTCCCTAAGAATATCTGGTTCCCTCCCCAGTGGATTACCCCTCTGTAGGTGTAATGACAAGCTACAAGTGTTGTTCCAGATCGATGTGCGCGCCTACGATTTGGGTGACCCTCAGCTGTCTTCAGTAATAACCGTGGAAGTCTATATACAGCATGTTGCAACAGTAGCGCCTGAGGTAGGATTACGCTTCGCCGACAATGCCTACAGTGTACAGGTTTTCGAAAACGCAACCGACGGAGATTTGATCAAGACGTTGACGATTGTCAACAGTCGGGCGCACGGCACTAATATTCCTCTGAAGTGTCACATCATTTCTGGAAACACGCAAGGTACCTTCAGCTATGAAAGAAAGGGCCCTTTTCACTCAGTATTGTAGGGAAATTTAAGGTGAACATAACGGAGGAACGAAACTGCGCTTTGCACCTGAATGGAAGCTTAGATTACGAAAATGAGGAGTCGTACCAATTAGAAGTCCAACTGATTTCTTACAAGGCTTTATTAATCGCGACTTTAGCACAACGCAAGTTACAATTAACGTGGCCGATATCAACGATAACGCACCTTTCTTTATTCTCTCGGAAAATTACGGTGGAAAGTACTATGCAGCAATACCCGACAATGCTCCAGTATCAACCACCGTAACTCAAACCAAGGTAAGTTTCAAACTCACTTACGACATGCGTAAAGTGTGTATTTAGGCGGACGATAAAGACAGCGGTAAATTTGGCAAACTGAAGTATTCCCTCTCTGGCAACTACAGTAGGGAGTACTTTGCGATTGATCCAGGTACAGGAATAATAAAAACGAAACGTAGCTTAAGTGCGTTAAACGACGATCTCCCATTACGATTGACAGTTACGGCAAGAGATAATCCAAACGCCAAAACTGACTTCAACTCGGTTGACATGGAGCTGATTGTAAACCTTATTTCGGAAATAAACCGAATGATTCTGGTAATAGGGGATGCGAAACCGGACGTCGTTGCCATCAAGACCGATACAATTATACACGCCATTCAAGACCAAACTGGCCTAATAGTAGGAGTAGAGAGACTAAATACACGGGAATACATCGGAGAGAATGGTACCTTGGAGGTTGACCCCCATGGAACCGATATTTGGTTTTATGTCATCGACCCAAGCACCGATTCCATTCTTCCCGTCAATGACTCGATTGTTGAACGGTACAGTAGACGCGTAAGGTACAACTGTGTAATTTTACATTCCAGGGTAATTTTTGACAAGGCGTCAATGGACAACATCACGTTTTATGTGACCGGCCAAATAAAACACACCGCCTTCAACATTCACACCCCCATTGTATTAATAAAGCCAAAATCGACAGCCATAGCCGCTTTTAACGGAGAAGTTTTCCCCTATGCTCTCATCATTATAGCCTGTATTATATTTATATTTGGAACGATCGGTATCATCTACATCTGTGTCTCGTGGTCCAGGTGAGGGTTTGAGATTGTAAAGGGTGGCGCTAGTGATGTGTTTCCAGATACAAATCTTTCAAGGACCAAATGCAACGGTCGTATGTTACCCCCTCAAGCCCAACGCGCTACGACACGGTGTACGTAGAGCCCAACCTGAAGGAGTACGAAACGCAGGTACTACAAATGTGCGTACCGGTGGACGACCAAGACGAATACAACGACTTACATTTAGACTTTAGCAATAAAAACCATGCGTTTAGTTTAGACAACGTTAGTTACATATCAAAGGATAATAATTTAAAGAAATACAGTAAGAATAAGGTTGCAATTTCTAGCGGGGAGTTTCCACGCTTCTTTTCAGATCAACGAAGCCCTGTCAGTAGCGAGTCCGAGACAACAGTCAGAGCATCGAGCGTCGGTGATCACAATTTATTACAATCAAAACTAGATCGTGATCGCATGTATCATCGGTAAGCTTCCATATAGTGAATCCTACACCTAATGGTGCCCTTGCAGATCATCAGACGACGATGAAATGAGTACAAGTCCAACAAACGACAATGTGATGTTTAGAGAGAAAAAAGACTACTCTCATCTAGGTTTCTCATACAGTGATCATTCGCCCATCGAAACAACGACGGAATTGTAGATATTTATACATACTGTAAAGAAATTTAGCAAACTAAGCAGGTTTTAGGTATATTATTATGAAAATTTGAAGCCATCTTTGTATTTTTGTTTTTAAATAAATATTTATGTTTAGTTTTCTATATTCGACATTATATATCACTTGCATTCTATCAAAACGGCTAAATCACCTTGGCAACTAACACGCAAAGCTATTTTCGGGTAAATATACATATATACATTTTCCTCTCTTTTTATTGTAGGTATTTATTTCTTTGAATTTGCTTATTGAGTATTGACTAGGTCATACATGAAATAAGTGCGGTGCTTAAAGCTATAACCGCCAATTATTTTTCCGGGATGAAACCGCGCCCCTTTTCCCCCTAAGGATAAAACCTATAGTGATACCCCTGGTGTATTTACTACGTACAATAAAAAAACGCTGATTTCTTTCTTTGGACTCCTATGCCAATTATAGCTAGAATGCCTCAATTTCGACAAACATTTTTTTTAATCCGCTCCAATTTCAGTTCCAATTCCTCAGGTTTATCGGCTCCTAACGCATTCATTTTGTTTTTAATAAAGATCGATCGACCGTGTATATGTATTAAACAAAAGGGCACAAAAGACAAAAGAAATTGGACAAAAACAGCGGAAAGGGCAGCGTTTGACAGAGTAGAAAGGGAAAAGGTATGGGAAATGATGAAAAATGGAAAATAGACAAAAATTTAAAGAACAGAATAAATGAGTTATATGTAGAGACAAGAAGTAGGGTAAGGATATAGGAGGAAACGAGTCATAACTCATAAGTGTTCTGGATAACAAAAGGATTGAGAGAGGGATGCCCACTTAGCCCCACCTTGTTTAATATAAGACATATGGAAAAAACATTAAGACAAAGTAGAGGAATCGCGATGAGAAAAAGAAAGATATGGTCCGTGGATTACTCGGATGACACAGACTTATTGGCAACAGAAGAAAAACAGATGAAGGAAATGATGATAAAAAATAGAGAGGTACCGGGATGATAAGATTTGGGAAGGGAGTAACGATGAGGCAGGTGTGGGGATAGGAGTTAAGAATTAAAAAGAACACCTTTTTGATGCAATGGTGGAAGGGGTTTTGATGTATAGAGCGGCGGAAGTATGGGGAAGGAAAGGACGGGACGAATTAGAACGAATACAAAGAAGGACACCAGATTACATACAAGAGGAGGAAATAAAAATGAAGAATATAAAGAATAGGGTCCGGATGCAGGGCAGTAAGATTCGAGGAAAGGAGAGAAAAGGAAAGTGAATTACAAGAGAAACGGATACGGAAAGGCAGATGTCAAAAGGAGAAGAGAAACAGGGAAACGATGGAACAAGAACTTACAAAAAGGAACAAACATATGTACAAGTTCAGCTGTGGAGAGTGAGGAGCGAGAATTCAAGAGAAAACAAAAGGTATAGGGAGGTGATAACGGAGGGGGTACCGAAGTATCTAATGGAGGGAAAGAATATCAAAATAATTGCAAGGTTCAGATCTTGAAACGAGGAGAGAGGAAGGGAAAAGTGGAAAGAAGAGGAAGAAACGAAATATGGAATATGCGGAGAGAAAGAAAAAAATATTCATCGCCTAGTACTAGAATGCAAAGAAGTAGAAGGAACAGGAAAAGTCGAGTGTTGTAATGTAAATTTTTGTAAAAAGTTTTTTCCAATTGGCGTAAATAAATAGGTATCTAACTTCCCGGTTTATTTTGCAGAATCGTTGCTTTCTTTTCTTACCAAGCCCGTAGGTATACAGTCGGTATGGGAGGGGTTCGTTTGGCTCATGGTCAGTAGCCTAACAGTCCATATGTATTTATATGCATTGTACTTATCTTTTATTATATTGTTATTATACGTTGTGTGTTGAATTGTGCAGTACCTATTTTTGTATTACCCGGGGGAAATAAATCAACGAAACAGTACCAGAAAGCAAAGTCAAGTAGCTATCTATTTACTCACAATACTTTCAAATATTTAAAATGTGCACAGTGTGAATTTTCAACACATCACCACCAGGTCCTCAAAATGGCTCTTATGCCTATTTAAATGATTAATTTCGATTGCGATGAAACATTGGGGAAAGATTGGACGACTAACTCAGAATCTTTCGCGGGCATACGTAACGTATACTCGCGAAAGATTCTGAGTTAGTCACTTTCCGAAATTCCCACGGGAACGGGAAAAATTTTAAGTTTTTCAGTCGAAAAGAGACTTTTAGAGCGTAGGTTTCTTTGAAGGCTCTGACTCTGATTCCGAAAGAACTCCCAGAACTCTCCACGGGAACAGGGGTACCAAAAAAACTGGATTTCCCAAAGGCGGTAGGAAGTTCGCCGGGGCTGCTAGTAAGTTTATAAAACTAATTTTATAGCCTTTTTCTGCGCAAAGCAAGTTTCTGTTTTTAAGGTTTCAGAACCTTCGACCTCTATTCGCAAAAATTAATGACATTATGCAATATTGCAGTTTCCGAGTTAAAACGTGGGCATTTGATTTATCTGTTGTAATTTGGAAATTTGCTATTGATCTTCTCTACTTCCATATATGGGGAAGGTTTAAACCCTATAAATCCCACCCTCCCCTCCTCCTCCCTTTACCTACGTGCTTGTCTCTTACTGTTTTAAGATGAACCAAATATTAACCGGTTGCTGCTCATAGCGTTAACTGCACTGGATCCCTTCAAGAATAATAACATTCACCATCTGAAGATGCTGCAAACGTAGAGAAGAATTGGATTCCACTCTTTCTCTTAAATTAAACTTTTGAGTGGGTATATAATCAATATATCATAATTTAATGTATAATAAATTAAATTATATCTGATTTAAAACTTTACTACGAAATGTCAATAAACTTACTCTTACAATTTAAATTTTCTTAACTACCGTGAAAATTATATTTCTCCATAAACTGTGTGGCTATTGTTTAAGCAATAAAATTAATTACGTATATTGAAATGTTATTGATTTTATTATGGAATGAAAAACATGCAAATTAAATAAGCAGGCAAGTATTTTAGAATACCATATCTACCATAGGGAATCAAATTCATTGCTTATGGAGAAACCTATTAGTACTCTGATTATAGTATTTAAAATACCATTAACAATGTATTTCAAATACAAACTGTATTTAAATAAATACATATTATAAATACAAACTATCCCCGAGAGTATTATTTGACATTTCTTGGTTACTATAGCACAATGCACAATAAACTCCTGGTAATTTTTTTTAATTCTTTTGTCTTGATCAAATTACCATTAATCATTAAATGCACTACAAATCTGTTCATGTGTAATTTTCACAGATCCTTTAAGGATATTATGCTTACTTTAAATAAATATCCCTTACAAATTCGTAGATAATCGACCAATACTTTATTATACAATAAAAAAGTAGCTTACGGATATCGCTGCAGTCTGTGTTTTTCTTTAGGTTACAAATGGTGCGACTCTCCCTTGAAAAAGACTCCCCCCAAGAAAAATGGAACCTGGATCGTGATACGATAAAACCTTCGAGACCCACTCTGATACAAATTTGCCGCCTCTACTACTTACTATTTTAGTTTTCTAGTACAAAAAATGCAACTTTAATGCTCTAAGGTCGCTCATTTTTCGCAACAATAAATACTACCAAAATTGCCGAAGGTGACAACTGAGTAATTTGCTTATACATACATATGACGTCTTTATCCGGGAGGTAGACAATTAAAAAAACGCCCTCGTATGGAAATCGATTCATACTGTTAGCGATAAAAATGCACTAATTGTATGAAATCATGTGCTAAGTATTTGAATGCGTAAGATTTATAGTTTAGGCATGACATACAATTCGATAATAAGTACTATAAAACCACATACATATCCCGTAAAAAGTAAAACGAAAACCATCACCAAATGCGACATTCCCAGTTGATTTTGGCTGCCATGTCTTCCCTTGTTCACCTTACTCTTCAACTTTGTGTTGTACACCTGCTTTTCCCAATGAGAAATTAAACCGGACGATGTAATCCTGCCAATCAATTTGCGAAAATCGCGCGTTAATGGGAAACCCTTCACAAAAAGCATTTCTAAAGGCATAGACACAATGCTGTTCTTGAAACAGTGGATAAGAGGTTCTTCATTATCGATGTACTGGTACGCAAATTCTAAGACGTGTCTTGGTGCACAAGTAGCGGAATGTTTGTTTATTGCAGTGTCCCAAAGGCAAATCGCTATGTCCTCACAAACTTTCGTCAATTTTTTTAACTTTAACGCGTTTGCGTCATTACGTTTCTGAAAGTATCTCCCATGATTTTCCATAACCCACACAGTCCAATTTTTTTCCAACACATCTCCTAGGTTGTTGACTTCCTGGTCATATCGAGGCTTTGTTAACGTACTGATAATCGAACTTTCGTACACCGCGGTTATGTGCAATGAGTACAGCACCCACAGTATAAACAAGAGTCTTGCTTTGGTATATCTGGGTTGCGCCTTTACTGGGATATTATATAGTATTGCGAAAGAATTCTGTAATCCTCCGGCGAAACTTTTGTAAGTGTTTGGCTCATTAGACTGAAGAGAACACAGTCCCCACAGACACAGACCAACAGCGATGCAAAGAACGTAGTTGGAAACAAAGATTTCAAGTGGTAGCACCATTAACAGCTTTTTCCATTTATCCGCATCTTTGGCGTGAGGGACGCACCAAGTGAGCGTCTCGCGAAAACTGTAGATGGCATAATCAAAATAGCGACTTCGTTCATTAGTTGCAGAAAATGACCCAATAAGCAAATCGCAGTGTTCTTCTTTCAACTCCAGCAGAGGTCCTGTAGCACTACCGTTTTCATGAATGTACCCCCATTTCTGGGATGTATTGGAATACAGGTATAGTATGGAACCGTTAATTACTTCCGCTATAGTATTTAACAACTTGACTTCAATGCCATTTATAAATTTACCAAGTACTGGCGGTAACACGTACGGTGGCCAAATGACCGCCAATACCTTTAATGGACACCCTTTTAAATTGTGGCGAATTTTGTCGGGATACCAGTTTTTACCAACCATCAAACTTCCGTTTGTACAACGGTCAATAATCGCAACATCTTTCGGAGTAACATCGCAAGTGAATTCCCAAGACGGGTTCCAAGCATAAACATTAAAGGTACTGCTGCTGTTTGGTTCGGACAACATCACAACGGCGTTCAAGGCTTTCTTTCTCCATAACTGCTTTATAATTTCGTCAACCACAAATTTGGGATCAAAAAAGATGGCCGCCGATATGATTAAGAATTTCGCTTCGGAGTTCCACGTGGGCAAACTTCGCAATACCTGTAAGCTTTGCTCAAATTCATCTGGGTGTCTTATTTGCAGAATGTAGTTGTTAATAGTTTTAATGTAAGATTCTCCAGCGGGAGCGTTTGTTTTTTTTATAACAATCGTCATATTGCTCCGGGTAAACAGCTCGTCCAAAACTAACGCATCGCCAGCGATTGGTGCCAGGTTCATAACTTCTGTGATAGATAACGATAATACAGTTAAGTCACCTTCATAAAAAAATAGAGCCGATGCCTGGCCCACGCATTTTGACATGGACATTCTGGTGGTTACGAAATTGTTTGAAATGGGTTCCATTTTACACCACGTCGTCGTGCCTAAAAAACTGATTAAAGCTGCTGCGACTATAAACGCATACATTTTTCGAGTGCGAGTAGTGCCATCAACTATATGTAAAGAATTGCGACGTTTGCGTGTGATCGTATCTCACCTAGTTATTGTGCAAACGCTATAAAAGTAATGTGTTTGGCTTACCTCGATAACGAGCTCTTTCGATTAATTCAAAGATATCTTTTCTCTAATTAGTTTCAAAAAGTGCGATCGGACATACTACTCTATGCACGTGTATAGAAACATTGGGTGTTATGCAATATTTTTCTGGGTAAATTTCAACCCAGAATATTATCCCCATGAAAACTTGATCCGGCAGATCAGCCTCGTAATATTCACCCTCAGAAGGTCGGAAAGTTTCGCTCTTATACCCTTAACCACCACAAAATTAGCCTTTAGAAAATTTTTTCCGGAATATTCACGTGGCTCTCCACAGATATTCCCACAAATATTCGCTTGTAGAAGATTCTCCTCGGAGTCTTATGCGACATTCGGGAATATTCGTCCTCTCCGAGGGATACGCCTATGGAATATAAATAAGACCTCAAAATATTCGTTCGAGGAAGGATCACCCCAGAATATTTGCTCCCTTAAAATTCTTTCTAGATGATTCGCTCTCAAGAAAAATTTCTCTCCGCTAGAAAGTGCGCTCGCTAAGAACTTGCTCCATTAGAAAATAAGGCTCGAGTTTGAGGATACGTCGCCTTTGAGATCAATTGGCGAATTTTCCAGCAACGAATTTGGCGTAGGGGTGAGTTTTCGAAGGGGAACGTACTGCCGCGTGTCGTCTTAAGCGAATTTATCTTACATGTGGATAAGATTGCGTGATGGGAATGGGCGAGTAACCACAGCTACAAATTACGTTTCACGATCAATTTTAATTGATGATAGAGGTGGTTACTTTGTCTACTCCTATTTATACTTTAAACCTTTAATAAAAATGTTGTGACATCGGATCATATGTTTTTATTAACTTTCTCAAAGCTGGTTTATTAGGGGGTTTAAATTGTACTGAAGATACCCTATACATATACGTACCCAAAAATCTCAACATTAATATTTGTCGTAGTAAGCTTAATGCAAATAGAAGGATGAACAACATTACACTACAATTGGGTATTATGTAACCTGTTGTAAAGTATGCAAATAAATAAATAAATAAATAAATAAATTTCAGCTATTACAACGCATAGAAAAGAGCTAATAAGAAAATTACTCGACTCTAGCATTTGATGATTTTTTCAAAATTTTGAAAACCTTGGAATCAAGTCTTACATCTATGTTTTCTAGTTGGGGGGTGGTTACCCCTTTTAATTCAATTGCACATGAGGCCGTGTGAAATATATTTTGAAATGATATTCAGTTCTGCTACCAGGCTTCACTTTAGTTTTGGTTTCCAACCCTTTTGACTACAGAGTTTATATACAGGCTGATTCAAATTCGAGGGCCACCATGGGGATCTCGGGAACTCTAAGAGATAGGTCGGTAGTTTAAATTTGACAAAGTTGCGTATTCTAATGGTTAACAAAATGCAGTTTGGAAACTGAAAATATTCCGACTACTTTCGGAGCATAATCGCTTTATTTTTTACTGAAGTTATTTAAAAAGATATTTCGAAATAACTGAAAATGAAACATTGTTATGACCTTTTTTTTCCCTCTACAAGATGCTATTTTTAAATTTTAATTTTGACGTTTCGTCTCCCGTCCATCAACGTAATTTTTGTTTTTTCTTAAGGAAGTCATTCTTACTTTTTGTGTCATTTGATTTTTTTCTGATTTCAAAAATGTAAACATCACTATCTTTTAATCAGAAATGACGCTATTAATTCGTAAAAACTCAAGAAATACGTACGTACACTACCCAAGAAAAAATTTTCTAGGTAAAAAAAAGATATTTTAGAAATATTAAAAAACCGTGATGTTTACATTTTTGAAATCAGAAACAAATTCTCTATCAAATGGCATAAAAAGCAAAAAAGACTTCCATAAGAAACAACCAAGTTCATGATGATGGTTAACCGGTGACGAAGCGTCGGATTTAAAATTAAAAGTAGCATCTTGTAGAGGGAAAAAAGTGGTCATAATAATGTGTATTTAATTCAAAATATCTTTTTAAATAACTTCAGTAAGAAATAAAAACGATTTTGCAAAATTTCGTTTTTTTAAATGGAACACCCCATATTTTATTATCTACTGATTTGGAACATACTTGAAAAATACTTATTTTTTTATGTAACTTGTTAAACCCCTAACTTTAACGATTTCGCTGTTATAACCTCTTTTCGTCAAAATTTGACAGTTTTTCGAAAATTTTTTGGAGAGAATCTAAATCGCGTGGACGCTTTTGGACTGAGGTATAGGTCCTCTTCTACATTCACATAATTTTTTTTTAGGTACTTTATAGAAGAAATAAAATTTTTTATTGACCGTCAAATGTCATATTTTTTAAAAATTTCAAATGGCACCCCTTTAAACAAATTATACCTTTGGGTAGCCAAAACTATAAATTTTCCCAATAACTTTATGTGTGTGATGTGGTTAATTTATTTAGTTTCAAAATGAGCAAGCAATCAAATCTGTTTGGATTTTTAACGAAATCTGGAAGTGCTAAAGACAATAACAAACAACATAAATCGCTCAATGTCAACATTTAGTTTTTTTTTGTTAATTATTAAATTTTTTAAATTGTCTTAATAAATATTGACTTTATTGGAACCACTGGAAAGCATTTTTCAGTAGCTTTCCAACGATGTGTCACAAGTATGGGGTTGCTGGGGAGTTAAGAGGGGTGGTGGGGGGTTGTTGCTGATAACGTCATTCTGGTTCACCCTCGGTACCCCCGAAACGGTTTTGCGCGATTTTCAATATCTTCTTTAGTTTGGAAAATATGGCCGACTGCATAGTTTTAAAATTGACACTCCGTATAAGGGAATTACATAACTGTTGTATGTATTCAACTCGCTAACAATAAATAAAAAATATTTAGTTTAGCGTGTAGTTCATTTAACTGGGTTCCTCAATGGCATTAACAATAGGATTAAGTACTAGGGGGTCGCGATTACAAAAAGGTTGAGAATCGCTGTTATAACGTGTTACAAAAAAAACAAAAAAAAAAGTATTTTTTAAGTACGTTCCAAATCAGTAATAAAATATGGGGTGTTCCATTAAAAAAATGCAAGTTTGATACGCCACTGGAATACGGCACGCCCCTGGTGATCAAAGATATATTAGAGAAATATGCCGGCGGTAATTGCGTACAATTTTGCTCTAAGACTTTTTTCGGTATCTTCTATGGTAACGTAATTATGATCCGAGGGATCTTAGGTGCTACACCCTGTATATAGGTTAACTGTGTAAAGTTTGAACCTAAACGGACCAAGTGTTTAGCAGTTCGGGTTCACGGACAGACGGACACCATCGATTCTCCTATTAAGTTCCATCGCATTGCTCGGCCGCTTGATAGGATTTATACGTCTTGTGGATGGGGAAAAAGTGAGTAATAGCATAGAGGCTATGGTAATAGCTATTAAGATAACTAGGTTTTTTATGGGTACTTTAAAGGACAATGGCTATTAAAATCCGAGCGACCGAAGGGAGCAAAGTTTTAACGGGTAGAGTACTTTAAACTATAAAACACCGTGTTACCTTCGAGATTTTTTATAACACTGAAGCATATTTTATCCGAATTCGTCTTTTATTAATATTTTATCATGAGAGAAAAATGTTTCTCAAGATTGACGTAGGTAGTAACCATGGTAATAGAATCAACAACATTTCAAAAAAAATTAAACAGCGTACTTTAAATAGTGTATAAAGGACGTTACCATTGACGACGTCGAATTTGATAGATAACTTAAGACACGAGAATGAATCTTAGAAACGGTTTAAAATATATGTCAGTGTTAAAAAATGATTTTAATTCAAAAATATATAAAGAATTAACCAGGGAATTAACTGAGAGCAAATATAAAAGGGAATACCTTTCCAGATGCCAATATTTCGTAGACAAATATTCGGAGGAGTTTTTCAGTGGCAAATTTACATGGAGCGAATGCTCCCAGAGCGTGCGTTTTGGAACAAATTTATCGGATACGCAAGTTGTACGTGCGTATCGGAATAATTTTATAATCTTAATATTCTTTTCTTTGTTCGGCAAATTACAATTGAAATGTTCAAAATCACAGACGCGTTTGTAGCTTGTTTTATACAACGCAACGTACGTTAATTTAGCTACAGCAATTTAAAGTGTAATTTTATTTTAAAAAAATCTGTTTGATTGTCGAATCAACATATTTTGAAATTTTACGATTATTGCAATCTAAATAAATGTCCACTGCTTATTAAATTGTGATTGCATTTCATTTATTCTCACTTCTAATCGCCAGACGTTTCTTGAGTCGACGGCGTACAAAAAATTATTAGGGATCTTAAATCACTCGATTTAAAGTTTGTGCATATTTACAAAAATAAATAATGTTTCTAATCTCTTAATTAGTTAATAATAAACTAATTTTTGAAGTAACTGTGACAACTAGTAAACCTTTCTACATTTGCATCTTAAAATTAAACAAAGGTTTATGATCTTTTATTTTTATTACATTTAGAACAACGCATCCAGAATGTAATTAATGTATAAAATTGGCCTTCGATAAAATCATTATATAAAAACTTATACTAGAAAATTTATTTAATATTATAAATTAAGTATTTGTACCTCAACGATTATTACTAAAACAAAGCAATGTAGTACTGTGAAATTACCTAAACCCAGAAAACCTACGCGCTATCATGGCTCCTTTGATACCTAGCTAACCACCGCACGATCTTATCATAATTACTATTCATCCATCGTACATTTCCCTCAACTTGTTCTATCGATTGCTCGATGGTTTTGGCCACAACGCTGAACTCACCAACGTTTTCCCTAACGAAGGTTTTGAGCTGGAAATTTAAGGTAAAGATACAAATAATTGAAAATTTGACTCACATCATTAAGCTCCTCTTGGGTATTTATGTGCGAGATACAGGCTTTCACAATGGAATTGAGCAGTGATAACGACGAACCAACCCTGCAGCGTTTACTCAATTTATCAAATTATCGGGAGTCGTACTTACGATTTCTTCAACAGGGCCCAATTGTTTTTGAAAAATTTGTAAGTCAAATCTTGCCCGATTATGTTGTTCGCGACTGCGGCAAAGACACGAGGTGCGTCTTGTTTACGTATGCCGGAACCTTCGGTGATGGCCCAGTACAAATAACGACTCAGAATCCAAGTGTCGCGCGAGCACCCTAGAGCGGAGAGAATCGTTTCCTTTTCTGAGCCGACGTTTGTGCGTTGGTAGCGCTCCCACGCAAATTCCCATTCTTCCTGCCCGCCGGCCCGGATTGCCACGCAATAGACTACATTCTTTTGATTTGGTGAAATTCTGAAAAGTGGTAATCATTTTGTGCCATGGTCGATTATGGGAATCATACGGATTGTACTGATCCGAGTTGGGAGCGGTTCGCCAATTATGGAAATAAGTCACCGCGTTCCTAATGCAATCGATGTTACCCAAGAGGCAAGCGCGCCACAACACTTCCATACGGTTATACACCGTAAGCTGGGAATCTTTGGGAGAATCCTCAAATCCGACATGCGCATACACCTCTTTTAGCAAGGATGACAAGTACAGCTGCAAGTAAACGATTTGAATAGCATCAGTCGTCACCTTTGCCTTACCTTTAATTTATCAAAATCGGCAGTTTTCATGAACATTTCCTGAATGTAATCCAAACCAATGAACGCGGTCATCCACGGAACGCAATCGCGCTCATTGGTCAAATACCGTGTGAGATTAAGCGCTATATCGTAATCCAAGAAACCGGCCGCCGCTAAGTTTAGGGAATCGTCCAGCAATTGTGCCCTATTTGTGGAACTGAAGTTCTTAAATCCATTCTTATCCAACAGCTGTTGCGTTAATAACTGCCAATTTTTATTGTCGTAGTTTACCCGATAGTAACCCCTTTGGTCAATATTAACTAGCAGCCACTCATTCTTGTCGAGCTTAGCGTCGGTGAGGACTATTTCAGGTTCGACAGGTAACCACTCAGACTTGATCTCCCGGTCATCTTTCGACACGTACGTTAATGGTATCCACCATAACGAAGACTCGGGGTCTGTTCTGTTTGAACCGATTAGAAAGCGTTCCTGTTTAAAACTGATGAACTTGGAGTCGTAGCTTCTCGTCACGGTAACAAGCGGGAAACCTGTCTGCAGGGTCCATGTATCCATTATTTGCTTCACGGCCAGTTCTTTCTTCAAAGTTCCATCTTTGTGGGCCTGTTCTGTTAACGCATGCCATAAATCGTCTTGCTCGGCGCTGCTATACATCCTGAAAACCACGAGATTAAGCTTCGTGCAATACAGATGTCTCAGAGACCAACCTGCTGGTTAAGTAATTTGTCAAACCCCTTCTAAACACTTCAGATGTTAGAAAATACTCCATCATCCTGATGATGGTAGCACCTACGCAGAGTATGACAGTATTCTAGTCTAAAAAACCATCGCTTACCTTTCGAGTAAGAGATCCTATCAAATATATCGTTTATCTCCACAGGATTGTTTACCTTAATAGAAACTGGATGCGATGATTTCAAAACGTCGAGAGAAAAAACGTTTTGAAGTTCAAGTACCACAAACTGATCCATAACCTTCCAATCGGGTTGCACCTTTCGAAGAACAATGCTTATTCCTAGTCTTAGAGAGGGTGAAACTTACTGCGTCAGTGCCTATGTACTCCATGTAACTAGCAAAACCTTCATTCAGCCATATATCCGTCCACCATCTGGGTGTTACCAAATTGCCAAACCACTGATGAGCAAGTTCGTGAGCAATTACGCTTGTTACCCTCTGAAGGCTCGACCTGCTCGATACGCCTTCTTCGTATAACATTGCCGTTTCTCTAAAAATTTCATTGATTTACGGTCACAGTTAATAAATGTATTCATTGTGTCACTCGTAATTTAAGGATAAATGAAGTCACTCACAAGCTCTAAAAGTGCCAGGAAATTGACACAGATATTGCCAATTGAGTGAAAGATATTTTGACAATGATCCAGCACATCAATTACATTGGATCACTGATGGCGTATTAACACGCTCAGGGTGTATTTTAGTACTAGTGCGTTCGTTCAGTGAACTGAAAAAAATTGCTCGAACTTCGATCTCAACTAACGACACAATTTTTATTTTTAACCCATTCACACATTTTGTATTTTTTCGTAAATTATATAATCGAGATCTCGCATATCACAAAAAAGCGTGTCGATAATTTATGGAAGCATAGGCTTCGTAGTATACCTAATAATAACGTGACTTTTTGGAATCACGGTTACGTTATAACAAAATTAGATCTATCTATAGAAAATCCCATTGGGCGAAGATTAATTAAACTTATGCTTTGCTGTAGAAAAATGTTTAGATTATTACCTACTTAATCTAAAAATGTTTAATTTTTAATGCAGTTGGCGCGTGTACATGAACCCAATTTAAAATAAAATAAGAAAGTTAAAGAGCCCGCTTTCACAAGCACCAAAACTTTTCTGCAATTTTTTTCATTTCGTCCAGTTTATGTCTTGAAGCTAATTATTAAAACAAAACTTCTTTCTACGTGTTCTCAGTGCTAAGATCTTAAACCCTCGGGCGGACGGAATTAGTTAACATCTGTTGTATTTGTCATAAAAATACGCAAAATGTATAATAATAAATAAATCCCTGTAAACATGATCATAATTAGACGCTCGGGAAAACTCTCTCCAGTAAATTCGATCCCGAAACGTTAATAAAACTTGCCTTTGAAATAACTGCTAGATATAGCCTGTCCCGAATTCTTGCGTTTATTAAATGGCTCTCATAATGAGATACAATTCTACCAGAGGTTATTATGGTGGATAGATAGAGATGGTTTACAGTATACAGAATTTCGCTTCCTGATTATCCTCCTCTCCCACAACATCATTTAGGCTCCACAGTATTTGCCCTCGATGTACCTACCTAGACCCTTGGAAAATTCGCCACCAGAAAAGTATCCTTCAAACCCAAAGTGCAGATTAACTCGTTTCCGGGGGCGAATTTACCACTGCGAGTTTTCCAGAACCGCACAAGAATTAACAAGCCTTTTCTCAACAAAATCGCTAATTAATATCAAAATTGATTAGAATTGCAAAATCCGATCCAATATTTCGAATTTTATTTTAATAGATCATATTTTAATATTAAAAACAATTTCAAAGTTTTGTTATTTTAGAATATGTACAGGGTGTCCTATTAATAAGGGTCACAGGCCATATCTATGGAACCGTTAATTGCACAGCTTGGGGAAAATATTTTTTTAACAAATGCGGCCAAGAAAAATCGCTGGAAATTATTTTCAAGTTTCTAGGCTTGCCGCTAGAAGGCTCAAGATTAATGGTTAAGCATAAAATTGATTTTTTCTTGAAATATACATGTATAAACAATACGACGGATATTGTCCTCTTATTTCAAAACAATATTTCAGCTAGGCCTGACGATGGGACGTAAGTGCCCGAAATCATCGCCATAGAAAAAATTAATAAAAGTCTGTTCGGAATATACTTCATACTTTAACATAAAAAATACATGCACCGCCATTTTGCATCATTTTGATGCAGCAAATATTTCTCTCGCTAGCTCATAAAATATGAGGGGTGGGGAAGAGGAACATGAATTGAGTGTAACTTAAGTTTAGGTTAACCGATTTTTGGTCTTATTGGAAAGTTTAACCTGATTTTACATTAAAAGAGTGTTTTTATGGTAGAGGGCGCGGTTTGACATCCACAGTCACTTGGCATTGGCACGTTTTCTAAAAAAAATTCAAATAGAACGATATAATTATTATAATATGATATCAAATAAGATGAAAAAAATGAAAATATCAGTGAAAACCGCATTTTGATATCTGTTTCCTAAGCGGAGATATGACGAAACTACGCACATGCACAAGTTTAAATTGCAATATTTATGTTCATCCAAGTTGGATTTGAAACAAAAGAAACACCCCCACCCTTCGCATTTTATGAGTTAAAGCAATATGTGCTGCATCAAATTCGCCCTCTAGCGACAAACCTAAAAACTTGAAAATAATTTTCAGGATTCTATACAGATTCTATGAAAAGATGCTAAGGCGATCCGAAGAACATTCCAAGTGTACGAGTATTTGAAAATAAGAATCTAACAGAAGGTTTTATAGAGATTAATAAAAAATCCCATGTGATAATGATAATGAAACATATGCCGAGAAGATTCTATAAAAAATGCTAATTGTATGATGTCTAGGAAGGCTTCAAACTACTCTAGAGTCGCGTAATCCTACGAACTTTCATACAGATCCTAACATCCTAAGGTGATGCTAAGACTAGAGAGAAGATTTCAAAACATTCTCTAGGAATCATTAAGAAGATGCAATGGCCATTCTAAGGAATCTAATAGATTTATAAAAGTTCTAAGACGGATATTGTGAAATCATTAAGAAAATTGTGGGGAGATGAATACTTTAGAAGAGAGTTCTGAGAAGATTACAAAAATATTCGGAAAATGCTTCAAGAAAATTCCTAGAAGATATTGTGTTTGTACGAGTATTTCTAAGATGAATGAATGAGACATCGTATATGTACTTATTTTGAAAACAGCAAATTACTCAGCAAGTACTTTTGTAATAAACAATTGACAATTTTTGATTTTCCCCCGTGTCTCTTAAGCGAGAGAATATTTTCACATTTTGATTGTGCCATTGTGACCCAAAAAGAACACATGTCACCAGTATTAGAAGCTTTTTTGATGGCACTAAAAATTACGGAATTTTTGCTTTATATCATTTTTGAATAGTTTATCTTTCGGTATGTGATTTGAAAGGGCCCATATCCCGATTAGATCTATGGGATCGTATAGAACTTGTTCCATTCAAACATCCTTCTTTTTTAAAGGTGTCTGTAGATTTACACCCGTGGATACTCTAATAACTTTTTTCAAGAAATTCACGTGCAATAAATCGTTCGCTTAAATGTTGGAATTTTTTCTACATCCCTAATCCGTAAAATAAACTAAACTCGAGCCATACTTTTAAAAGGCACTTTTTTACCAATCATATGCACGGTTGCGTATCTTCTGAAGTAGAATCAGTATGAAAGTTTAAAATTTTTTGCTATTTAGCGGAATTCAATTGGATTTAGGTGTATTCAAATGGGATTTAAATCTATTTAACGGAATTTATGTGTAGTGAAGGGGATTTAAGTGTATTTAATGGAATTTAACTATTTTATTGATTTTAAATGTATTTATTAAATATATTTTTTTGTAAACTTGGCTGAAATTAAAAGATCTTCAAAAACTATTAAATATAATATTCTTCCGAATTTTTCAAACACTCAAGTCAAGCAAATCAAAATTGAGAATTGAAATTTTTATAATTTCTCCTCGTACTTCCGGCATCAGCTACAAGGAAAGTCCCAATATTTACCTAAATGAATGATTTGGGAGAGTCAGTGGCCTCGCCAACTTCTGAAGATTCCAAAGAATTTACTACGCAAATTTTGACCTGAAATAAATCTTGGATAGGAAAAGAAAAAACTGACATGAACACTCTCTCCGGATCGGAGAATGAGTTCGAATAATCACAAAATTAATTGAAGTATTTAAAGAGATGCCTTCATTTTACTAACGTCTTCCATACCGAAAATTCCAAAATAGTTCAACTTACCTATAAGTAACCAAACCCCAATTCTCCATTGCTCCAGCTGCGAAATCTGGTAACGCGATCATATCGACTTTCGGAAGAGGAAACTTGATTTGGAAAAAGTCCTCGTAAAACTTCAACACTTTCGGTCCAATTTCCAAGCTATACCTCGCCTGAGGTTGGGCGCCCTGCCGAACCCAAACGGAAAAATTGCCGCTTTTTAAACTAACAAAGTCGGAAACAACAAACGCGACTAGATACGTCGACATCGGTATCGACTCTTGATACACATCCCACTCGTAATCCTCAAGACCATCGCTACAATAAAAGAAAATGAATGCAACTAAATCGAACAATCCTCAACTTACACGGGCTTTGATAACACTTTAGGCATATTGGATATCGACGACATATTTTTAAACCTCGCTAAACTGATTTTAAATTTCGCTTTCATAGCCGGCTCATCGAAACATGGAAACGCTCTTCTCGCATCCGTCGCCTGAAATTGGGTCGCCGCAATCCACCTTTAAAACAAAGACTTAAAATTCTCGATTGGAAAGATGGAGGCAATTACCTCACTTCAGTCTCAACATTGTAGGAACTTCGATAAAACCCCTGCATTTGGTCATTTAATATTCCTTTAAACTCGATGTAAATGTCGTATTGACCGGCTTGGAGTTTCTCCTTCGGGAATATTATCAGAAATTGTCTTTCGGTGTCGTTCTCAATTTTCTCAACTGCGAAAGTGTTATTTTGTAAATCGTTGACGGTGATTGACTTCTGGTTGATTTCCAGCTCATCAGAGTGTAAAGTTATGTTACTAACGGCTTCAGTAACATTCACCCTTATAGTTATTTCCCCTTTAAAAGTGAAATTTCCTTCCAATATAAACGGGATGAGCTTTACATCGTAAGCATCTGGCAGGATGGAGCGAGGAAGTCTGATGTCAACTATTTTCTCTTTTGGCACTGTTGTGGTCACCGGATCAACAGTTGTGGTTGTGCTGTATTCCCGAACTTCTGTTGTAGTCGTACTAAAGTTTTCGTATGGCATCTGGCCGCATATTTCTACTTGCTCAACGACCTTTGTTGATGGCGACGTACACGAGGATAGGTGGTACACGAGCAACCCCGTGCCGACCAGGCAACCGATAAACAACAGTGCCAACACAAAAGCCAAGCTCTTTGATAGTGACAAATGATTTTTTTTTCCAAACGATGTTACTGCATCCATCATACTAAAATTGTCTCTATCATGAGTCATTACCTAAAACAACAGAAAAACTGATTTCATTAATTAGATTTAACAATGTTACAGGGAATAAAAAGTGCATTCAGCATAAAAAGCAGCAAATTAATCAATGCATATGATTTGCCATCATCAGGGTGGAATAATTTGCAAATTTATCCATCATTACATGTTGAAGATTACAACATAACACGTAACATTATTTTATTATATCAACAACGAGTAGTTAAAGATAACGTTGGGCAAAGGCTATTTTGACCTTGATATGAAATCTATTACTTGGGCCACAACTTAACCAACAACTTCGGAAATTGTACAAAAATACTAAATTTATAATCAATGATACGTTAATTTTCGTGCAAGAGAGAAATCTTTAAAGAATAAATAAAAATGTTGTGAAGATCATTTTTCGGAACTTTGTAAAAGCATGAGAGGTACCTATATGTAACCGATACCTTCAAGAAGTTTGTAAAAGATTGCAAAGAATTGTAAAAATCTTTAAAAGATCCTTGAATAGTCTTGATATTTGATTAATATCGAATGTATTTAATTGTTATATCTTTCTCACCCTTACTAGTCTAATTGGAAGTTCAAAGCGAAGATACTTCCGTTGTATAGTTTGGTCAGCAGCACTTAAAATCTTACTATAATATTATTTTTATTTTTCAACAAATTTATACCATCATAGATGCTATTTACATAACTTTTATCGGATCGGGTTTTCCATTTGGACGGGTACTTCCAACGCATCATCGGTTATCACGGAAGTTGCTAGCAAAGATAAGGTGGATTGGTTTGACTCTGTTGTTTTAACTCAGTGATTTCAACCCCTAATTTGGTTATTAAATCTTTAGCTAATTAAAAATCAGTATTGGGCTATTGGCGAAAAAAATATTGTTGATTGGATCCTTTTCCCTTTGACAATCGCAGGTAGCCGTCCACTGTAAAACTGGTCGCCTGTAGGGTGTACTATGTTTGTTGTATGTTTTTATACTAGAAGACGTATAACTGTATAAGGATCGTTCGAAGATCTCTGGTAAGCAGAAAATGGCAAATTTACCAAAGGAATGCTTTTCCAATGATCTATGCGTTATAATACCGTTTCAAATGTTAAAGATCACTACACACTAGGAGATCAAGGATAAATGAGAACTTTATATCCTTCGAATCTACAGTTTCAATTTTTTTGAAAATTAATTTTTAATTACACGAAAATACTGACATGTAACTAAGAGAAATCTTGTTTTGCTTTTCGGTAAATAAATAATATCCTTAGTATTGGGATTTGGAAGGCCATATTGGTCTCGTTGTAAAGTTAGACATAGAAAGAAACTCGGGCACTTAATTTCAATTGAGCTTTGTTGGTTAATTGGTTTACCAAGCCGTGGCGACAAGATAGGGAGGGTTTGAAGGCGTACGAACCGACAGACAGAGGCGATACTAAAATTCACTGGAAGACCTCGACAATTGGGAACACCCACACCGAATTAATTATAAAGAATGTTATGTTTACAAACAAGTGTACATTGACATTGCCGTTGACACGCGGTCTTGTAACACATAATTTCGTTTGGTGCCAAGGAGGTCAATGTTAAATATACAGGGTGTCTGGTTTTTCATTGTAATTAAATGCGAACGAAGCAATCAAAAACTATATTTAGAATCGAGTCCGAATTGTGACCCATTAACACAGTGGCAATTTGCTAAATATAACCGATGCTCTTGAATTAACATCTTGGACAAATTAATTGCATGTCACGACAAAGGATTTACTCAATCAGCATAATAAATTGCAATGTCTCTACTTTAATCAGAATAGTAATTTTATGAACTCGTAAATTGTGATAAATTTATATTTACCTATTGATTGACGTAGGGAGTGATATTTTTACTTTAGCTTGATTGGGGTTCGACTCATTTTTTTAATAACAACTTGAGCAAGTCGTTGCTATTTATATTGGTATTTGGAGCAATTTGTAATAAAACTCAATTGGCAAATTGTGTAAATAGTTAAAGGTGATATACATTTCCTGTTTTATTTTCAGTTAGTCTCTGCTCAGATTTAATTTGTTGTATTTTGTTAAAAGTTAATTTCCTAACCTACCATCCAACGAGCTTTGGTTGCCAATGGTCTGATATAAAACTCCTAATTTGTGGTAAATTTCATATAATCCACTGTTAGAAATTTCCAGGCTCTATTTCTGTTTCAGGTTTAGTAATATAGAAAAGATTAAACATACTAATTTAAAAGCACTAAACGGTTAGTGTCAAATGAAAGACAAATTTAAACCAAATGAGCAGCTTTAATTAAAACATATTTTCTATACTGTAGGGTAATTTAAAATGTAGATTTCGCACATTCTAACGGATTAATTAAGCTGTGACCGTCTTCGTCTTATTCATTTACAAGGAGCGCGACAAAAAGAGTGTTCAAGTAAATGATCCGATGACAAACAAGCTTTAATTGTGGTTAATTAAGCTTTGGTATAATGTTCTCTTCAACTGTCTTTCATAAAATGAAGTGAAACAAAATCGATTTTCTGTTTTTTTTTCAATTTCCAGTTGCGGAAACCGAACGATGATGAAAATTTTACACCTTGTAGAGCGTATAAAATCGCATGAATCCCTAGAAGCTTTTCCTTATACTGCTGGGAAAGCTCTCATCAAACTTTGCAGGATGTCAAGTCAATCATTGGAAGTGATGTTAAATGTCGTAGTAGGTTTATAAATCGATGGTAAATTTAATGGGAAAGTTGAATTGCTTCGGAAACTCGTTTAGGTCTTTTGTTCTTTGCACCATTAGATATTCGATATACCTACGTCATACAATAATACCAAGTTGGCTTTTAGATTGACGCATCATTTTGCCTTGTATCAACAACTTTTAAACGTAACACTCAAATTGTGTTGTCATAGCTTCGATGAAGCCGAAAATAGCTAAAGTACCTACCCCTTCCGTCGAAGAATATTTACGTTATCCAGTTATTGAATATTTTATGAAAACAACGGGAATACATTAAGCGTACCTTCCTGTTATCCACTTTATAGACACAATTCATGCATAAATTTGCGTTACTTGCTTCAAATATGATAACAATTTTACAAAATTATCATACCTTCCTTTTGTGCGTATTCCTATCTTAGAAATTCCCGTTTTTACATTATTCAAATGTTGTCTTTATTCAGAAAATGTTTTTTTTAACTTCTATACCGCCACAACAAGATTATTATTCTAGCAAACATTGTGGACAAATCAAAAACGTGAATCCGGCTTGTCTCGCATATATGTATGTGGTTTGTACCGTTGATAAAACGGTTTGATTATAATAGTTATTTACATAAAAGTCAGGAAAATGACACATTATTTGCGAAGAAATATTGAAGTACGAGGCCCCTTTGGGGCCGAGTACTTTAATTTCCGAGTCAAATAGTGTCATTTTACTGACGAGTTTTGTATTAAATTTTATCAGAAATGGTATTTTGGTTGAAAACTGGGATTTCTCACATCCATATTCACCCTAACAATTTAAAATAAAAAATAGAGATAACATATCACTGATGTGGGAAATGATCATGGTCTGTCCACTATATAGGGATCGATGGAATTTTTGCCGATATTTCTATGCCCGAAGGCCGATACCGAAAAAAAAATGTATTTTGAAGATTACAATTTCGTAGTCCATAGTTTTAGGAAATCTGAGATGTGGGAGCAAATTGTTTCTCTTTGCGCATCAACCGCGAACAACCTTCCGAATTTTTGAGTCAGTTTCCTCTGTGCGCGATATGCGGTATGTCTTTCCTCTCAGTGCATCGTACGAAGCTTTGGATAGGACACATAGGAAATTATTTTGTAAATTACAGTTGTAACTGGGAATTAGTTTATAATTTACAGTTGTAATTGGGAATTACACTAATTTACAGTTGTAACTGGGAATTACACTAATTTACAGTTGTAACTGGGAATTATGCGAATTTACAGTTGTAACTGGGAATTAGTTTATAATTTACAGTTGTAATTGTCAATTACACTAATTTACAGTTGTAACTGGGAATTATCCTTGACGCAGGTAGTATATAGTTACAACGGTTAGTTTAATTCCCAATTACAACTGTAAATTATAAACTAATTCTCAGTTACAACTATAAATTAGTATAGTTCCCAGTTACAACTGTAATTTACAAAATAATTTCCTATGTGTCCTATCCAGAGCTTCATAGCATCGCCCCATATGGCAAACAAAAATAATTTGGTGCATTATTTATTGCAAAATATTCAAGATACAATCGGATGCGAACTGAAACTACCTACTTCCTGTACACCACTGACTGAACGATATGCACATGTAATATTTTTGTGCCAACATCCTATATAGAAAAGCTGATTTTCGCGCTTTCGATCTTTCTAGCACATTTAGTAATCTTAAAAGTAATAAAATAGTACAATTTCGTGAGAGTTAGTTTACGACAAAATCTTATTTCGCGTGCGTGTCCTTTCGTTGAACGCAATAGCAGTAACTTTTCACGCCTATTATTGTCATGCGTTAAGCTGCGATTATTTATTGTTTAGACACGACATATTACTCACTGCAGGTAGTAAATTAATCATTCCAGTTTAACTACCGTAATGCTATTTAATGGCGTTGGAAGCTTATTGTTACTTACTAATAAATAAATACCGGAACAAACAACTTTTTCGCAATCATGATGCAATTAATTCTGATTTTAGAAACCAATTCGATTTGTCCAAGGGTAAAGCATAGGCCACTTTTAAAGGTGTCAGTGTGGAAAGGGATGTTAGAAAATGCTAAGATTAGAAAAAAACTAAGATACAGAGTGTCCCAACGAAAATTGACACCTCTCGAAAATTAGGAAAAAATCCAAAAACCCGTCCAGTTTTGTATCGACGGGGAGGATTGAAATTGCAGCATATAAGAAATTAGTCTCTCCGGTACTGGCAAAAATTTTAATACGACAATTATTTTTCACCCATGACCAGCTCAGCAGTAAACAATATTTTCAAACCCCTTTTTCGTGAAAATTTAATTCTTCTCTAAATAGCAGACCATGATTTGGCGAACTGCGCGGTCCTTTGTAGTTTCGTAATGGATCTCTAAAATCTCAAATAATTCGCTGTTTACCATCATCCCGTATTGTGCTTCTTGAATCTCGTCCCAAAGCTAGTGAATTCCTGTCTTCATATAATTCCAACATTCGTTGGAAGTGCCTCGTCCAGTTCGACCCGTGTGTTCTGGATAAGTTTCATAAGCAGTTCAAATCTCATTTGCTGTCTACGGAAGTCTGGGTGCGTGTGACTCAAGCTGGCTAGGGAAGGTATTTCTTGGACACCTCGCACTCCAGGCTTTCGTGCCGAATGGGTGTGCGTTGGTATCCATGGCTTCCGTCGTCAGTTAGAAAAGAAGATTAAAGCTAACCAAGATAAATTAAGAGAAGAAACTATAGGAGAAATTAAGGAAAATCGATCCAGGTTGTACGTGGCAGAAGTCAACCAAAGACAAAGGAAAGCCTGCACCAGTGTGAAGAAAAATTAGAGATCCACACCCATAGAATTACCAATAGGCTGGATGACCATATCCGACTTTGTGGTTCAATGGTAGAGCGTTGGGCTATAAATCCGGAGGTCGGGTGTTCGAACCTGGGTGGAGGTGAATTTTTCATCTGTGGCAGAGATGGGAATTACCTTAGACCAGTTTCGAGCATTCTGCCGGTTACTCCGAATTAGGTTTTCCTGCAGTTTTCCTAATTAGTAAGGTAAATACCGGAGTAGTATAGAACAACTTAAGACCTTCTGCAGAGGCACCTCTAAAAAGCATTATACGGGTCACTCTGCAATTGGGCACAAGCCTTTTGAGGGCCCAGAACAAGAGAGGGATAATAAATAAATAAATAAATAAATAATTAAATAAATAAATAAATGACCAAAGCCAACACAATATTAGAGATGCAAAAAAGACATGAACATTGTCGAGCGCGAGGTGAATTAGAAGAGGGGATGAGGAAAAATGAAGAGAGGATTAACCAATATGATGCAGATATTGGGAACTTCAAAGCAAAAATTGAAGAAAATCGACCCTTGGGAGAAACAACTGCCACCACAATAGGTGTACATACGATTCATTTTATAAAAACTTTAGGAAGCTATTTGAATAATTTCGACCGAAATCATCAGAACCTCTTTTATTGGAGTTCCTCGAAGGTAATGCTCGGTGCTGGTCGGATCTACATAGTCGAGAATGGAAAGATTTTCAAGAAAGAAAATTTTCTGAGGGAATTAATACTGGTCGGAAATGATCCAAGATAAAATAAAAATCCGATTGGCAACGCCCAGAAGATACAACCGCCGCGCCAGCAATTATGTAAACCACGTGTGGTACTCGGTCAGCGAAACAGCATACCTAGAGCCTGCCATTCGTGAAAAGTAGCTAGTGCATGCTAATCTAATGCCCGACATTTCCCACGAGAAGTGGAACACATTTTAATTGAAGCAGGAGGCAAGACCTTTCAACAGTTGGTTTCAACACTGGAAAGAATCCAAGATCTAATTTGGAGTCGAGGAGGTGGAACAACGGAAACAGGCAAGAAGATGAAACTGGCAAGTGGAACTAGTTTTATCCTTCATGGTGCTCTAATGGAAGGTCTCAACGAAAGTAATTAATTTCTACCAACCATAGCCCTCCTCCTCGACCTCTTATCGTGATTGGGTATATTCCCTTATACCTCAAGAACGGATTGTCGGAAGAGGGTACTCACAAAGGGCGATTGAGACGTCTGCAAGAAATATATCCATTGGTGATCTCAAAACAAAACCTATTTCGGTTTAAAAAAATGCGTTTTATCTGCACAAGAGTTGTGCACAATTTATACTTGTTTTTAATTTTAGGGATGAAACAATAAAAACCTTATTTTTTACTTCTTTAAATAGTAGGCCATGGATTCATGAAGATTTTTGTTTTGTTTATTGTCTCCATTGTAACTAAAGCAGTCGATGCCAATCAACAAAAATGGCTGACGGTACACATCATTTCAAAATTTTGAAAAATGGTAAATAAATATAGGACGATACATTAATGTAATCACGAAAAAGAATACAACAAAATTGACGTTAACATACAATACAATACAAGGTGTCGCATTTAAAAAATATCAAATTTGGGTCCATTCTCAGAAACGGTACGTAAAAATACCTAAAATAGGTAGTTTTTACCTTTTTTCTATCTTACATGGGTAGTCAGATATGACAACATCACAAAAAGTCCAATTTTTCATGTTCACCCTATATCTCAGACCTCAGAAACAAACGTAGTTGGATTGATTCTGTTTTCACAAAAAAGTGGAACAGGGTCGCGGAAACCACAAGTCTCTTATCTTTAAAAACAGCTGAAATACACTGCAGTCTCAACCAAAATAGGACACACGGTACATTTTCTTGAGCGCGTACTAATGATTTTATGACTATTTGCATTTTTTCGTTTTTTTTTGTATATGTTGTATACTTTTTTGTTAATAATAAAAAAATCAAAATTTTTTGTACCCAGAAAGAATCAATAATATCAAGAATTGCACATCGCCAAAGAAGAAAAAGGAATTGCAATCATTTTTGGAAGATTTGGCAGATAAGAGAACACTACTTCATCCCAAAATTAACGTTTATATAAACTACTCGAATGTTGAATATTTGAATATTTCAAATCAACTTTTGCTGTGGGTAATTCAAAATTCTGGTTTGTAATTCCCCCAATTAGGGGGAAATTTGGTCCGAACGGAATGTCCGTCGGGTAGTCGAAAACCCAATGCATCTTAAAAGTAAACACAAAAATTTGGGTATTTTATTAGTGTTTTTGGAATAAATAATTATGAAGCATTATTTAAGTTAGTAGGGAACACGATGTGCGAAATTTAATATGAAGGAGATTAATTTTTCTTGTGTTTTGCAATTAGATAGCCCTTGATATAAATTTTAGATAGGAAGCAGTCACAAATTTCCTTTTTATAGACACCCTGTAACTGAAGTACTTCTCTGTTCAAGTGTAAAATTGGGCATTACGAATCAATGTTTCGTCTAGTTTTATGTTGTTTGTCATGTAATGTGGGTTTATCAGTAAGACAAAAATTAAATTGTGCGGAATATACAAAACTACCGATTTAAACGTCGAATTTGGCGTAACTGATACGTACAAGAATCTATTAACATATAAAGACAATGATTAAATTTGTTTATCAGTCGCAGAAGGTTACAACTTACAAGGTTAAAATTTTAGCGCCTGTTTAGGGGGATGTCAGGGAGCTTGTAACCCCTCACCCAAAATTAGATTCTCACAAAATACAATGATTTGCATTAATTTAAATTTGAATGCTGAATAATTACACCTTTGCGAATTTTAATTTCGTTGACGGTACTTTTCTGTCCTTTTTTTAGATTTACTATCCACCACATGATAATGATAATAATTGAATTATCACTTAAAATTTAAATTTTGTCAAATAGGTATGAACTCAGCCATTGCTGTAGAATTGGAAGGGTTGTTGCGTCGCGTATAACCTCAAGAGTATAATAACATAATGCAGTTGAAGCAAAGCATATTTAACTTAAAACATTATACTTCGGAGTCTCTCTGTGTTAGAAATTATTCAGTGGAAGGTCCTTCAGAAACTCAAATGTGTAAATTATTTTTTTGGTCCTTCTTATTTCTATTTCAGCAGCTTAGTCCTTTGACATTTAACAATTCACTGTGTAGGTCCAGTTAATACGACCTGGGCCAAAGTTTGATTTAGTTCTAACAAGATCAAGTATAATTAAATTAAGGTGGTCGCCAATATAAAATTTCAGGAAGCACGAGAAAACAAAGAAGCCCTGATTTTATACAAACTAGAAGAAGGGAATGAAAGCGAATATTTCCTTCTGGCAACTCCTTTTGTTAGGTCACGCGTTGTTCTAATATTCTAATGTTCAGGAAGCCTCCGCCTAAATTTTATTCGCACTACATAAAGGATCGGTCACCGTAAGAAGTTTAAGTAAATAAAAAATAATTGAATAATTTGGCAATTTATAACGCACCAGCTGAATTTCCATACGCGCAAATTCTTTTCTTACTCGCTTTGTAAGGAAAATTACGAAAGCTCTTCGGCAAAATTGTGATTGGCAAGGTGTAGGGTACAGATTAACTAATATAAGGCGAGAAGGACACTTAAATGACATTATCACGGACACGATAAAATAGTTATTTGCACTATCAAACATAGGTGCATAAGACGCTCACATTTGTCGTAGTAAAATTAAAATCTGAAGCGTTAACATACCTATCCGAGCACTTGGAACGTTAAGATCAGAGACTAAAAATCCATAAACACAATAAAAAATTTACAATAATTTAAATACGTAATGTATAACGAGCGGTAACTTGAATTTTACGCACACACGAACCAACGCGCGGTTATTGAATGTTGTAAATTTTACGGTTGGCTCAAATCTGCGCATGACATTACGTCCTTCAATTTTTCTCTCAAAATCATAAACAATTCTGTAAATATAAATTATAACAAACTTTCTGTAATTTGTGAGAAACGATTGGCGTCAACTGTAATAAAGGTACGCGTCGCATGCCTGATGCAAACTGGACGCCCCAAATAAGTGCTCACCCCATTTTCACAGTTAAGTTGTACTATGTTATTGTTCAGGACCCTTTTCAGATGTGTTCCCATACACTATATGGGGCCGCTTTTAATCTTCATTGCTTTTTCGGTCGTTCTCTGAACTGAAAAAAATCTCTACAACCCTTAAATGTACATTTAAACAAAAATAAACGCATAGATGCGGGTGTTAACTATGTTTAATAGTAGAATTTTTGTAATTAAATTTATAAACGGCGACCCTTCGAATTATTCCGGCGGTAATGTTGTTATTTGTATGCAAACACTAACACTGACCATTAACAATTCTAATCCCTCATAAATTGTAATTATTTTTCCGCAGCAATTTCGGTTGGAGTCGATTCTAGTGTTATTTTCCACAACGGCAGTAAATAAATAAAGAATGAAATTTCAATATTTGATTACAGTAAGATGATTAATCGATATTACCCTCAAGTGCGCAAAAATATTTGCTTAATAACTTCGTACAAACAACGCGGGGAATTTCGATTTATGTGTTTTGGAACCCCTTAGGTACAACAAAGGGCAAACTAAACTACGTCATTCAGTAAGATGAATTCTTTGCGTACTCGTTATACTTACATGCTCTTTCGTTCTAGTCTTTTCCGGAACGATACGTGACGGTAATCTTTGAATAAGGACCTAAAGGTCTAAATACCTAAAAGTGAATTAGTTGGAACTCCGAAAAAAATACGCAAAAGAAGGTTTTGAGCACATTTTGCTTCCATGCTTCCTAATATGTTTCGTTGGCCGAGTTGGGTTCCTGGGAGAGGACTGACGCGATGCTCTTACTACTGGCGTCTTGCAGTGTGAATGGTAACGCGAAGTATGTACTTACCTACTCCTTTCCGACAGCATACAATATCAGAAACAAAACTTCCCCCCGTGGCTCTTTAGCCTTGCCCCTCGTGGCTCTGTAGCCCTTGACAATTACCGGTAGGTATTAAATCCAATATAAAAATGAGTTGTGAGTTATCATGCGTGTTAAAGTTTGGCCTTCACTGGAAATAGGTATATTGGGGGGTTAGGAAAAAAGATAGGATGAAGGCCCAGAGATACTCCCAGAAAAACCACCCCCAAAGGTACATTTTCTTATGTTTGTGCAATTTTCTCGGAAACTATTGAGTTTTTGGAAAAATGTCAAGAGACCTAATTTAAAGAGAAGAAAATTTCCTATCGATTGGTGTATGCAATGTTTATAATCACTTAATAACTAATCGAAAATAAGGTAATAAAATTAAGGTAAAAATAAAAAATGTGACGAGCTGGACTAATACTACCCATATTTAATAAAAATAGAAATTAAACTTCTAATGGTCTATTTATTTTGAACAAAAGTAACTATTTTGAGTAATTTCAGTTATTTTTAAGACTAATTTTGTCATCTATAAATTTTCAGCCGCACCAGTGGGCCTACGTGATCATTACTGAACGCAGTACCTATTAGTTGAATGACCACACTAGATAGCTGATAGGTGATAATATTGTATTATACGGTATAAACTGTTTAGTGGGATCGGATAGCATAAAAATATTTCAGTGCTCGCGGCAACATGCCTTTTGCTGATATAGTTTCTGCATATATCAAAGATCAAAAATCGCCCCAGACCCCAAAATTCCGAACCTCTTACCCCCAGTAGTGATGTCATCAAATGAAAGATAAAAAGAAAACTATGCATAGACATAGACTAACTTTGTAAACCATATTTTTAGTAAAAATTAATATTAGATATGTATGATATACCTTAATAGAATCATCTAATAACAATTTTAAGATTTTAATAAAATCCTTGAGCAACTGCTAATGGGAAGACGCCCGGATGAGGATATGATGAGTACCGTATGTTCCTACTTAGATGACGTCCTCGATTACGTCATTACTGGGGTCGGGGAGTCCGAAATTTTTGGGGTCTGGGGCTTTTTTTAATCTTTGGCATATACAGTACCCAAATCCAAAAGTTCACAATCGTCGCCAGCACTGAAATATTTTTATGATTTTTAATGCTATCCGATCCCACTAGTTGTGTGAATAAGAAGTTTTTGAAGGTGAAGTTATAGGTAAGTGTAATAGTAGGCAACAAACTCTAGTTAGGTACATTATTCTTATCGTCTAATATTTATACAAATTGAGCGCATAAAACTGCCTACCTCTCCTTTTTATTTCGCGCGATGTTGTATCATGATGGGCGCCGAAGCGATGTTGTCAAGACATTTCATAATTAAACAATAATTAGTCAGCGTGCATTTTAGGGATGCGTTTTTTTAGTAGGACTGATAAATATTTTTTGTTAATCTGCAGTAATGTTTCGCATTATGGGGGGAAAGGATATAAATACGCTCGCAATCGCGTGGCAGTTATTTTTAATCTGTGTTGTTTTTTTTATATGATGGATTTTAAGTTTGCCTTTTTGATATTTCTTATATTCAAGAGTGTACCAGAGTACATGGGTATTAGGGAACTAACAATGTTTCACCTGTTGAAAATTGAATAAAGTGTCATTATAGAGCCAATGTATTTTTGCAATATTTGTAGGGTTATTTTACAATTTATTTTTTGTTGAAAATAAATATGTTATATACCAATCGATAGGAAATTTTATTTTCTTTAAATTAGGGCTCTTGACATTTTTCCGAAAAAATATTTTCTGAGAAAATTGAGAAAAACTAAAAAAATGCACCTTTGAGGGTGGTTTTGGGGTAGTTTTTCAAAAGGGATCGGCGGGCCTTCACTCTATCTTTATTTATAGTTCCCCAATAAAGACTTTTTGGGCAAAGGCCAAACTTTAACACGCACGGTAACTCACACTATAGGATTCATATCATACCTACGTGTTTAACCATTGAATAAAACTGAAATGTGTTAGTGATTCAGATGGATTTTCTGTAATTAAATGTAGGGACAGGCTACACCAAAATTACCATGAGAAGCCATTCTTTTTAGCGCATTTTTTAAACAGAAGTGGGCCGGAGCCGGACAGACGGACAAAACACAAATAATAGCACATTTTTTCTAATTCTTAAAATTAAAAAATAATTCTTAAAATTAAAAAAAAAATGTGGTATTCTACCCTTCATGGTATTCTAATTAAAGGTCTAAAAAAAAGGAACTGTTTTCTACCAACTACCGCGAAGATTCCAATTTTTCTAATACCTAGCTCTAATTAATGAGGTAATGCTAGTTTTTTTTTTCTTTCAAAAACGGCGAGAGATAAAAGCCGTCGGAAACTGGGAATAGTAACACCCCATTGGTTGTTTAACTCTATTCCCAAGAAAAATTAATGAGAAAAGATGTATTGAAGAATGAACATTTTTCCCATCGAATGTCACTTTTTCGTTTTATCCCAACCGTTACTACATGCCGTTTATTTAATGTGCACATTTCACATCTTCACATGTGAATCCAACCTCATAAATCTAAAATATAGATGGCCTACTCCAATGCTGCAATAAATCATTTTTATGCAAAAAACCATAAATCTAAAATTATTTTCAGATCAAAATACTTTAAAGTACGATTTAAATAACAAAATGATTGCTTTAAAATAATGTACGTATAAATTTTAATGATATAAATAGAGAAATTGGTATAAACTCAATCTCCTAAATACCAATTTTTGACACATCTCTTATAGTTCCTCCTATTTCGGGAAAATCTTACGATCTTACATTGTAGCGCGTTAAGTAACTATAAATATTAAAGGAAACTGTAAACAGTCTAAACATGGAAAAACTCGAAAGCAGGTTTAGTGAAATATCAAATAAATTACAATCGATGGACAATAAATTCGAGCAGCTCATTAGAGAAAACACTGCAATAAAGGAAGAGAACAAACTGATGAAGGAAAAAATAATGCAGCAAGACCGGAAAATAGAGACATGAGAAGTGCGAAGGAGGCACATAATAATTTATGGAGTGGAAGAAGGAGAAAAGGAAAAAGTAGAGAACACCCAACGATAAGTGATAACAGTCTTAAGGAACATTGGAGTGGAAGTACAATTTTGATGAAGTGCGGAGGATAGGGACACGAAACCCACTGGTTTGGTTAAACTGAGACCAGGGCAGAAGAAAGGAGAAAAGGGAACCAATATCTGGATAGACTAGGACTATACAAAGGGCATCCCCGAAGAAAAGGAAGTGTTGATAGAGCACATGCAAGAAACATAACAAAAGGGTTTTAAAGCACAAATTAGATATAATAAATTAATCATGAATGGAGAGACGTTCACTGCGCAAGATCTAAACATCAGTCAAAGCAGAGAGCAACCAGAAAAGCCACTGGGAAACGATCACCAACAAGAGATTCTTACATAGAACAGGCAAGAAAAGTAATCATCGACACCAAAAAACTAAGGATAACATATAAAGACGACAATAAGGACATGAAAAATGGCAATGAATAGGTAAAAAAAAGAAAAATTATGGAATACTTTGGAAAATGGGGACATGGAACACGAGGAGCATTACAGGAAAGGAAAATGAGTTAGCAAACGAATTTAAAAGAGCTAACATGAAAATATACTGGTAATAACGGAAAAGAAGAAGTGAGGATTTCGAAAATGGACATGTGTTAATATATAACGGAGTATATGAAGAAGAAAGATCAGCAGCTGAAGTGGGATGCCTAACACATAGAGAAGTAAAAAAAGAAATATAGAAATGGAAAGCAGAAAGTGTCAGAAAGAATATTGGCTGTGGAAATAAAAATAGAAAAAGAAATATAGAGCATTATAGTTGTGTATGGACCCAATGAAAACGACAAAGCGGAGAATAAAGAAATATTTTGGGATAAATTAAACGAAGTTACGGAAGGATCTACAGGAAACATATGCATTTTGGGGGATTTTAATGGTAGAGTAGACAGAAAAGACGCGGTTTATACAACAGTCATAGGAAATCATAACGGAAGAAGGCTGCTGAGTGGGGCGGAGACCCGAAATCAGTAGCAATCACTATTTACTGGTGGCAAAAATTAACAGTAGATGATACTGTGGAGCAGATGTGGCGTATTTTCAAAAATAGTATTATAGAGGCAGCTGCGGAAGTGCGTGGAGTGTGCAAAACAACTAACACACGGAAGCAAATACCCTGGTGGAATGAAGAAATAAATCAAAAGGTCCGAAAAAAGAAGGAGATGTAGAAAAGATAGTTGGAGAATAAAAACGATACAAACTACAGAATCTACAAAGATCAAAGAAAAGTGGTTAAGGAGAGTATACCGCTAGCGAAAAAACATGGAAACAATTCGGAGAAAAAGTAGCAGCACATAGTAAAAGCAACCAAAACCTGTTTTATAAGGTACTAAGGATCTTAAAAAAGAGAAGACGTCATCACATATCTTCAATACAAGTGAAAGACAATAACAATACTAATAATAATTTGGCTTTTTTATAGATTAGTGAACTGTATGATTAAACGGAAAATTAGGGCTGGATCGAAATGTAAGCAGTAACGTTTATTAATTAAAATATTAAACTCACATTTAAAAATATTGTCGCTAGAACATTACAGAATGTGAATAAATCATTGCTATAAAAATGTAATTTTATTTTTCTTCCGCTTCGTCTTCGTCTATGAGTCTCTTAAAACAGAAGGGCGTAAAGGCATACCCTGCTCCATCATAAAATTTACTCATGAATTCCACCCTAAATAATTAATCTCGTTAAAGTATCACGCAATTTAAAAGAGTTTTTACCAATGCAAACGGAGTGTGTGAAGAAAGGCAGATAGGCCTTCCATGAGGACTAAAATGACTAACGTTCCGATGGCCCAAGCCCCAAAAATGAAGAACAAGACGGCACCACCTACGTATAATCCAAATGTAAAACCCATGTGCATAACCATATGCCATAACACTTCGGATAACTCTAAAAAAGGTTGAGTTTTTGATGATCACACTTTCTATGATGCTTACGAGCGTGTGCAAGTGATAGTGCCCACAGTCTCAAGTATGATGCAGTGTGGGATATAGTACTCAGCACATACTCAATCGTATGGATAATTTGTGTTATCAAAATTTCTCCCATATCATCTCCATGGCCATGTCCATTTTGAGGTGCTTCGTGTGTGTGCGCTGTACTCGTCTGCAACTCAATGCCATTTATATCACCGTTACTACCGTTACCATTGTGTTTCTGAAAATCGAAATTGCAAACTTTCTTAAAGGAATTGTACTTACGTGCACCGTCGGCTTCTTGGATAGTTTGATATAAATGGGCTTGCCTAAAAGCATAACAGGCACACAAACAATAGCGCAAACGAAGAATGCCAATTGTAGTTCTTTTTGTCCGTCAAACATGTACTCTTTGCATTTGTCGAGAGGCTCTGAACTCTTAAAGAGCATCATGTTAATAAACAATATTAGAATGGAAGGCGCGCATCCAGGAGAGTACGGAGGTTCATAACTCGCCGAGAACATTATCCACTTTAGGAACATCATCACTACCATCCACAAGAAAATCAAAACCAGAAAAACCAGCTGCGGCAAAAACTCCAAGAAGATGGACGCATAGTTGCGGAAATACCTGCGAGTTAGGTTTGCTTAATAATTGCACCACTACAACATTTACCTACAAGTGGTTAGCTACACTAAGACACACTCCAAAAATCATGTGAACAACCCCAAATATAATGGATAACTTCATCTTGAAGGAATTCAAGAAGAGAATTTTGTTCGTCGCCAACTGCCAAACTGGATCTAGACCAAATTCATACGGACTCCCCGTATAGGATCCGTTTGGATTAAGCTGTAAGAATTTGTTCTCCACCATGGTTGTATTGTCGTAAGTCACAACCCAACCGGACCCAAATATGTTCACGGATCTTGAGAAGACGTCGTTATATATCATACCAGTGTATATCGAAAACAAGCCCATTAGTAGGATAATGTAGCGGCCGCCGAAGAAGATCTTCGCAATTTCGCCTGATATTTTTTCGGCCATAATCTTCTTCTCTCTCAAGACCATGATCAGGCCAGAGAGGAGAATTATTACACCGTGGCCGGCGTCGCCAAACATTACGGCGAATAAGAACGGAAAGCTTATTATGGTGTACAAGGCTAAAAATATCGGTACGGTTTGGGTGAATTAGCTTGGCAGTTACCTGGGTTAACTTCGCGATAACTAGCAACACCGTAAGCGTCGATTAAGTTTTGGAAACCTTTGGTAAACTTGTTGGTATTGTTGAAGGTTGGAGGAGTTTCCATTGTTGGTACAACGTTTAGAAATGAGCGTATTGTGCTGCCACTTTGTTCCTGAAATGGATACATACATTTAAAGTTGCTACGTATAGTGATTGTGTATTACGCATCCATCGTTGAGTGCTTGCTGCACTACTTGACGTGCTTTAACCGGTATCCAGCACTCTCCTATTAGACATCTGGTGCTAATGTCCACGTTAAACATGTTGAGCGTGTGGTAAATGGCTTTCATTTTCTTAACCATCACTGACCAATTGTACAGTTCTTTTGTAACCGTTGACAGCACACGCTGACGATGATCGTTGGTTTGATTAATAACCTGAAATATTCCCTGTGAAAGCGATCTTAGATGTTGTTTCTCTTACAGTATTTAGGTCTTCTACTCTGGTTCTAAGATTGTTTTCGAGTTCCTCGCGGTCTTTTCGCACATTTGGGCATATGTACAGAGTAGCATGAAAACCGGTACAAATCGTCCTCATGCGAGATTGCAGCTGTTCACCTTGGAAGAAAATCACAAAAACCGTTTTGAAAACATCTTGGCCCTAAAATGCGTTTACAAACAAGTTTCTAAGATGTTAAGGACATACAACCGTGGGATCTTCAAGGGGTTTCTCGATTGGGGCTTGTCTTAGAAATACGTTTCCTCTAGACACACGCCAGATCATCCTTTCAAACGCCGGTACCCTTTCGCGATTTATAACGCCAGCCATGAAACTCAAGTGCTGTCCGCCAACGCCACTTGCGTTTACTTCATCGAGTATCAAAGACCGGCTTTCCATGGATGTACGGTGCTCGTCTTGTTCATTAAAAAGACCTCTCGTTTTCTCCAAAACTTGTTGCAATTCAATGAGCTCTAATAGATTAGTTTTCAACTTTGCTTCATTGTCACTCAATTTCTTAATATCCCCTTCCGTACTTTCCAAGTGGGCCTAGAAGGTATCAGTACAACCTTGTATTTGACCCCTTTCAACCTACCTCCAGGTCGATCATCTCGCGGGGAAATGGCGCTCGTGGTATCTCCGAAGGTTCGGGAATCATTATCTTATCTTTTTTAATTTCCGTCTCGATGTATCTTAAGATACGCTCCATTTCGTCGCACCGGCGTACCTCGTTGACAAATTTCCGTTGGAAAGAGCTCACATCCTCATTTAACTATCAAGAAAGTATTTGAACGGAATCGAGGCGTAATTACGAGTACTTACATCTTTAAACTGAACAACTCCAGCTTCCCCCAACTCCGATATGGTGTGATACGCCGCTTCGGGTTGTATAAAAAGCTGCACCAGACTCATCTCCTCGCTTCGAAATAGGCTTCCCATTTTGCCGATTTTATGAACGCTGTTGCATGCAGTATGTTTTCACCGCCCTTTTTTTTCAATCAAACCGGTATGTACACCTCAAGAAGCACTTTACGAATGGATGGAACCTTTACCTTATCTTAAAGATAAGGCCGATAAATTTAAGCAGATACCGTATCGGCATAGAAATATGATGATAAGTCATTTGTAGAATGCATAGATACCAACAATGGCTTTAAGTTCAGATAAATGACCTGAATAAAATTTTTGTAAAAAAACACTTTTTGGGTGTACCTACTCACTGAAAACAATTTAGGCTGACACTGGTCTTCGCCCTTCTTTATGTGTAATAGCGCGAGTTTTTTTATTGTTTACAGGGTTACTATCGCACTTGACGTGTGTAACTATCACGAACTATTGTTGTGAAATTTCTGCACTCGTTTCGACATTCGTACATTTCACCTACATTATAGTGTATACACTTATCGTTAGTAGTCAATTTGCAAACGTTATTTAGTTCCGTAAGGTGATATACAGTTTTACGATAAATAAATGCTTGTATACCATCGTCCATAACCCTAATATTTTGATACTTTGAACTTTAGTTTAAATTTCCGAATCCGGCTTCTGTTAAAACTTTTGAGTAGTAGTGGGATTATCTTCCAATGAAATCATTCAAAGAAGCACTAAATTGCTTTTTAATTGATATTAACAGTGAAGTAAATATTTTGACGAAATTGTATAACTTATATTTGGTTAAAAATTTTTGTTAGGGCAATCGATTTCCAAATGTCACCTCACTTTCAACACTTTCAGCGCACCCCTTACACGGGATTTAATAAAACCCATTATTCTCCCTCCTTCGTGTGTTCAAACGACATTAAAATTAAGACCGATTACAGAATTATTTTAATAAGCTTTAAATAATACCGCATGACCCTTTGTAATATTAAAACTTTTAAATTGGGGGATTTAAATTTGCGCTTTCTTCGATGTATTTGACATATTCCTGCATTTTTTTGGTAAACTTTCCGGAAAATGATTTTTTAGTTGGGACCACCCTCTTCGGTTATCGCATGGTAAAATTTAAGATCCGGCTATATAGTCGAGGAATCGAAACTTGAAATAGTATAACACCTGCCAATTTTTTAAAATTCCATCCATTTGCATGAAAATTTGGAATTAAGTTCAACTTATCCTCCACTTCAAAGTCTACATTATGCCGACAGGCGCTCTCCATTTTTTAGAGGTGAAAACTCCCCCTTTTTGCCTAAACCCATAAAACTACATACTAAAGCTTAATGTGAGTAAAATTTAGTTCAGATGAGTTGAGTAGTGATTGTTAGAGGCTTTGGAACATTATTAAGCGGCAGAGCAAAGCGATGCAATCTTTATAGGGGAATCGATGGTGTCCGTCTGTCCGTGAACACGATAACTGTTAACCGCTTGAACCGATTTGGTTCAAACTTTGCACAGTTGACTTATATGCCACATGTAACAAGTCTATTAAAAATGAGTCAAATCCATCCGTGGGGTCACACCACGACCACCGTGGGTCACACCGAGGTGCTCTGCCGCTTTTTTAGACGCTCTTTATGGGTTTATTTCAGAATATTTCAACCATTAAAAATCAACCCTTATTGTGGTTTAATAAAAACAAGTATTTACACTCAAAAAGTTAATCTATTATTGACGACAGTTCTTCACAGTGGCGTAACTACAATGTCTCAAAGGTACGCAATGAGGACGGGCCCCGACTTAAAAGGGGCCCCGGCAAAAATGTACAAAAAATGTAATTTTTATATAAAAAATACTGAAAAAAATTGAAAATTTCCAGAACTCCTTCAATGTTACGCTTGTGTTAATTATTTACATAGTTTGCGTTACTAAAGGAACAGATAACATTGTTCACAGGCGGTAAATAGGTACCTATAGGTGAAAAATCCGGACCAATATCTACAACATACAAAATTAACAATCCGAGGAAGTAACTATTGAATTTAAATCATCATATCATTTAAATCTGACCTTAATTTAATACGAAATTTGATATGCTCAAAAGTAGCCAGCTCAAAGAGATTTAAAAGCAACTCCACCCGTTTCTCATTTGTGAAACATAAAATTCCGAAGTCTCTTACATAAAGTACCTTCATGAAACACTTTGTTAATTAGCGGGACCTTCTGCAGTCCAGAAGATATCTGAAGGTCCTGAATACGGTAACCTTAAACTGAATTTGTATTTCGAGATGAATGCGACTAAGTACTTTTAACACTCTAGCATTTACCTCTGCATGGACGAAACAGTTACCGTCATTCAAAAAAGGCGGATTCATACACAAAGAATAGAAATTGCTAATCAAACTTAATAACTAAATGAGTTTAAATGTATCTCCAGCGGTGTCTGTAGATACGCCACCTGTACTTGTCGTTTGAAATTTTGAAAGCAGACATCTCAGAATGGACGAAAATACCATAGTGGAACCTCCAAGAGAAAAGCAAAAAACGAACGTTGAACAGCGAATAAATAAGTTCAGAGTTAAGCAACGTCGGAAGATCGATATGAGGGTGATATCTTTATTAAAGAATCCAAATCTTCTGGAGTGTATTTCTAGTGAACTTTCATTTATATATTTTTAAGATGGTTGTCATTAGAAATCCAAGCGGTTATATTAAGCGTAAGGGAAAGGGCCCCCAAATATTTTTGAGGACGGGCCTTTAAAATGAAGTTACGCCACTGGTTCTTCAGTGTGCAATAATTGTGCATTTCGAACAAAGTATGGACATCCTAATAGATGGCATATCGAACGTTGATATAAACTTTAAACAGTTCATAGAGAAGAAGTGTTTATGTATTTCCTATTTTCTAGTGGAAAAAAACCTTAGTTTAATACTCTTCATTTTGATATAACACTTATGGTTGTATTTTGTTGCTTTAATTAACTTTCAGATTTTCGAAATGGTAATATTCTTTTTGAATCGCCCTCTATATACATTACATAGTGTATAGGTGTATGGAATGCATGTAAATGTGCATGTACGTTTCTAATGTGTATTATACGAAATATATGCCGGTCATGTAGATCGTCATGCTCCAATTTGTGCTTTCAGATTTTTTCGAAAAAAATGTTGGTTCTTTTTTTAATCATAACTTTTTTACTGTTTATGGTAGAAAGTGCTTTAAAAAACCAGGTTTTTATAAGAGCTGCAAGGTTATTTACATCAATACCCTTTAAAACTCTTAGTTTTAAAATGTGGTGAGCTTAAAGGGCTAAAACAAGGTAGTGCTCGCATATAAATACGCGTTTTAAACATCTACATCTCACTTAATTTTTGTCATACAAAAAATTCCCGGTGAGAAAAATGTTTGGAATTAAAAATTCTACCATTTTACAAAATTTCAGAAATTCGTTTTTCACTTTTCGCTTCAATTATTTTAAAATTAAGTCTTCTAACTGGTCACACTTCTAGAATGTATTAACAATACGTAATTAAAGAAAATTTGGGGCTTGAGCCATCGGAACGTTACTCATTTTAGTCCTCATGGAAGGCTTATCTGCCTTTCTTCACACACTAAGTTTGCATTGGTAAAAACTCTTTTAAATTACGTGATACTTTTAACGAGATTAATTATGTAGGGTGGAATTCATGAGTAAATTGTATATTGGAGCAGGGGATGCCTTTACGCCCTTCTGTTTTAAGAGACTCATAGACGAAGACGAAGCGGACGAAAAATAAAACTACATTTTTATAGAAATGATTTATTCACATTCTGTAATCTTCTAGCGGCAATATTTTAAAATGTGAGTTTAATATTTTAATTAATAAACGTTACTTCTTATATTTTGATTAATCATCCAGCCCTAATCTTCCGTTTAATCATAAAGTCCATTGATGTATTTAAAAAACGCCGAATTAGTATGGTTTTTTTGTAGTGAAAAGTATAGTACCTTTCTAAGTCCATCACCCATAGTATCTTAATTCATTACTTTAAAGTATTTTGATCTGAAAATAATTTCAGAATTGTGGTTTTTTGCATAAAAATGGTTTGTTGCAAAGGTGCGCGTGTTTTTTATTGTTCCTTTCACAGAAAATAGTTGCATGCACTCAATGTAGTAACTAGTAACGGTTGGAATAGAACAGAAAAGCGACATTCGATGGAAACCATGTTCATTCTTCAATGTATCTTTTAAACTATTTCTGATAACTTCTTCTTGGGAATATAATTAAACAATCAATGGCAGTAAGAATACTATTCCCAGTATCCAACCTTTTTTATTTCTCTCCGTTTTTGAAAGAAAAAAAAACTAGCATTTTCTCACTAATTAGGTATTAGAAAAGTTATAATTTTCACGTATAATTGGTCACTTTTCAAAAAAAAGGAGTTAAACCATAGAATTAATAATTACGGTAATTCTATGAGTTAAACCGAAGAAAGTGGTGGTTGTTGAGATAGTAAGAAACAATGGAAGAAAGTGCAGAAATAATGGAAACGACAATGAAGACGTCAGCCACTGTAGGTATGGTATAGGTACTTACGCGTAGTATAAAGTGTATAAACGTAAGATTTTACAAAGTAATTGAACAGATCTTTAAGTATTTAAGTAACAAAGAATTCAGTGAGACTTTTCTACCTAAGTTACATTACCAGATACATTTTATGAAAGCTATCTTTTAGCTGCAGAATGTTAAAAGAAAATCTTTAAAATACGCATAATAGAAGAAATTACTCGTGATATTCGGTGAAGCTCCGAAAATGGCCTCAGATGGTAAAAGATAGAAGAAAACTCTAAAATGGAAAAATCACTGTTATCAAATTCCTGATGCGCTAACAATGCACTCTCAAACGCATTTAAAAACCTTTCGAAAACCTTCTAGGACCTTACATGAGCTTTCTTAAATTAATTTCAGAACACATAAATCCTGTAGAACCCTGGAAAAGGACTAGAAGTTTCTGATAACTGCAACTAAAGAAGTAGAAAGGATGTAAAAGCTACGAAAGGCGTATCGAACGCTCTAGTAGTCTTCGAAGGAGTTTGGGAAGAAATCTAAATGTAGAATTGTTGTAGAAAGCGTTTAGTAGTTTTTCCAGAGGCTTTTTTCAGTTACCAGAAAATATAAGGTGCATTTCAGGTACACCTCTTCTTCAGTTCTCATAACCTTTTGTGCACTCCACAGAACCATATAACTCTGACATAGGGGGCGCTCAACGAACCCAGAACGCCCTCAAAGTGTAGAAAGTTGTGACAAGATCGTATAAAGCGTCCTGATATTGAAAGTACCAACAGACCAATTTAGCATGAGAACTCTTTAGTTAAATCGTAATTTGGGCTGGATTAAACACAACTTTGGTGAATTTCCTTGGTAGTTACATCGGTGATCATTCGAAGGAACTTGTTTTGAAAGTGTTGGGTAACGTCTCTTCGTTTAGTAGAACGCCAGAGCTGGATACCATGCATCCATATTGGTTTTATAATTGATAAGTAAATCAGTCGTTAGGACTTGAGTTATGGCCAACTAACCAGCACATTTGTCGCTGCTTCTGCTTGATTTGCCGTTTTTTGCCTACCGGGAATCTCTTATTCAAGTCGAGACCAAGATAAGATTCTTTTTGAAGAATTTGGACGTCTTTGAAGCGAGTGTTGAGGTTGCTGGCCTTCTTAAATTTTTCTTATTTGGCAAAGGTCAACGGCTTCTTTGCCTAAGACGAATTGGAGCTTTTCGACTGTCTTCTTTTGTGAAGCTGAAGTGCCAGTATCCATGATAGTATTATCAGCGAAAGTTTATATAAACGTGTTTTTCGTTGTCAGAATATCTGCAATGTAAAGGATACATAGCAGGGCGGCCAAGAACACTTCTTTTACTCAGTCGGTGCACTTGATCAATGGGCAAATGATTATGTCTGAACCCAAATTGATAGTCAGGACTCAGGGATCGTTTGAGACGCTCCAGAACAACATAGATATTGAATAAAGTAACAGCGATAAGACTCTAAATGATGTTCTGCATGCTAATTCGGTTTTTTTCGCCTCCGGAATATTAATCCCGAAGTACCCCGTAAACTTCGCGCAATTATACGTGGGAGAATCAGCCCCTTCACTCTAGAAATAATTCGAACTACCTACACCCCCCCTTCTTCCTTAACTTTGCAGACAAGACGTACAGAGAGGCGAGGCCGGCAGATTTAGATATCATATTCTTCACCTTCAGACACTATGACTCGTTTATGGCTAATCCATATAGTATGATCTATACGCCGGATAATTAATTACAGTGATAACATTTATTGAAGTAAATTTCGTAGTCAGAATGTAATACAGTTTGAAACTGAAAGTTTAAAATATGTATACAAAATAATGTTTCTTTTTGTAAAATACATAATTTGGGCCCACATTCAATCACAGGAAATTTTAATCACATAATGTTTGTATATCAAGGCACATGGTGTCCAAAAAAATACAAAGCGTGACTCTAAAGTAGACTACATCTAAAAGTTCGACTACATAGGAACAGGCTGTTCCTAACTCTCCGACGCCTCTTCCGTCTCCAATATTGCCTTAAAACTGAACGGTTGGAACGGATAGCCCAGTCCAGCATAAAACTTGCTCATAAATTCGACCCTGAAATTCTCCAACATAACGAGAGGAATTACTAGTAAACATCGTACCAATGCAAACGCAACGTATGCAGGAAGGCGGACAATCCTTCCATCATTACCAAAATTGCAATGGTACAAGATGCCCAAAAGATGAACAGAAAGTAGATCATCACAACTCCCACATATCCTTCACTTTTTAGACCCATTTGTAAGACCATGTTCCATAGTACTTCGGACAGCTCTAGATTAGTTTTCGTGATTATTATTATCATACTGGATTTTATACTTACGTGCGTGAGCAAGTGACAGCGCCCACAAACGGAGATAGGATGCGGTATGTGAAACCGTACTGAGCACATATTCTATGGTATGAATTGCTTGGTGAATCATAATTTCACCCATTCCATCGTCATGCTCGTTATGCGCAGCGTGAGGTACTGATTTTTGTTCCTCCACGACTTCAGGTTGTAATTCCATACCCTGATTGACGTCTCCGTTTCGCCCATTCACGTGAGGCTTGTGCGACTTCTTTGTACAAAGTAGGTAGATGGGCTTGCCGAGGAGCATGACAGGTATACATAATAGCGATACTAAAACCAATCCCGTTTGAAGATCGCTCTGCTGGTCAAACATATACTCGTCACAAAGCTCCGGGGGTGGCGCGTGTTTAAATAACATCATATTAATGAACATTATCAGAACTGACGGAGCGCAATAAGACCCTTTCTTGACATCTGAAAGTTTATACTTAGTGCCCGAGGTTGGGTTCGTTTGGCCTTACCGCCTCCTTGGCCATACATTATCCACTTAATAAACATCATAATCACCATCCATAAGAACAAAAACACCAAAAAAATTAGCTGCGGTAAAAATTCGAAAAAGATGTTGGAATACCTGCCGAAATGCCTACAAGAAAACGTATTCGTGATTATAATCTCTAATTCGATCTGTACTTACACGTGATTAACCACGCTGAGACAAACCCCAAAGATCATGTGAATGACTCCAAAAATGATGGATAGCTTCATTTTGTACGAATTTAAAAATATAATCTTGTTGGTAGATATCTGCCAAACCGGATCTACGCCCATCGCGTACGGACTACCTCTATACGAAGTTTCTGGAATTAACTCCAAATCCTCGCTGTGTAGCACAGTTGATTCATTAAACGAAATATGCCAACTGCTTTGAAAGATATTGAACGATTTCGAAAATACATCATTGTAAATCATCCCCGTGTATATAGAAAAGAAGCCCATAAGTAAAATGATATAACGGCCGGAGAAGAAAATATTCCATATCTCGCTATCGATTTTCTTGGCTTGAAGTTTCTTTTCGCATAAAACCATGTACGCGCCAAATGACAACATAATTACACCGTGTCCAGCGTCACCAAACATTACAGCAAAAAGGAATGGAAAGGAGATGAGAGTGTATAGAGCTGAAAACACACTGGAAACGGGCGTTGGTGGCAGGGAAACGCTTACCTGGGTTCACCTCCCGGTATGAAGCTACGCCGTATGAATCGATTAGGTTTTGGAAACCCTTGGTAAATTTGTTGGTTCTGTTGAACGTCGGTGGATCTTCGACGGTATTGATTATGTTGAGGAATGAGGGGATTGAGCTGCCGCTCGCACTCTAGAATATGGAAATGTAACCGTCATTTACCTCCGAGGGGTACTCACTGAGCCATCGGACAGAGCCTGCTGTACGATGTCGCGATCCTTTATGGGTAGCCAACATTCGCCAATTAGACATTTCTTGGTTACGTCCATGTTGAACAGATTTAAGGTGTGATAGATCGCTTTCATTTTTCTAACCATCACGCTCCAATTTTGGAGTTCCTTAGCAACGCTCGTCAACACCCTCTGGCGATGATCTTGTGTTTGGTTAAGAACCTGTACAGATTGCTAGTGCCATTGCAAAGTGTGTAGAGGGAAATTACCAAATTCAGGTCTTCCAGCCGGGTGCGTAGTCCAGTTTCCATTTCGACCCTCTCCGCCTTGGTGTTCGGGCATGCGTACAAAGACGCGTGGAAACCGGCGCACACTTTCTTGATGCGCGACTTTAGCTGCTCGCCTTGGAAAAACGCGGCAAATACGGTCTTGTGTATTTGGTTACCCTAAAAGAACGTTGGCAATTGGCGCGCGTGCTAAGATGCACTTACAGTAGCAGGGTCCTCGAGGGGTTTCTCAATTTCGGCTTGCCTAAGAAAAACGTTGCCTCGAGATATGCGCCAAAGCATGCGTTCGAAGGCGGGTACCCGTTCTCTGTTAATGACACCTGCGACAAAACCGAGTCGTCCTCCGACGGTGCTTGTGTTTTGAATGTCATCTGGTATTAAAGCTTTATTCTCCATTGTCGATCCATTAACCTCATCCTGCTCGCTAAAGAATGCCCTGGTTTTATCCAATACATGTCGCAATTCGGTTAATTCCAAATAGTTTGATTTCAAATTTACGGCACTCTCGCTGAGTTCCTTGATATCCCCTTCGGTCTTCTCTAAGTGCGCCTGAAAAGATCATGGAGTCTACCAAGGAATAAGCACGAATCAGTTACCTCCAAATCGATTATCTCTCGTGGATTCGGAGCCTTTGGTAACTCCGAGCAGTCGGGAATTGTAACACCATCCTTTTTGACTTCGCCTTCAATGTAACGCAACCGGCGTTCCATTTCATCGCAACGTCGTACTTCGTTAACGAATTTCCTTTGGAATGCATTTACAGTTTCATTCAACTGCAAGCGTTACGACTTTATATAATGAAGCACACCTAATATACGCACGTCTCGAAATTGGACTATCCCAGTCTCCCCAAGTTCCGATATTGAGTAATACGCTGCTTCAGGCTGAATGAAGAGTTGGGCTAAAGCCATCTCCTCGCTGCGAAAAAAACTTCCCATCTCTGGCGGCTTTGCTGCTTGTATATCCTAAAATTTAAAATATTTTAGTTCAAGCAAGTCACCGTGATTGTTTTTTAACAAATCGTGAATATCATCACGCCTGCGTCCAAAAAAATTATAAACCTTGAAAACGCGTTTGCTAATTATCACTTGATAAGAGTTTCTTGGTCATAAAGATTAAGCAATTTAATGCATGTTGTAACGGTGTTTGAAGTAATTATTTTCCCCTTTTTTCGATATTTATTGACTTTGTTGTGACTCCTGATAAGGTGCAACATTGTTTGTAATTTGTAATTGTTACTCTTCTAGTCTAGTGTGATTTTTAAGGCAAAGGTCATCGACTTTCGATGCCGCAGATTGTAAAAACTGCGGCTATCATGGAATGTTGTAACTTTACAATAAACCAAGCTGTCACAACAAATTTTATGAATCCATGAGAGAAGTTGTCCAGGTTGTCCCAAAATTGGAAAGCGATGAAGGGGAAAGGAGTTGGTAAAAAATGTATGGTCAATTTGTCTGTAGAGATGGGCCATTTTGGAAACAAGTCACAAAAAGTACCCCTTCATCTCAACTCAACCCAAGAATTATTGATTGATGCAGGCAGAAAACAGTGACAAAAACCTCTCCTGAGATCATTTTCGGCTAATTTTTGTATAAGAATAGAGCTTATGTCAATAGACACCTCTGACAAATAAAAAAATTAATCATATGAGGTCTGTTACATTTGAGTAAGGAACGGTTAAAATTTTATTAATTAAAGCGAAGCACGTGAGTGCGAGGCGCCATCTATGAGGGCCATTATATAATTTCCATAATTTGAACCAACTTAATTCCGCCAAATTAGTTTTAGACCTATTATGGGGTTGATTTTTGTATCGGGGATGCTCTAATACATTTACAAAAAAAAGCGATTAGCTGTTAGATGTAACGATTTCGTTTTATATTGCAATTAAATAGCGCAACCACACCTAATTGAAAAAGCACGTGAGTACATCCCGCCATCTTACGAAAAGTTTGCTAAAAATGTTCATATAACAGAATTTTAAATATTATGAACGCACAATTATTGATTTAGGGATAAGTAATTACTATAAATATGGAAATACGAACCTGTAGGTTTAGAAAACCACAAGACACTGTTTAATTCAATTATGACACACAGATTACAATCCCAAGATGAGCTTTTGAAATGCAAAATAAGGTAGAAATGCATACGTTTCAATTGTGCCGGCAAACTGACACCTTCAGGAAAGCCTTCCTGAGATAATGCTGATATTAATATGTAAATACAGCATTTACAGACGCTCTTTTTTTTAGCAAGATATCTCATACTCAAATATGTACAAAACCGTTTAGCGCTCATTATCGCATCACAAGAATGTAACGTAATCAGAAAAAAATGCTTAAAATAATAAATTTGAAAAGATTTACCTTATGTTTAAGATTCATTTTTGAAACACCACTCAAACTGGAAGCAAGTTAATACCTACATAAAAATGAACGAAACAACCTTAACACGATAATGTGAGCAAATAACGTATCGTACATTTGTATGTTAAATAAACCTCGAAACTACGTAACGTGGCCTTTGAATTTAAATTTTCCAATTACATTTTCCCGTATAAAAAGTTTGCGCGCGTTTATTAATTTTTCTCCGGGTTGTTTTTCTTCAAAAAGATTTGCACATAAAATAATAATTACGCGAAGGTAATAAAATTAATCGCCGTAATCTTAATTATTTTTTAGTTACGCCTCGCCTGATCGCGTTTCGCAAATAAAGAGTTCGAAATGTCTTACTTTTTTTTGGTGTAAGAGATGCGCCGGATGATTTCGAAAACCTAACTGTCCAACAGGCCGTTCGTTACATCACTGAGATGAATTAATCCCACTTCCCATCACATGAAAAAATAAAATTTTGAACCCTGGACCCGAATTTATAATGAAAAAGTTCCCCCAATCAAAAACTTAGTTACAAGAGAGCTTCTGTTTTTTCCATTACATTTATTTAGCATTTTAAATAGATTTGGTGGAAATGCAAGTTTCCCGAAGTGCTAGAGCGAAGGAGTCATCAGCGAAAGTCTCGGCAATAGCGAACTATAAACCAACGCCCAACATCACACGTATTGCTAGGTACCTACTGCTGTACAATTAATTTAAAATTGCAAGTAAACAAATTGTGTAATGAATAGGTATAGTGTTAATTTTATTTTATAATAAGTTGCATGATTTTCGCGTTGCCATAGGAACTACCTACGTTCCTAATAGTCCCAAAGTTTGCATCCCTTCATTACTTCTTTGTCAGCAAACAAAAGGCGTAGAGGAATGGAACTAATTACTGTAGCTAAGTCTTTTGAGCATATCACTGCTGCACCCCACAAAAGGGGTTTTCACCCCGACGAATATTGGTATCCGAATTTGGAATTCCTGGAATTTCATGAAATTTAAGAATAAAATTGTGAACTGGTCTTGCTGTCAAAATATCGTAACAGTAGTCATGTATACAGTATACGCCGAGTAAGAGCAGGTCAATGGAAGGGAATTTTTCGAAAGAAACTCTTATGTGGTGGTTATGTCAGTATGTGTCCGTCCGTCTGTCCATCTGTTCCTCGTCTAACTCGAGGACGAAAAGAGACAGTGATGTCAAACCTTTACCAACCAATTTCTGTGAGTTTAAGCTTTAAGCATCAGTGCTATGCATTATAAGCCGAATTTCTGAATGTGAGCCGAGTGTCAAAAAATTTCCTTGCTGAATATCGCATGCCAAGGGTCGGTAACCCTCGACTCGCGACCCGCATGGGGCTCTTTTATGAAGTTGTCCTAAAAAACAGCTTTAGAAATTCACCTTTTTAATTTTATTACGAAATAGAAGGTATACACTTGCAGCAAATAATTAATTTGTGACACTAATTGTTTACTTTCTGGCATTCTTTTGTTTTTTATTATCACAACCTACTCCGGTGTATACACATGTAATTCATTAACGGGTAGGTACTTTCGTAAAAAATATTGAATAACCTAAAAACTACGGGGATTAAGCACAGGACACCTCTTATAAGAATTGAAAAGAACACAACAGACAATCGAATAGCGAAATAAAATAGTGGTAGTTCCATTTGAAAAAGAACAGTTATGGCACTTTGAAGTTTGAAGTGTGGAAATTTTGCCATTTCCTTGTGCACACCCTGTATATGACTAAATGCAATAAATAAAACGTTGAATGTTGCTGTATACTTATAATTGTTTTTACGTTTTTCTTTAGGTTATCGATTTCGGCACTAGGCCATCGTCAGACCTTGCTGAAATTACATTTGTGAAGTGGTGGATAATATAAAGTTAGCGGCTTACCGTCATAAAATACATGTAATACTGAAATTCATCGATAATGACTTAATGCAACTTTCTCTTGATCAAAGTGTTTAACGTTATTGATCAACTTCATAATCAAGGTGACTACGATTCATCAAAGTGAGATGCTTGTTCGGAAAAAAATTAATCAGATGGCAACGTTGACAAAAAACCAAAAAGTGAATAGGTTTTCGTGTAGAGGAAATGGAAAAATATAGTATTTAAAAAAATTAGTTATTTGTTGACACCGTAAAAATGAGACACTGTACATTCAGCAATAATTTCTGTAGATCCACAACCGTGTGTAGTTAACACTGGCACAAAAGATTTTTTAAATATTTTTTACTAGGTATGAACTGGGAAACACCAACGCACTGTTGCAAGACCCTGTATATAAACACATACTATAATATTGAATATTGAATGGAACGTATTTCTCTACTTTTTGAGATAAATTGCAATAAAGCCATTTGTAAACAGTATTATATGGTATAAACTATTTTTTGATTTTTTGTATGATCAACAAATAGCTATCCATTGGTGGCGATATTCACGTGTTGTTTTTCTCCTTGTATTTTTTCATCCTCTACGGTCATTTTTTTATTTTAAATTCTGGTCCCACGATGTTTACTTTGCAAAAACATCCAAAAAATTTTTTTAATTTTTATTTAACCTAGATTGACTGGGCTATAAGAAGTATTTTACACATCCGAAATTATTAGGCGAAACACATAATACAAAACCAAGGCAACTCTATCGTCCTCAAGCGATTTTTTGCGGCTGAAAGTATTCTGACCATGAACAATGGGAATCCAAACCGATCATCGACCTCCAAACTGAAAAAGACATTTTCATGAAACGAGTAATAATTAAAACTTTCAGAATTTCCGCCCCGTCCGGTACCAGACAAATTGAAGACAATCAACAAAAGTTAAAATCAAGATGACAAGTGTCGCTCGCTGTTCCCTTCGTTTCGTTAATTTACTTGATTGTTTATGACAATTTAAGTGAAGTCATATGAGAAAGGAGGTCAAGTTTTAATTTGTCAATAAAGAAGTATACTAAACAACTTCTGTGCCTTATTAATTGAAACGATTGAAATGGGATATTATACCTACACCTATTTCTGTTTTACTTATTTGAGTTATTTGATTTTTTTATCATGCATTAATTCGTAACGCTAACATTCACGTTCGATACATTGCCATGACCCAAAATGAACTGCTGTTCTCCATAAATTAAATATCAGAATTAATTGATGAAAGTTTTCTCATTTTCGCTACGTCGTTAAATAACCACCTATTCCCTAAAGGGAAAAGTGAGGGTTTATCCACAATTCCGTGATGTACGAATTTTTTTAATGTAGGTCATCATTGATTTGAATACAGAAATGAAATGAAGGGCAGGAGATTGTATTGAAAATTCCGGCCGTTGAACCAAGCAATTTGCATCATTTTTAATGCGTGCGTGACGCGCTTTCATTTAAGACCATTAAGTTTTCAGTATTTCCTTACATTTTGTGAGAAAATTGGCACTGGCAAAACAGAATTTCGTAATTATACTGGATATTATAAAATATTGATAAAAAGACGCCCTTGACATTTCTTTAACAATTACACAGTACTACCCTTCACCTTGTTACTTCGTACATGTAAAATGTGTAAATGTTTTTCACATAAATTTGCATTTTCATATTAAATATACAGCCCTATCCGGAAGAAAGTATGAAATTTGTCATGCACGTACCTAAGCTTTCATCTCTGCTTTCGGTCAAGTTTTTCTGTGAAAATTTTCGAAAAGAATTGTCAGTACGGAATCATTTCTGGCATATTAAAGTCATATAATGCCGACCCAATCCGGTCTATCGACCGCATATAGGGTTACTCCGGACGATGTAAATAAATGAAGCTACGTTTAGTCTTGTCTTGATTATTTCTAGACTCCTGAGGTTGCGCTGTTTAAATTGCGCCCGCTGACTTTTAGTGCGTCATCATAAAAAATTGATACGCGGACAGCTGGTCTCTCCTGGCTTATTGGATCTTAGGTAGTGAAAAGTTGAGCTTTTTTGTGAATATTTACAAAAAATTGGAAGGGTCAATGCGGAAGCATTTCTAGAATCTTTGAACCATATAATTTCATTGAAAATTGAGTACTGCAAGTGGTGTTATTAAACGTCATGTTATATTTGAACTAAAAAAAATAGTAACTAATAAAAAATCTTATATTTTCCATACGGAATGGGTGTCCAAACCACTTCAACCCTATTTTTTTCGATTCTATGTATCTATCAATGGATATATTTCGTCCTGAAGTTCCAATCGCTTTCTCCTTCGACACTCCGCTCTGGAGATATGAAGAATTACAACTGATTACGATAAGGGGCCGAGGAGGAGGACTGTGGTTGGTAGAAATGAATTTATTTTGTTGAGACCTTTCATTAGAGTATCATCATAAAGGATAAAACTAGTTCTTCCAACCACTTATTTTGGGGGGTTTAATTAGAATACCAATTTCTAACAACCCCCTCCCTCCTTACCTATCTCGAAAGGGAGTCGCGAAGGAAAGCTATAGTTTGTATAAATCAATTCCTTTCGACGAGAATACCGTGAAGGGTAAAATGCATTTGTAAATATATTTTTTGTACTCCAGAACTAAATCCACGGCGTGTTTTGTCATTAATTTAAGGGACGAAAGTGTCACTTTTACTTTGGAAGTAGAAATGAGCCTGTGACGAAAAGGAAAGGCCCAACGCGAGAGAACAATGTAGGCAGTCCGCAGTCCGTTTGAAAGAATCGCCATCGATACTGCAGGCCCGTGTGTTGGTGAAGGAGATATTTAGCAGATTTGGAGTCCCAATGGCGGAACTTTGAGTCATTTTCAGAATATGTACCAACTACTGGACATCCAAAAAACTAGAATGACAGCCCTCCACCCACAATATTTAATATTATAATTATTAAAGAATTAATTAAGGTATAACTAGAGTAAAACATAAAAATGAATTGCAACCTTTGCACGAAAATTAATTCTGCCCCTTTGCATAATTTGTGTTTCGCACATAACAGTCATGAGAACGTATAATGGCACTCACGTTGTAAGATAAAACGTGCGAAAAGTGCCCTTGCATTCATATTGTTAAAGTTGATTGATAAATGCGACATTAGTATTTACGACAGCGTCGTAATATTGACATTTGATACCTATTGTTACAGGTAATAACATAAGTATATAGATTGAGTCATGTTATGACCGGATATAAAGCTATCGTCCATAAAACCGTGTATCGAAAATATTAGGTATAGTGAAATCGGATGTAATTGACACATAAAGGGCGTAGTTGTGTGTTAACCTTTTGGAAATTTGACGCAGTAATTACCTTCTGCGAAATTATCTTCTCTACTGATTTGTAACGATATACGCAAACTAGTAGTATAGTATAGCCGGTTCAAAATCAATGTCACTGGAAGGTCAAACGTAGACGTGGGTTTGAAACTCTGCTAAATAAATGTCACTGGCAAGTCAAACGTAGACGTGGGTTTGAAACTCTGCTAAATCAATGTCACTGAAGATGAAACGTGGACGTGGGTTTGAAACTCTGCTAAAATCAATGTCACTGAAGGTGAAACGTGGACGTGGGTTTGAAACTGCTAAAATCAATGTCACTGAAAGGTCAAACGTAGACGGCGGTTCTTGCCTGAACTAAAGTGGTTATGAGCTAACGTCAAGGTCAAATGGTTCTGAACTTGGGTCAAGCAGGACCTTGAGTCGTTGCCTCGTAGGTAACAGGTCGATTGTGAAAACTAAAGTGGTTCTGAACTATGCTCATTGAAGGTTGTAACTCGATCGTGGTTTATTTCTTGGGTAATGGTGCGTATAAAGGGTTTAGCAGAGCACCGTAGAAGTCATATTCATAAAGAATAGGTACCAGTAAGGATGTCAAAAGTAAATAGGATAACTGCGAAAGTGAGCAGACAGAGACAAGGAATAGACGATTTACTAAGAAAAATTAAAAAGTTGAAGTGGGATTTAGAAGTGCTAGATGTACAGCGAAAATTGAATAAAATACAACTAAAGCCAAGAAGTCCAACGCGCAATACAGGAGAATGCCGAAAAAATTAAGTGTGTTCAAGCTAATAAGCAAGAATTATGAATTACGACGCGTCGCTTAAATGAACCTAAATGTACCTACTTGACGTACTTATTGATAGAGGAAAATAAAGATTTGTATACATTGTATTTCTTATTTTACTTGACAAGTGAACTGGTCCATTTACCCTAGCAAATAATAAAAATATTAAATACAAAGGCCAGTTTCTTATGCATTCGAATGCAAATCATAATTTCTAATTGATTATGTGTTCGATTGATCGATTATAAAATTTTATACCAAAAACCTTTATAATATAAATGACATCCTAATTAATCATGTAGGTGAGGCGTACATTTAAATAGACATAAAGCGCAAATAATAATTATTAATTTTAGCTCTAGGAACTTCTCGTAAAGCAAAATGAATAAAACGCGCGCATCTACTGCACTTCCAATGGTGCGCATTAATTTGCATCTACAACTAATTAGCTATTCTTAAAACGTCGAATTACCTACGAATGCAATGTTTTTGGCATTAACACATCTATGATAATCGTTATTATTAAATACATAACGAAAAAATGCGGCGACGTTATTGTAAATGAACCCGAATCAAATATGTGCAATTTTTCATGTTGAGTTTTCTCTAAAAAAATATTAAGCGTGAAATTGTCTCATGCACACGTATTTGTTTGACCTAATTTCTATAACATCGTACCTAGAAAAGATTATGCATAGAAAAAGTGCATCGCACAGAATTTAAACGCGCGATAAAAAGATATTCAACCCGCAACTGCATATCCGGCGCGCGGGAACGAAGTTCATTCTTTGGTCAGCTGCGGAAACGCGCTTTGAATTTTACTACCGTTATTCGTGAAAAAATTGTTTTGGGTGTATTTATCAGTTTAAAAATTCCAAAATACGTAAATGTAGCTTTTCTTAAGTGCAAATGTGTAAGTACAAATTAAATTTTCACGGCACTTTTCGGTAATATGTAGAGGACCTCATTTTGCGGTTAATGCATTGAAATTTTTGGAAAATTATACTTCCAATAGATAAAACACTTCTTATAAAATGCATTTGCCTTTGAGAAAAATTTTTAAACTGCATAGAACCCACGACAAATTTAAAAATTCCAGGAGCGCAAAATTTTTGAACTTATTGTTAACCCTTCCCCTCTACCCCCACCACCCCTGGGTAACGTACCATACCATATCAACTCGTTTTGCATCTCTTTCGCTACTTACGGACGTACATCTTATTCTCTATCGACGTCCACCTTTACTTACTACACACGCTTTTCCATTATAATGCAACTCACTTTACATATCTACTTAACCCATTGCATTGTGCAAAGTTACACTTATGCAACTAATCACACTACGTTATGCACTTTTGGTTGCATACTTTTTCCAATGTCACATTTCTTTATTAGCAGGTGATGTGAACAATTTTTTTTTGTTCAATGTAAACGACAATTATCTTACAACCTTTTATTTATTAAAACTATCTTACAACAATTTAATTTATTACAACTATATATAGACTATTTCCTACCACAAAAATTAACAAAGCTTAAAATGTACCGCATGTCCCCTTCAATTTTTCTTTCCTCCATCCGGGACGCCTCCACTTGACGTTCCAATTGAGAGGTTTTGTCCTGCGTTTCTTGCAGTTGGATGGCATACTTCTGCAGCATTTTCTGCAGAAGTTGGTGCGCCTGGGAAGCAATCTCCCGCGCTGCAGGAATTGGAACCGCCGAAGTGGACGGCATCTCAGGTGTGTACCCCGCCTCCTGCCCTTGAATTTTCAACAGGGCTTCTAAATTTTTCTCGCCACATTTGCGCCTGTAACGATGAAACAAATTTTTAGTTATATTCGATTTCATTTTTTTTTAACAACTTACCGTCTCTTCGCACACACCCTGGGATCGACCGGTTCGTCTTCGGACTTTCCGGCCTGCTCTAGAGGTGGAAGAGGAGCTCGAAATTCTGGTGGTGGAGTGGGCGACTTCTGCTGCTCTGACAAATGTGGCGTTGGGACAACTCTACAAAGAAATAGGTGTGTTCTTGAAACATGTACTTTCCAACATTAATTATTATTATTATTATTAAACATAAACTTTTATACTAACCGTTCGCTGGAGTATAAATGGTCCGCAGCGTCACCTCCGTCTAATTGGGCCATCACTAATTCCACATCAAAATTCTCCCACAGGTTGGCAGGAGTTCTATAACAAATTATCATTGCTACATAAAATCAAGGGCACAATTAATGATACTTACTGGACTGTTGAATTATCCGAATGGATGGTGATGACACTACATTGGTCACCATCCATAAACGGCGCCGCCGGGAACGGTTTATTGTTACCGGGTACCACTTTTTTCGGCGAGTGGGGGAACAGATTATTATCGGTGCAAGTACTACTGTTCCCCACTTTGTTGCTTTCTAACATGTTCTGTAGAATGTTAGTTGGTGCCGGTTTTTTCAATGATAGTTTGGATTTACGTGACGACATTGTAATTGTGTTAATTCTGTTGCGCGACGACGATAGAACTGACAAACGGAAGGAAATTTCTACTATTACAAACTCTCTGTTATCGTTTGCAAAATACTAAAGAGGGATATATTTAATAAGTGAGAACAACACATCGTATGATTTCCGGAATCAAATAACTGCATTGTCAGCTTTTGAACACCTACTAGTTGCTTACAGTCTTGCGCAAAAGGTGACCTTGAACACTTTGTCTATATAAGGCGATAATTGCCCTTAATTTGGTTACTTACACCTTCACCTTTCCACTCGTGGAGATTTTCGAGAGTACGAGTTCAACACTATCAACACGCAAGGTGACTGTGGAGAGTTCAATCCGGCGTAAATTTTAACAGTCTTGAGTTAAAGTTACAGTAAGTACCTACTAATTACAATGGAGTCTACATCCCTGGCAAGACTTAGCAGTGATATAGTTAAGACAACCCGAAAAGCTGTTGCATTATTAAAACATAAGTCTGAATTTGTAAAGCACATTTCGATAATAAGGGAAAACATTTCTTTGCTACGAAATGCTATCGATAACAACATTCATTTAGATAGTCGTAGTGAAAATCCCATTACGCTAGAAAGTAATTTGGCTATATTGAGATACTATTTAGTTACATTACGCGAACAATTGAAAGATGTTTCGAGAAAAAGCGGTTGTGGAATAAGTCATACGCCTGCTCCTTCTACTAGTGATCGTAATTCGCCAGTCCTAATTTGGCAAACCTTAAATTCTTGCTTTCAAGGTAGATTACTTACTGGTATTATTGTAAATACCGGTTTCAAAGACCCTTTAATTTTCTTAGAGAAAGCATTCGGCAATGTTGTACGGAAAATTCGGCCCATGTTAAGGCAAAGTATGTTGAAAGTTAATGTGTCTCTTTCTTGTGACTTTGTAAACCCCAACAATCTTGACGTCAATATAAAAACTTTTGCCACAAAAAATTCGGTTCTTGACATTGGCACTAATCTCGGAGAGTGGTATCTAAGAGAGGTGTATCATCCATTGCAGACAAAGCTTGGGGGTTTCGAAGAATGTAATTCGGGGTGGGCGTTAAGGGAGGTTTTGTATTTAAAGGTAAACATAAATAAATATGTTCCCATTAGGGGGGGACGCTTTTCCACATATATTAATCTCCCTCGGTTTATAGCTTATAAGAGAGCCGTAGTGAATGTTAAAAATAACGATAAGTGTTGTTTCCTGTGGTCAATTGTCTCGGCTCTTTATCCGGCGCAATCGAATCCCAACCGAACTAGTAGCTATCCCCACTTCGATGCGGTTCTGAATCGTGGATCTATTCAATTCCCAATTAAAGTAACCGATATAAAGAAGTTTGAAAAGTTGAATAATCTCGCTATTAACTTATACTGCATAGAGAAGAGAAACGTACTGCCTTTCATGTTGAGTAGAAATCATGCAAATGGAGCCAACCCGATCAATTTGTTAGTCTTGTCATCCGAAAATGGCATTACTCGAACCGATAGTAATAGATCGTACCATTTTGCTTGGATAAAAAATCTCTCTCGCCTATTGTCGTCGCAACTATCAAATAGGGAGCATTCCAAATTTTTCTGTCACATATGCTTAAATCATTTCTCTTCGAAGCACATACTGGAAAAGCATACCGTCCGCTGCCATCAAATAAATAAATGTGCACTAAGATTGCCCGTTGAATCTGAAAAAATTGTGCAGTTTTCTCACTATTCGAATAAGGAAAAAGTACCGTTTGTGATTTATGCTGATATAGAAAGCATTTTGGTAAAGTGTGACAATTCTTGCGGTGTGGGGAAAAACACTAACCCATTTCAAAAGCATATACCTCATAGCATTGCGTTTTATTTCAAGTGTGCTTATGACGATTCACTCTCTAAGTTTTTTTTGTATCGGGGCCCGGATTGTGTAAAATGGTTTATTAGTCAGTTGCGTACCATTGCTATGTGGGCAAATACAAAGATTAACAACCCTTTGCCGATGGAAAAATTGAGTGCAGCTCAGCAGAATGATTTCGAGAACGCCACTCATTGCCACATATGTGAAAAGCCGTTTTTGGAAAATGAGATTCGTTGTCGCGATCACTGCCATCTCAGCTCAAAATATCGCGGCCCAGCGCACCAGCAATGCAATATAAACTACCAAGACAGTCACACAATCCCCGTGGTCTTTCATAATCTGAGTGGATACGATGCGCACTTCATTATCCGCGAACTTGCAACCGCTATACCTGGCCAAATAAAACTTTTACCTTTAAACAAAGAGAAGTATATTTCGTTTACGAAATATGTGGAAAATACCAGCATTAACTTTAGATTTATCGACTCCTTTAGGTTTATGAGCAGCAGTATAGAAAAACTCGCTTCGTACTTAGGAGACGACAAAAAAACTATAGCGAAATCGCAAAGTCGCAACGATGCCGAATTCAAATTGCTCATGCGAAAGGGTGTTTTTCCCTATGAGTATGTCGACTCGTGGGAAAAGTTAAATGAAACCCGATTACCGCCGAAAAATGAATTTTTCAGTTCGTTGCGTAACGACGGCGTGAATGACGAAGATTATGAGCATGCTTTAAATCTTTGGAACGTATTTTCTATTCAAACTCTCGGTCAATACTCGGATTTGTATTTGAAAACTGACGTGCTTCTTTTGGCAGACGTATTTGAAAATTTTCGCGCCACTTGTCTGAAAACCTACAAACTCGATCCTCTTCATTATTACACTGCGCCGGGCCTCGCTTTCGATGCCATGCTCAAAATTACAGAGATTAAATTGGAACTATTAACAGACATCGATCAAGTTATGTTCGTAGAGAAGGGTATTAGGGGTGGAATCACTCAATGTTCCACTAGATACGCGAAGGCGAACAACAAATACATGAATGACGACTATCGTCCTGACCTTGAATCGATTTATTTAATGTATTTTGATATTAACTCCCTTTACGGAGCTACAATGTGTGAAGCATTGCCTTATGGGGAGTTCTCTTTCGTAGACGATTTTGAATCGTTAGACATATTAAATCATCCCGATGATGCAGATATCGGTTACATTGTGGACTGTGATTTTGATTATCCGAAGGAATTACATGAGTCCCATAGCGACCTTCCTTTGGCCCCCGAACACATGTGTCCTCCCGGCTCTAGAATAAAGAAATTAATGCTTACTTTGTTCCCGAAACGCAACTACGTATTACACTACCGAAATTTAAAGCTTTACATTAAACATGGACTGAAACTTGTTAAAATTAACCGTGTGTTGCGTTTCAAACAATCGGCGTGGTTAAAAAAATATATCGAATTGAATACACGTATGAGAAAACAGTCTACAAACGATTTTGAAATAAATTTTTATAAGCTAATGGTAAATAGCGTTTTTGGAAAACTGATGGAAAATGTAAGAAAATATAAAGATGTTCGCTTGGTGACAAAGTGGGAAGGTCGCTATGGCGCTCGTGCGTATATTTCCAAGCCAAACTTCCATAGCTGCACTCTTTTCGATGATGACGATATCGCGATAATAGAAATGAATCGGTTGGAGGTATTTCTTAACAAACCAATTTATGCGGGGTTGACGGTTTTAGACGTATCGAAAACTTTCCTCTACGACTTTCACTACAATTATGTATTACGGGAATTCGGTGATCGCGCAAAACTCCTGTACACCGACACTGATAGTCTTGTATACTCTTTTGCAGTGCCGGACATATATCAATCAATCAAAGAGAACATTAATCGATTCGACACATCCAGTTATAACCCAAATAATCCCTTTGGTATACCTCCTGTCAATAAAAAAGTCCCCGGATTGATGAAAGACGAAAACAATGGAAAAATAATGTTAGAGTTCGTGGGTTTAAGGGCAAAAATGTACGCGTACCGAGTGGACGACAAGGTGTTAAAAAAATCAAAAGGTTCGACAGCCGCTAGTATTCGTGAAATAACTTTACAAGATTACAAACGTTGCTTGTTTAACGATGACATTGTAAAAAGGGATCAATATCTAATTAGGTCACAGAAGCATTCTGTGTTCACCATAAGGCAGAATAAGGTGGTTCTTAGTCCTCACGATGATAAACGTTCTATCAGTTTAAATTGTATCAATACGCGGCCTTGGGGCTATAATTTGGCCTAATCCGCATATTTCGCGACCTCGAAACATCTTTCAATTGAATGCCTATTTTTTCAGATTATGAGCAACAGTTGCGGAAATCGTTCGGATAAAAAAGTGCAATTGGAGCGAGAATTATTTCAATCGTCTCACATAATATATACAAAACATTTAAAGAGTGCTTTAATGGACATTTGGTCAATTGAAAATTATGTGATCATTAATCAAATATTGCAAAACATTGTAATACCCGACGAGTGCTTCAACTGGTGCATCAAATCGACAAACGTTTGTTGCAATAAACTAACATTTTTATTTGACAAGAAAGAAGAACTTGACTGTACAGTTAGGCACTTTGTAAACAGATTTAGCATTTTAAGTGAAATGTGTGTTAGTAATAATCTTGCATTGTTACCTGAAGTTCCTTTACACATCAGAATGTATATCCTGGATTTAGTTAAGGACGCTCAATTTAATGTAGATAGCATAGTGAAAAATTATAAGAATTTTTTGTGCATAATGGACGATGCCATGTGTACGGCCATAGAATATGCGAACGTCAAGGCTCTTGAAATGTTGTATGATATTTGTATAAAGCGAAATGTGCAGTACAGATTTAGGCCATACGAGGACGCTCGCCATAAAAAAGTCTATAACTGGATACTGGAGAACATTCGCAGAGGCAGCGAAGTTCCAAACGCATCGCTGGGATGGACATGCGGGCCAGATAGCGCATTTTGGCCCTCTACCCAATTAAGCGACTACAAAAGAACATTTACGCTCCTTAAAAAAATCATGAAAGATGAACCAAAGGGAAATGTGGTTGTTAAAAACTTTGTATGGTAAAAAATAAAACAGAATATAACAGTTTATTTTAGTTTTATTTGTAATAGTACATCATACATTAAATAAACTTATAAAACTACGTTATCTTTATCAATCCACGACCTCTCGTCTAATCCCCACCACTTTACGTACACCTTGTCTTTCTTACGTTTTAACACTTTTTCCACCAAATATACATCCGAATACTTGGCTTTTTGCAGTTCTTGTTCATAAAATCCTCCTAGTATCGATTTTCCTTTCATGTCTTCCAATAAATACGTCACCGGATTGGTTATTCGAACTTTTACAATTTTGAAGAGTTCACTGGACCAGTTTGGTGTGTATCCTTTCGCAAATATGGATTTAAATTTGCTAATTCGAACAACATCGCCAACATTAAAACGATATCTCTTGTTGAAGAGCTTGATGTGGTGGTAGGCGTACAGATGTGTGTCGCCCTTTACTTCGATCGGCTTCATCCCCGTTGTTCGATGTTTACGATTATTGTACTCGCTCGTGATTGATTCGATTGCATCAATCCATACATACTTTCCACGTAGACTAAACTGACGATACAAATAATTTTTGATCGTCCTAATTGTTCTTTCGGCTATGGCAGCTTTCTTTGTGCTGTACGTGGAATAGTGATTAATGCTTTTCTGCGCCATCAATTTGTTAAATGATTTGTTATAGAATTCCTTCCCGGCATCGGTTTGTAGATTTTTCGGTCTCCGTTTGGTAGTTTTGAAAATATCCTGTATGGCTTTTGTCACCTCCTCACCCGTTTTAGTCTTCAATCCTCTCGTCCACAGATATTTTGAAAAACAATCGATAACTACTAATATGTATTTGTAGCCTTTATTCTCTTTAGCGTAAGGTATAAATTCGGCTAAATCTGCTTGCCAAAGATCATCGAACCCTTTAATAACGGTGCGCCTACGTGGGAAGTTTTTGCGTGCCGCTTTATGTAGCTCGTTTACCACCTGCTGCATCCTCTATTACTTTATGCAAGGCTTCTTTGACCGCTTTCAACTCTTCCTTTAGTACTTCCACGTAATTGCGAAGACCATCTACAGGGGCTTTAGCGATCTGCATATAATATGTGAAGTATCCTTTATTTATGGCATCGCCGTCGTCTACTGGATCGGCCACATTCATCAACCGATTTCCGTTCAGATCCAGCCTTGTTGATAGGTAATGTTGTAAGGTTACAGCATCATGGCGCTCAATAGGATCCTCAACATTACTAATTAGTCTCTTACTTTTCACATTTATAGTATCGTCGGTAATGGAAAATTTTGTCTTGAGCAGTTTTCCAAATTGGGCATGGGTATGCGAACGTCCGAATTTATCCATGGCGAATGTAAGCAAAAAGACGGAATGGAGGTATTTATACTAGCTGACGTAAAAATCGTTGCGTGGGCTTTTGTATGTAACCCTCTTCGTATAGCTCTTCCACGATTGATATTATATCATTTCGTACTCCTGTGTTTCCTGCCATTTTTTCACCCCATAAAACCTCCAAATCCCTAATCAATTCATGCACGCTATTCCAGTATTTGTATTCGATCGGTCGGTCGAGTTCCTTGAATAGAGTAATACCGCTACCCGATTTCGCACGCCCCTTATTCGCCGCTTCCTCCTCCTTCAGTAGAGGCTTTATTATAAGCGTATACTTTTTGCTCTTATTGCCACGAATCTGTTCGGTGGGGTCGTAATTGCGCCGTGCGACATGAGTTGCTATTATTATCTGCTTATAGTTACTTCTATCCTGCTTGGATACTAGCGATTCGTCCGGTTCATTCATGATGATAAGTTCGTATAGCCCTGCAGTACCTTTGTACCGGACCCCGTTAATGACCAAATCTTCGTCATCTATCGTCACCTCCGTCTTGCCCATTCGCCACTTATCCGTTTCGACATTATAATGAATTCCAAAGGTGCTGTCAATTGCATTACTCGTATCTCTTATCATGCGCTCAACGTATATACGTGGTAGGTGTTTGTATTGTTCCAAAAAGGCTTGCGAACCTTGCATATCAAGTAATGAAGCAGATGATTCTGATGCAATAGAGGACTCGTCTTCTTCTTCCTCCAGTTGATGCTCTCCTATCACTGTACTCTGTAGAAATGATGGCGGCTGTCTCAATGATGGAGTAGCCGTGGGGTGAAAAGGTCTAACCATAGGACTAATATCAGTTGGCGGATATTTTTGAAAGTAGGGAAGTCTAGCCAGCGGACTGATCTCGGTAAGGGAAGAGGGCCTTCGTCTCACTCGCGAGTAATAAGGTATCGCAGGAGTCGTACGTTGGTGTGGTGACTTTCTTTTTACAGGAGATTGACGTTTTTTAGGGGGTGATGTAAATACTTCGTCCTCTGATGGCTCCTCCTTTTTCGTTTCTATAACCAATGATGACGGCGGTTCGATTTTCTTTACGATCTGAGCTAGCGGTTGAATTAGCGGTTTATACGTTCGTACAAATTCCACTTCTTTAATAAAACGATCCGCTTTGAGACGATTGTACTTTTGCTGTATCGCTTTACGCGCCTGAACTATTCGTCGTTTCAAGGCCATCTCCTTATTATCCATGATCAACGGAACAGGTAAACCGATATCAAATGAACAGATCAACTGGAACAGGGTCTGTTCCCCCCAATAAAGCTGTTAAGCTGTTCAGCGGTTAAAGCTGTTCAGCTGTTAGTTAAAGCCGTTCAGCTGTTAAGCTGTTAGAGGTATTAAAGCTGTTAAAAGCTGGTAAAGCTGTTAAAGCTGTTACAGTTGAACTGAACAATAAACATGTTTTCATGGTATTATATAGTGATCGAAGCCTTTCCTGAAACGACCGTTTTGCACATCCGCATCCTTATTTATCACCATAAACCCATACGGGGTTCGCCAGCTTTCCGAACACATCTCTCGAAACAGCTGCATGGTTATTATGGGTGCGACATGATCTTCATAAATATGTCGCAAATTCAAGTCGTCCTGTTCGAATAGGACAATTCAGTTGGCATTATCTCTAATCAATTGTTTAGGAATTTTAGAATACGTCTGACCCAAGTAGAAACAATCGATGGCGTTATGCCTGCCCATTGAAAAGTACGCTCTAATATTATCCTGTTTTTCACAAGCGATATCGTCAAAGATAAAAACCGAATTAGGTTTGGCAGCACTGGGCTCCATAATGTCCGCGTTCTTGTTGAATGTGAAGCAGCCAATATCCTTCATTGGTTGTAAAATTTCCCCCAAAACCCTATATTTGTCCTGATTCAGCGATTTGGAATAGACGTACACGTGTTTGAAGCGAAGACCATTAGGTTCAGTTAGCAGACTGAGCATCGTATTCGTTTTACCACAATTGGACGGTCCACAAATGACGCATCTTACGCTGTTTGGAAGTAATACGCCATGGGTTTTTTTGTGGTCCACATTTGGCGTCGTGTCGAGATTTTGAACGAGCAGCTTTTGCTTCTGCATCACTACCTTCATTTTGGGGTCGCGGTTGAAATAAGACTACGAACATTTTTTATCATTACATTTTATTTATACATTAAATAAATACAAATCATAGTTTCTTCACTTCCCCGGTCAGAGGATTGTATTGAATTAGTGCGTCGTGCAGGATCAGACAATAGGCAACCGTTCCCGCCTCGAAGGCCTCCATCGACTCCATTTCCAACTTAACATCTACCGTCGAATGCTTCAGAGATTCGTTTTGCTTTGAACAGTCCAGCACGAAGATGGGGCAACTTTTAAAATACAAATAGTCAAAGAGGGCGTCTTGATGCTCATCTTTCGAGTAATAATCGCGCCGAAAGTTTAAATAGTTTTGATATGCAATGATGTACTTGTTGGCATTAAAATCTAAATGCATCGCTTCGTACGGATAACTTTCCGAGTTGAGATGCAGTTTTAAATTTCGAATATTGATGTTATCGAAATTGGCCGCTCTTGCTTCGTGTGAAAACTTTTTACCGCTTCGTTGAAATGCCACAATTATCCATCGTGGTTTCTCTAGTTGAGTTGAAGTTTTGATTGGCCATATATCCGACTGTGCCTGTTTTAAAGCGGGCAATTCGTACAGTTCCCATTGACGAAATGGCATTGTGATTATAGCATCTTTATTGATGCGTTCGTATAGGCTAATTTTGGCGCTATCGCTAACGGTCACGTGAGGAACTTTCCATTGAATTTTTGTTAATGTTATTGTTGCATCGTCGGCGGTACCGATGTAGCAATTGGCATCGCTTCTAGCACGAATTAATACCAATTCTTGTCGCATGTTTACGATAACCTGTCGATAGTCCTCCATGCATCCGAATATGTGTTTTAGCGGAATGCAAACAGCGAAATGCTTCTCCTTGTTGCTCTTATTGAAATCTACTTGAAGGGATTCATCGGTCGGTGACCACCCCAAATGTTTGAGACCTTTGCTTTCAGTAGACGTATACGATACGTATCCCTTCAGTGAGGATGTAATACCAGGATTCCTGCATACATCCACTTTCTGACCTCCCAACTCATAGCGAATTTCTTCGAAAAGGAATGGTGCGAAATTGTTTGTTAGGTTGCATGTTTTTGCGATGGCACCCTCTCCTTCCGGCTGACTCCATTCAATTTTTCCTTCCAAGTACAAAAAACTGTCGTAGGTGGCGCTTATCAGCTCTTGATTTTGAATTAATATTCGTATTTCACTGGAAAGTCCGTAATCTGAAGATCCTCCGTATGGAAGATGGGTATGAATATCGGATTTAACAATCGTTTCGTCAAAGTGTACGCTTTGAAAGACGTTTAACGAGTCTGCTGCCGCCGCCATTTTGCACTTTCAGGCCAATGGATTCCAAGAAAAATTTTTCTACTGGCATTAATGTGCCCGGTCCCTGTCTCGATTGAGAATAACTCGATTTCCGGTTATCTTGTTTATTTATAGTGTTGAGGAAGGTTGGCAATGGACCTTGATTAATACGTAACCCCATATTCTTTTAACTCCAATCGTACTGTAAACGGTTCACTTTCCCCGAAATCGATCGGTTCGCCCTTTTGATTCGTCAACTTTATAGTTATATTGCTAATTCTACTGGTATTTACTTCCAAATATTGAGTATTACTGGGAATTTTATCTAAGCGATAACCTGGTGGAACGGAAACGTCTATTTCGTAAAGGACCTTAGCGCGATTTCCGTTTCGATAGGATCCCGTAATGAGATTACACTCTATGTGAATGTTGGTATGCTTAATGATTTGAATATCTAAAGCAGATGTATGTAGAACATTCGCATCCAATATCTTCGATTCGAAACCGAGCATGCGTCCTATGCAATCTCTTGGGGTGAAATCTATATCAAATTCGCAGCTAAGTTCACACTTGAGCGTATTGTTATTTGCACGTAGACTAAAGCGGCTTGTAGGAATGTGAGCTTTTATATACTCGCTTACCTATCTCTTCCAACTCGTACGCACCGTGCGGAATTGTTATCACCTTGGAGTATACGCTATTTGACTCAGTTTTATAGTAAAACTTATCGTTTCCCGCGTGAATGTTTCTTATGCTGTTACAGCCATAAAACCCCACCATCCCGATAACGTACATTTTCCCCGAAGGAAGTTCAATGGGGGGATAGAAATCATGACTCGCCGTATTTCCAACGCCCTCTATGCTGAACGTCGTCGACATGATTACAGCTACTGCTCGTTTAGTCAGTGCTCGTGTTATTTATACAGAAATTTTAAGCACAGATGGCCGCAATTCGTTGTACCAAATTGTTGCTCTTGTCCGTAATTATAATAGATTTTACAGTCGCGGAAATACTCGATCACTTCTCGTGGTGGTGGAATATTACCGAAACTATCATAGTACCAAACTCGTCTACTACGTTTTTTGTACGAGACCCAATGAGTGTCACGCCCCCTTTGACTATCTAAATTAATAACCCCGGATTCATTTTTCCATGGCGATATAGGCATATTATCTCGCATAAACACGTCCCTAAAGTATGGTACACACCCTTTTGCGTGCTTACGTAGATCTACATCTGTTAACGGCCGCTTTGGCAATTTTTTGAAGTTTTTTTTTTTTTTAAATGCAACGCCAAACTGCCTCCCGATTTGTAAGGTTTCAAATACAGCGCACCGCCACTTTTATTTCCTATAGCGATCGATTCCATCGTGCGATTATGGCGTGAAGTTTCATCTTGCATTTTACGTGCGTCACGAGATGCATTAACTGCTTTAGCAATGCCTGCCGCGCCACCGGCTAAAGCTCCCACTGCCGATAAACCGGCGAATAGGGGTATCAAAAATGGTAAAACCCCACCCTGTTTTGGTATGGGAATAACTCTAGGTACGCTTACATTTTTCCTACCACCTAAACTTTTTATGGCCATATTTGCTGCAGTAACAGCTGACTTTATAACATCCGCGGTATTGCCGCTTTTCCTCATTTTCTTAGCAATTGTCCTGCGCAAGTTCAATAAACTGCTCTTCTTCTTCTTCGTTTTCACTCCCATCCCCAACTTTCGTTTTACCTTCATGATGGTGCCCACTGTGAGAGCCGCTGCTCGTTCCCCTAATTTTGCGTTAGAAGCTTTCAACCGTTCCCAAGCTTTGCGCTCTAAAACTCGATCTGCTTGATGTCGACTTTCCAAGTCTTGGTTATCCCTATAGCTAATGTCGTGCTCTTTACACTGAGCGTCTAGTGGATTAATGCCGGGATCTCCGCGCCTTAACCTTTTGTCTAATTTAGTACCAGGTCCGCAATATTGATAGCCGGGAATATGTAGCTCAATTGGAAGTTTGTTTATGAGAGTATTAACCAAGCCACTTCCATCCGTACACTTCCGCTTCCGATTCAACATTGTTGACATGCTACAGTGTGGTTGCATATTTATAGGAAATCTGGGGGCAAATGAAAAAATGCTAAAAGGCAGTAATCGTTTATTGAGGACGTCGATATATGTGGTACATTAAATAAGTAGGTCTATAGTGTAATATTTCCATCATGCACACTCTGTATTGTGAGAATTTACATTATTCTTATAGTTTAGCACATCTTCAATATCCCGATAGATGTTAGCGTCGTCATCGTCCTCTTCCTCCTCGTCACCAAACTCCATTTTACGAAAGTGACGGTAGTTAATCACCTGTTCGATAAAATCTTGATAGAAACAGGACAGAGCGTATGATTCCAGTAAATCAAATCGATAGTTGATTATATCTTTCAAATTAAACAGTTCTTCAATATCGTTCTTTTCCATCGTGCAATATTGAGAGCTGCTGTTGCCACATTGTATTCTTACACTCTTCAACATTTTTTCAGTAGCCCCCTTCACTGACTCCCACGTATAGTAGATGGTGATATTACTATTAAGTGTATCCGAACTTTGATCTCGTTCGACATCTTTCTCTTCGTTCACATTCGACCAATCTATCCATCTTTCGATCTCTTGTGATCGGAAAAACTTCATTTCGAGATATGTTTGCCATTTTAAAAGTGTCACCCAATCTTCTCTTTTCATGAGCATAACACTGCCGCATGCGATGCGAAGGATTGGTTCAAGGTTAAGGTGTGTACTGTAACCGATTTCGATGTATTTGGAATTATCTAAGCTGTCGAAGAGGGCGTAAGAGGTACAATCTATTAAACGTTCCTCAATCGCTTTGCTATGCATATTTTCAACTTGAGGAGATGATGGTGGCGTTGATCCATATCCATTATCATTACAACACCAACACGAGCACGTGAAATAGTTACTATTACAGCTATTTTTCGTCGCCATGGATGATAGTTTCTTTAGTGTATTCATGAGAGAGCGAAGTACACAACGACGATCACCCCACAACTGAAGTATATTTTTCGTGGGGCATTCATTTTATTTCGAAATGAAAAGACAATTATCTATAATATTATGTTTTATTTTACCACAACAACAACAACAACACTAATCTATTGTTTACATAAATTTTAAATTGGTAGTTTTTCCCGCTGTTCCGGCGCTTTCGATGAATACATCGCTAGTCTTCAAGGACTCTTTGAGGACGTTCAGGCGATCGCCTTCCTTGAAATATTCATAGAATCGTAATGGCAGCACACATTTAAAATTTTCAGTTTCCAATACTATTCGATCACCATATTTTGTATTTATGGTGTCGGCATTCACAATTCTAAACTTCTCCCCCACTTCCAAGTCCTTGACATTTTTGAATACTTTACAGAATGTACTGGTGTTGAGTGCGTTAAGATCCATTTTAACTGTTTCAAGAACACTATTGGACTGATTGAAACCATCGCTGCCGCTCACCCTTATATTTCCAACTCGTGACCTTGAAATCTACAGCGATACATTGCCGAACGATGATCGGCTTCTAATACTGGAGAAATTATTGCATGATATTGCTCGATTCTACGTCGGAATCGAACTCTATCGACTGCTACAGTTTCCCATGGGCCTTTCCTTGCTGCCCAGTAAGCAAAATGCCACGTCACCATTACATATGTTCTATTATTGGATTCATCGAATTTAACACTCTTCACCGGATTCTGAAGACTCATCCTTCCACGCTTGCAACTGTTCACTAAACTGCTCCAACTTTGCATCCCTTAGTTTCCGGATAATACACTCGTCACATATTTTATAGCTTAAGTAACTGTCACATATTGCCTCTCCTAACTCATACTTTGCGGCAATAGCTTGGCACTCCTCTGGGCTATATTCACCGCGTCCATATATCGCCTCGTGCTCTGCATCAAATGCTAATGCAGAAAAATGCTGCTTAAGGCGTCTCACGGCCGTTACGAAATCGACAGCTTTGGCCAATGATTCCTCAGCATATGCCATCCACGACATCTTTAATACATGTACACCTTGTAACGAACATATAGAGGCTTATATAAGCGTCAATCCCCACCACATCTTCAAAGTCATATTTAGAATATAGTGTAATTTAGAATCGGCCACCTCCGATACTTTATCTCGAGCGCAAACCTCGACCCCCTTGACTTTGACGTTAGCACAGGCGCAAACCTCGCCAGCAGAGTTACAAACCTAGTTACTTTTCTAGTGACTTTTTGATTTAGAATCGACCCCTATATCACTAGCAGAGTTTCAACCCTCTCGAGTGACGCAGAGTTTCAAACCTAGTTACTTTTCTAGTGACTGTTAGCAGAGTTTCAAACCTCTCGTGACCTTCTAGTGACTTTGAGCAGAGTTTCAAGCCTACACATGGCCTTCACTTTTGAGACCCCAAATGACCTTGAACACGCGTATGGGAATTTCAATGCAGGACCTGGCCCCAACACCGAGCGCAATAACCCATGGGGTGACTAACCCAATGGCTTAGCACACGCGCAGTAGTTCAAATGACCTTGGAATTGGTGCATGCGCAGTAGTATCAAATTTGGAGTTGGCGCATGCGCAGAACTCAAGGTCAAAGTGGTCCAGGATCGGTGTTGCTCTACTACGCGCGTCTTTAACAGAAAATATTTTATGAATTGCAAATAAAAGGAATAAGCTCTATCCCGGAAAATTTGCTATGAACATCGAACTGTATCGCCGGCGTATATTTTTATCGGGTTGAAGTTGGTTCAACCCGCAATTGGTTCCATTAAATTCGCTGGCGAAGGCGTCAAGGTCCCAAAACTGACTCCCAAGGTAAACCCGCACGATCCGAAAGTTTCCTGCGATTTTTTGAGGGAACGAATATCCCGGGGCGAGCTTTCTACTACTTACTGCTTTTTTTGCTTGAGAATGGCAATTTTGGGGACGAATATTTCGGAAACGAATGCACCTATGTGGAGAATGTAGGTCTTAATTTCCAAAAGTACTTTTTACTGGATTAAGGCAGTTTCAAAAAGTTTACTGCAGTCGTCAGTGAGGCCAGAATTGAGCCCTAAACTTTGGTTCTGTAAACTTCTGGCCACTTCAGCCCTTTATACCGGTTCGCTTTTCAGTGGCGAATCGTTCCTGAGTACTGTCACTCGTCCGTGCGCTCGTAGTAGACCCCAAGTTACGGGTCAGTCGACGAAAAAGAGGTGGGAATTCAACTTCACACTTACCGAGAAACATAAAATGGTATACAAAGTCAATAGAAGTCGGTGGCGGTTAGGCCCGTCGAAGCCCCATCTACAGTAAAGAAAAGGAAGAGAAGTACCCTAACCTCGACCCCAACTGTGATTTAGGTAGAACCTGCTTGGTAGGTCTAGGTTTTTTGTTCCTTCAGGTTTCAGCTCATTTCCTAAATGTTAATTAAGGAATACACATAATTATTTCCTATCATGTATTTAATTTATCTTGTCTCTGTGCTTTAAATTAAAATCCTACAGGGCACAACGTAAGATATAGGGTCCTAACGCTATCATCTAGGAAGTCTAAGCCTGAAAGAAACTAAGTGTGTTTATCTTCCGATTCGCCACAGCACTTCGAAGGCTTTGGAAGATCTTAAAAACTGTTAAATAAATATTAAGAAATACTTAAAAACGGCTCGGTTAAATTCTTAAATATTTTTGGAGGCTCTAAATATCTTTACTTTAAGACTTTTAGAAGATCTCACAAATTCATAAACGCTCTTAAAGGCTCGGAGAAATTCAAAAGCTTACGAAAAAATTCTGAAAGGCTCTTTGGTGCACTTTTGGAAAATGCGTTCTGAAAACTCTTAAAGCTCAGTAAACGATTTTAGGGTCTTTCACAGACTCTACAACCAATGAAAGGCCTTTATAAGATCCTTGGAGAACCTTAGAGATTCTAGAAAACCTTTGAAAACCCATGGACAAAAACTCTTGGGGGAAAACATTTGGAAACTCATGAATGGTTAAACACTATTACATCTCTTAAAAGCTCTTGAAGACTGTTATAATCTAAAGGCCTTTAAAAGCTTTTTAGTGCTCTCATAAACTCAATTCCATTGGGGTGGGGAAGGGGTGAGAATTTTTTTTGAAGACAATAGGTCGATAGATTTTCTCCCGAAGATTCCGGATTCTGGAAATATATATTTTGGATTGAATAATGAATATTGAAGAATCCTATTCTTTTCATAAGGGGCACTTAGGCACACCAAAGGCCAATTGCGCCTACTCAATTTATTTCCCAAGTAGGTTCAGAGCCCGCTAGGAGAGGCCAGTGGCTCTTTCATGGTGCTCGGGAACTTCCCAGTTATGGCGTCCTCGTATCCCTGTGTATACGCTCCATCCTTGTTCAGAGGGTCGAGGAGGCCGTTTTAGCACCAGGCGCTCCAGCGGAGTGGAGAAAACACTCCCCTCTGTCCGGAAGAGAATATACGGCGACGACGAAAAATTCCTGTTTCAGCGCAATTTGACCACAAAAGGAACTCTCCGAAGGTGAATATTGGCGAATAATTTTAGGATAGCGAATTTGTTGCGAATGTTTCTTCAGGGGGAATTTTCCAAGAGCTAGCTTTCGTAAGTGAATTTTCTGGGTGTCGTTATTATCAAGGTTTGCTACAAGAATTTCTTTTTCGGAGCAAGCTTCTTAGCAGCCGGGTAAATTTGGGGCGACAAAACGGCAGGGTCGGTTTGTCTATACTCAATATTATGGAAACAGTTTTTCTTGTGAGAATTGCCAAAGGACGACTTCACAAGGCCAATTTTCCGGGGCGAATTTTACAAAGTCAATATTTTTATGGCAATTTTACCTGGGAGTGCTCTAAACGCGATATTTTGCGAACTTTCCAAGGGAAACGTGGTGCATACTCCTTGCAGGGGAGTATGCGAAGAGTGAGCTTTTGTGAGGGGATGATACCAGTATTACCGAGCATTGCCACAGGAATTTTTTTAGCAATTTATTTGGGGCATTACTGCGCACGTACCGAACTCTGTCCGACATTGGGGACAAGACCGATCGGGCTCTGCAGTCGAGCATGTGCATCTCTGCTTCGGGTCTCAAACGTCTTCCCGCACTTCAACACATAACACCGATCGAGAAGTAACAGCAAGTACGTGACGGGACAAACTGGGTGTTATTGATAGGGTTGCGCGTCTCTTTCTTTAGCTCCTTTTACCTAGGACGTAAGTCCTTCGCAGCACTTAGCCCTTCCACTCGAGGAAGGTTACCGGTGGGAACTACGAGGAGGTAGCTGCTCGAAACTATGACTTGTGCAAACCTTATCGTATGCACCACTACGATAAGAGGACTTAGTAAGTTTTCTGGTTCAATCGGCTCACGTTCGTAACTCTGAAGAGAGTCATAGTTACTCCTGCCCATAGCAGCATCAATTGGAGCAAATATACGGAGGTCACGGAAAATTTCTGCTCGAGCTCAATTCGACTCTAAACATGGTTTGCTTTTATACAAGCGTGTTTCGCTAATTTTGAAGCTTGTTCTCGTACCTTGTATTTTGAAATTCAAATTTTGAAAAATCAAAACCTTTTCGAAGACGGTAATTATTCAGTTACACAATTTTCCATGAATTGATGTGCTTTTTTTATATACAAGAATGTGATGCGAGCTGTTTTGCTCATTACATTTTATACTGAAGCAAATAAAACGCGTTATCTTTAAAATAAAATGTTACAACGCACAACTTTGACTGACATTTTATCAAACAAATTTAAAAGTACGTGTTAAATATTTACAGGAATTGAATTCCAATGAAAACTTCTTTATTTTGCATTAATTGTTGATGTTTTCCAGTCACTCCAACGTTTATTTGGCACATCTTATCAATTTGAAGTGTTCATAAAAAGAAACGACCTTACTTTGGTCATTCTGTTGTTACGTTTACCTATTAGTGTAATTTATACGTGTAGATTTGCGATACTCCAACGCGCCGAAAAATATCAGCTAGCTACTGCTTTTATGTTACAAGAAACCATTAACAACGAGATCATTCGTTATGTAATGAACAAGCGTGGAAAATCCTCTTTCCGCATTGTGACGATCGCAGTATGGCGCCTCGACTGTGATCCATTAATCTCTTTGCATTAGAAAAAATGTATCGCATCCATTATTTTTTTGCTATACAGGAAGGGCGTTGCTCTCCATTTATGAACATGACAATTCCGATATTGCGTTAATCCAAATTTTTGTTAAAACAGGGAGAGCCGAACCAACAGGTGGCGCTTCACCGTCGACCTCCGTACACGCCTAGGATACTAATGTTACATTTATTTCGTCACTTCGGCATAAATCGGCAACAAGTATTCGACATGTACAAGACGATAAGAAAGAAAGTGAGGAATTTATAGTCGGGAATATATCACAATAATGCTAGCCTGCGTCTGTCAACCTACCGACGGCGGCATCTTCAGCCGATCGCCCGTGCCACTTGGCGCTCCGCCGTTGCAATCGAACGGTGCGGTTCCTAAAAGGAGCCGCGCGTTAGAAAAGCATTCGGTAATCACCACCGAACCTAACCCGAAAACGATTCATAAACATCAGGAAACCTACAAAAAAACCAAGCACGTCGCGAATAGAATAACGAAGAGGACTGGGAGGAGTGATGCTTTTGACACGGCGTCTGTTAGCGGCGAAAGCCTTTCATTGAGTGTTAATAATGAATCGAATGACAAAGCTTTAGAAGGCAAGCTTTCGCATGCAGAAGTTCTCGACGCTAATACTTTATGTGTTACAATTTTAGTTGCGAAACCGAAGGAGTTTCCCTTAGCAAATATTAATTGTCTTTCTACACGAAATAAATCTGAAACGAAACAAGAAACGATTGGCTGTGAAACACGAAACACCTCCATTGAAAAATGTAACGATCTGCGTAAGGTTTGTAGTTTTTTGTAATGCATGAGTTCATCAATCAAAACTTCTAGCGATTTACACAGTGCTCAAAGTTTTATTGGCCTACTGTAAGTAACTCCACTACAACATATTGCCTCGACCTAACTTTTCATATTTCTCCCAATTCGGGATGGAAGGTTATGAACTTTATTATTGCGTGATTTGTAACAGTTGGAGAAGTTTACAGAGCGGTCCCCCCTATTTATATCTATCAGACACGGCCAAAGTTCGGCGACAGAAGTATGCTCACATTTTGTCTCGGGTTATTGCGCCTCGTTGTTCATCATTCGCTACTCCCTTTACCAAAATTAAGCGCTTAATGTCTACCGCATCAGTTTCGAAGTGGTACTTACGTACATTAATTACGCAACTAGTTTCTCTCAAACCTGTGTGTGTTATTAGAAATTATTAATTAACTCTGTACTACGCGGCAATCTAACGCCGCAAGGTCGACTGTATAAACTCGTACGGGTTGGCGATGATTTTGAAGTAGATTGTGCGAAATAAATTTGCTTCTTGAGACGATCGCGAGCTTTTACTCCCCAACGCAGCCTACGCATCAATGTTCGTTATGGAAACTTGTTAAAATACAGTTAACAGTGAGAAATGAGCGTCTGTTCAGACTGAACATGTTTTTCAAACGTCTAGCTAACACGTATGCTTTGTACATTTGTAGATACACAACACGTTTATGGGCGTTTTACATGCCACACGCGCAGATAACGTCGAAGAATCAAATTGTATGTTTCACCAAGGTAGATAAGAGCATCTACTTACAGAATCAGAGCCAAAGTTCTACAAATAACCTTTGTGGAATAGATTACAGTGTGATAAATCAAAACTTCAATTAAATTCTCTCGATACAGATGTAGAGAAAGTACTACAATAATTATCAACCGATTCCCGATCCGGTAAATCTCTCGATCGATGTAGACGTTGCTTTGTGATTGGTCAAGGATCTTCCGTGTTTTAAATTTGTCTACCCCCGGAAGTACTTCGTCTTGTTAACATGGTTCCACGGAGGATGCCCCTGATTTATTGATGGAATTTGCTTGTTTGCTGATGTTAAATCTTCCCTTAATAAAGCGATCGGAGAGCTATTAACCCCTTTTTGGTGAAAATTGTCTCTTATGCAACCCGACGGAGCGTAGGTTAGAAGGCATCAGGTCTTTAACGAGAACTGCTGGCTCTCCTTACGACGAATGTTCTTATATAGCTTCTGTTGTATTAAGATTACACCACTCCACGCATATAAATAGGGAACCCATGCATAACCCGTTACAAGAAGATAAGTGCAGTTCTCATTTTTTCGGGCGTTTGTTTGTCTCCAGATAATCTCTGCCCAGCTTTAATCCTTACATTCAAATGTTTAGCTTCACATCCGTGCTTCAGATCCAACGTCTAAGCTTGAAACATCAAAATTGAAGCTTATGCTATAGATTCTTCACACTTTAAAACTCAAGGTTCAATCTTCCAGTTTTGACTTTCAAAAATTAAAACTTCTTTATTACCAGGCTCCCTGGCGTCCTACACATTTAGGACTAATGTTGAAATTCAAATTAATTAAACGCGCTTCATTTGAGACTAGACAACAGTCCAATCAGACGAAGTTTGTTGCAACACATTTGATTAGCTAGCGGTATTTATTCTCACACAAATGACCGGGCAGAAATTCCCAGTAATGCCTATTGTTCCGTGGAATATCGGGTCAATCGCAAAAGATATGCGATAATGGAATTTCCTGCACGGTCTTGCAGTTTTATTACTTGTTTTTGCAACATTGAAAAACTAAAATCTGTTAATAATTAATTAACGGATGCTTCCCTATGTTCTCTACTGGAACAATTAGAAACCAATTACGTCCGGCAGCTGGTTTTCCTTATCAGCGGTTAAACGGCTGCACAAATTAGAAAATTCCTTTTGCCATATATTTCTCAGTTCTAGAAGAAATAAATAAGCTATGGTTTCTTAGCCACAAAACGCCCAAATACCCGTTCATATACCGGGTGATCATGAAAGCTGGTAACTTCCCTCAATAGACGGCGAGTTCGTTCATTCTAATATAATTCCTGTACGAAAACGGGTGATTCATTACAATACATTTCTGTGGCATTCTTTTACATCGTTGACTCGTTATGCTAGCTTATATTTGTTCCGCCTCCCAGTATACACACTCGCAAGCCTGTTGAGGGCCCAGAACAAGAGAGGGATAATAAATAAATGTCGCAATTTGCACGTTATCTAACCTTCCGTACGAACACAAGTGATTCATCACCATTAGTTTATGAACTACACAGGTACCAGTGCTCTTCCTCAACTCCGTTCGATCTGGCACCTTCCTCTTCATTGCTACGTACCCCTCTCTCTCTTTTCCTTTACATCATATATCTTTTTCATCCCTCTCATTCCTCTATTCTCTTTCTCGTCCACAGTCTCTTCCAGCACGTCTCTTAACAAACTTTTTTTTTGTCAACTCGGGAGTCTAACCCATTTGACGTTCTTTTGTTGTGGTTTCTGTGATTGGTCTCCTTTCTCCAACTGGTAGCCAATACGGGTCCGTAGAAGAACGCTTGTAATAAGACGAGTAGTGTACATGTATCTACCAGGGCCGTGTAATAAACAATCTTATGGACGGGGAAGTACATGATGTGGGGTCGGCGACATCTGGGCGCCATCCCCGAGTGTTATACTAAGGTGGTGATCTTCTTGGGCGAGTGTCTTCGAGGGGTAGTCGACTTCGGGCGGCCGAAAGTTTCTTAGATCTAGAATCGCGGTCTCTCTTTCACGTGTCGCCAATAGAAGCTCGATATATGAGCAATGTACTATTTTGTAGAGGGTTTTTAGCGGGTGAACGGGACGTCGGAAGTGGGTACTGCCAAAAGGAATGTGAGAACCCTCGACAAGAATTTACTGATGGTAGAATAAAGACTGCAAACGCGAATTGCAGGTGAATGGGGCGCCGGCCGGGCGTCGACAAGATCTTATTGATAGTAAAGTCAGCAGTGGCTAATAAAATACTGATCTGCCACACAATAATGGGCTGAAGTCCCTTCGATCTCACACGGGAACTTTGATACTCTTTTCATTGTTGTCCATGTACCACAATCATATAGGTAGCATTCCACACTGCGCACTTTGCGAGCATCCTGCATCAACTTTCTTATTTATTAATAGCTAGCTCAATTTAAATAAACTCTCTCACAAGAACAATTAACATGACAGTGCCAGCGACAAATACCACGCTACAACCGCTCGATCGAAACAGATTAAATGTCTCAATTATATCATGGTAATGTCATAATGTCCAGTTTCACACGGCGATTTCCAAACAGACGCGTACAAAAAAAACCGCAAACACTAAACTGAATTCGCTTCAGAGACTCCACTTCTCCGAATATGTGACACAAAACTTCTTCTTAACTCGAACTCGACTATTCAATCACGACGTACTTAAAATCTCTTAATTTAACAACTAAAATGTCTTCAATAAACTTATAATTACACAAATTGACTTGGCTTTGGTACATCCGAAAACCGAGAAGCTGGGAGCACGGCTCCAACAAATGGCCCGACTCTATCCAACGGCCAAACGATGCCTTTTCCTGTTTATTTAGTTAAAATAAATAAAATTATTTTATCTAAACGCGCACTTACAGCAACATCTGTTTACAAAATTAATTAACTTTTGCGATAAGCGCTACTCTTATCACGACCGGAGAAAAACATGAGATTAACTTTTCAAATATTGCGCAAATAAATTCGAGATGTTCCTTATCTTATAACAGGTAATTTTTTACAATGAAATAAATAAAATAAACAAACTACAATGCGGCTATAAACAAAAATCAACCATAATCTAAACTGGGTAAATTAACAAGATTTTGTTGAAATTTGAACCACATATGCTTCTAGTAAAGGCAAATATATCGCACATAGCTATGACCTTTCGGGAAGTACTGATCAATGTATGGAAAATGCTCTAGTGAAAATGTTTTTAAAAACGGTAAAACTATCCCGAGTGCAATT